>NC_137102.1:48901959-49272092 GCF_949357685.1 Gobio gobio
GAAAAGCCCAGAAGGCGAGACCGGGGAATCTAGGAGAAAGTGTTTCTCTCTCTCCTTCATCCCCGACAGGTTTAACCAAAGATGCCTCTCCACACACACCATACCCACCATGGAGCGGCCGATGGAACGGGCCGTCTCCTTGGCGATGCGGAGAGACAAATCGGTGGCCTTCCTGAGTTCGAGGACATCGTCCGGAGACGGGCCCCCGCCCTCGTCGAGCTCCTTGAGGAGGTCGGCCTGGTAGGCCTGCAACACCGCCATAGTGTGCAGGCAACTACCAGCCCGCCCAGCCGCCATATATGCCCTCCCTACCAGCGCTGATGTATCACGCGCTGGTTTGGCGGGCAATACCGGGGTCTTCAGGGACGAAGCGGCCTCGGGAGAGAGGTAGCTCGCGAGAGCCTCCTCTACCCTCGGCAGTGTCCCATAACCCTGTTCGGCCGCCCCCAGTACGTTACCGAAGTCGAGTACTGGAGGGCTGGTTAGTCTGGCCGAATAGGGTTTATCCCAGGACCTACACAACTCATTGTGTAGGTCCGGGAAAAAAGGCAGACCCCGGCGTGGAGGTTGAGGCTTGCGCCTGAAGAACCGTTCATCCAGCTTACTGGGCGGCTGGATTTCCGGTTCTTCCTGCGGCCAATGGATGTTTAACTTGGCCACAGCGCGTGTCAAAACCTCCACTAGCTCCTCTGGAGCGGGTGCATGAAGCGATGGCTCAGGCTCTACTGCACCCGCCTCGACGCTCAGCACATCCGACTCCTCAGAGCCAGACAGCTGAAGCATCGGGTTCTCCGCCCCGCGGGAAGAAGCCGCATCGCGGGCTTCCGCACGGACCGGGAGAACATCGGAGTACTCGGACGAGGATAGGGAAAGTGCCTCAGCAGTCCCATATCCTGTCACGAGGTCCCGCTGCGAGCCCCATGATCTACGGCGCCGCCGTGCCTCAGCAACAGCGGGCCCAGAACCCTGGGGCTCGCGGGCTTGGCCGGTCTCGCTGAACACAGCCAGCCGTGAGCGCAACACCCTGAGCGGCAGCTTTTCACACTCGCTACAGGCGGCTCCCTCGAAAGCCGCCTTAGCGTGCTGCACACCCAGGCATTGTACACACAAAAGGTGTGTGTCCGTGCCCGAAATGAATCGCGGACACGGGTGCACACACCTTGTGAACTGTTGCTCACTAGCCATCTTGTAGGGATATATTTGTGACAAAACAACACCAAATAGACAGACAATTTTTACATATAGCGCTTCGCTGAAGAGCAAAAAAGCTAATGTGTGTTTGCATCAGCTTCCGTTTTGTATCTTCCGGGTATGCCGTCATCTACTACGTCACGACGCACCACCAATCAGATTGGCTTGATTTCATTCATACTTCAGATGCGTAACGCTGTGGGCGTTCCCCAGAGTGTTGTCACTCGACGACGCAGTTCGAGTTCCCTCGAAGGGGAACCAAGGGTTAGAGGGAGTAGCTCGTGCTGGCCTAAAAGAAAGAGGGCAGATACTGTCTAGACATGAAGTTAAAGTGGAGCATAAAGTGTCAGTTGCAGTGTTAACATCCATAGAGGAGAATTGTGTGGATGAGGGAAGGGAGGATGACAGAGCAGAGGAGAGATGAGAAGGAGAGAGTGAGTGCAGGTTTCGCCTGAAAGTAACTGGTGGAGGAACTGGTGGTGCGTGAGTAGTAAGTTGAAGATTAAATGTGATGAAGAAATGATCTGAGATGTGTAGAGGTTTGACCAAAATGTTGTCAGTAGAGCAGCTACGTGTGTAAATGAGGTCCAGATGGTTACCAGATTTGTGGGTATGTGAAGTGATGAGGCGTTTGAGATCGAATGAAGCTTGGAGGGTGTGGAAATCTGAAGCATAAGATTTGTCCAGGTGAATGTTGAAGTCGCCGAGTACTATGAGTGGGCAGCCATCCTCTGGAAATGAGGACAGCAGAACATCTAGTTCATCAACAAAGGTGGTCAATGGACCAGGGGGGCGGTAAATGACTACAATATGGATTTTAGTGGGAGTTGTAAGCGTAATAGCATGATATTCAAATGTGTTGTTATTGCAAAGAGCTGTGTGAGATGAGTATTTCCAATTGTTAGAAATGAGAAGACCCGTGCCACCACCCCTCCTAGTCTGGCGAGGGGTGTGGGAGAAAGAGAAGTTATTAGAAAGAGCAGCAGGTGTTGCTGAGTCTTCTGGACGGACCCAAGTCTCAGTCAAGGCCAGGATTTTTAGAGCGGATTGAGTGGCAAAGGCTGGAATGAAGTCAGCTTTATTGACAGCTGTCTGACAATTCCATAGCCCCACAGAAAAAGAAAGAGAGGGAGGGGCATTAGAGGAGGAGGACGTAGATTAGCAGTGTTACGGTGCCGTCTATGTGTACGTGTAATAGTGGGGCGTGGTTGAGAGATAACGGGAATGGAGTAGACGCACATGGTTAGAGAGAGGAAAGGAAGATGAAAGGAGACAAGAATGGATATAACTTAGTGCCTTATCGGAGTCCTTGCCTCGGAGGAGTCGCGCAGAGGAAGAGTCGGATACAGATGTCTTTACCCGCGTCGGTCTTCACACGCGGAGGCTGAAAACGCGGGCTGAACGCTTCTGCTGACGCTTCCGCGCCAGCTATGGAACACTCGTTAAATAGATACTATTTGCTGCTGAGTGAGCTCAGCTGGCTCTGATAATTAGACTTAAACGCGCAGATGATAGCCCGTGAATGGCTTCAGATCAATACCAATTTCTGCCTGGATAGGGCAACTTAAGTGCAAAACGCTCGCTCAGTAATAACAAAGTAAAATCTTATTCAAATGCAATTTACTATGACAGTAATAAATTACTGACAGACAGAATAAAATACAATAATAGTAGGAGAATCAACACTGTTCTAGCAAGTAGCTACAACTTTAAGCCGTGCAACAGAACTAAAGAATATGTTCAAAACTTACATGCGCGCTCTCCCGACCTGCTTCAAACGGCGTTCGTTTCCCCATCAAGTTCATACCATACCAACTTTATTTGTTAAGCACTTTATAACAACCACAGTTGACCAAAGTGCTGTACAGAAAACACATATGTACAATTAATAACCACAGAATAAAAGCAATCAAAATAACAAATTATATCATTTAAATAAAATAAAGTCAACCTCTTACTAAGTGTCAAAAGCCAAAGAGAAAAGATGGGTTTTAAGAAGGGTTTTAAAAACAGATAGAGAAGAGGCCTGCTTAACATGCAAAGGGAGATCATTCCATAGTTTTGGGGCCGACACAGCAAAGGCACGGTCCCCTCTGAGCTTACGGTTAGTTTTAGGCACAGTCAAGAGCAGCTGTTCATCTGATCTGAGAGAGCGGCCGGGTTTATAAGAGTGTAGAAGCTCAGAGAGGTATGGCGGGGCAAGACCATTTAGTGATTTAAAAGCAAATAACAGAATTTTAAAACGGATCCTAAATTGAATAGGCAGCCAGTGTAAAGAAGCTAAAATAGGGGAAATGTGCTCATGTTTACGTGTGCCCGTTAAAAGACGTGCTGCTGCATTTTGTATCATCTGGAGACGGGTGATGGAGGACCCACTAACCCCCACATATAACGAATTACAGTAGTCCAGCCGTGTAGTTACAAAGGCGTGGATTACAGTTTCAAAATGTTGTCTTGACAGAATTGGCTTTATTTTGGCCAGCTGCCTCAAATGAAAGAAGCTTGATTTGACAACAGCTTTGATCTGACTGTCAAATTTAAGCTCAGGATCCACTTTTACTCCTAAATTTGTGATACTAGGTTTAATATAGGGTGCCAAGGAGCCCAGATCTACAGATGGGGTCCCAGTGGTGCCTCCAAAAACCATCACTTCTGTTTTTTTATCATTAAAATTTAAAAAGTTAAGTGCCATCCAGGCCTTTATGTCGTCGAGACAATCGAGCAGTTGTCCAACTGAATTATCATTTTTCTTTTTTAGAGGGACATAAATCTGACTGTCATCTGCATAACAGTGGAATGAAATGCCGTACTTTCTAAGTATGGAACCAAGTGGCAGCAAATACAGAGAGAAAAGTAGAGGGCCGAGGACTGAGCCCTGTGGGACCCCACACAGAAAAGGAGCAGAGGAGGATACAGAGTCACCTAAGCTAACACAAAAAGTTCGATCCGCTAAGTATGACCTAAACCACTCCAGAGCTATGCCCCTAATGCCCACCCACTGCCTTAAACGTGAAATCAATATTTTATGATCCACTGTATCAAATGCAGCAGTTCAGATCTAAGAGCACAAGGATAACATAGTCACCAGAGTCAGTAGCTAAAACTCTTAAAAGAGCAGTTTCAGTGCTGTGCAAGGTTTTAAAGCCAGACTGGAAAACCTCGAGTATATTATGTTCCTCCAAAAAGGCCAATAATTGACTGTACACAATCTTCTCCAGGATTTTTGAAAGGAAAGGCAATTTGGAAATAGGCCTAAAATTTGCAAGAACTGACGGATCTAGAGCAGGTTTTTTAATCAGCGGTTGAACTACTGCATGTTTTAAAATTTCAGGGACCACACCTGAGGTCAGACTACTATTTATAACTGCAACAACAGATGGTCCTATAGTGGGAAAAACCTCCTTAAAAAGTCGAGGGGGGACAGCATCATTTGGAGAACCCGATGGCTTCAAATGACCAACAACCTCCTCTAAAGAGGAAAAAGTTACCTGCTCAAAATGATCAAAGACAGCCGAGCAGGGGACAGAGACTGAAGGGTCTGGAGCTGAAGGTACAATTTGAGACCTAATAGAAGTGACCTTATCAATAAAAAAGCAAAGGAAGTTTTCACACATAGCAGGGGATGCCTCCATATAAGCATTTTGCGGGGCATTTAGAAGTGAGTCAATGGTGTTAAACAAAACACGGGGCTTGTGACAATTTGCCAGAATAATATCTGAGAAATGTTTTCTTTTAGCATCTTTCACAGTTTCCTGGTAATGACGCCAGCAATCCCTTAACATTTGAAGAGACACCTGCAGTTTGTCCTTCTTCCACTTGCGCTCAGCTCTACGGCACTCACGTCTGGCAGCATGAGTCATGTCATTTAGCCAGGGCTCAGATTTAGTTTTAGGCTGCCTAGATTTTAATGGAGCCACAGTGTCTAAAACAGTTTGGCAGGTGGAGTGAAACCATGAGCTAAGCTCATCTGTGTGCCATACAGACTGAGGAGTGATGGAGTTCTGACTGAAAGCAACCGAGAACTGAACAGCAGTGGAAGGGTTAATCATGCGACAGCGCCGTGCAATAGTGCGAGGTTTAACTGTATGACAGGCAAGAGTAGTCTCAAATAATACAGGCATATGGTCAGAAAACACTGCGTCACAGATCTCTAGACTAATAACAGGCAAACCATATGATAAAACAAGATCAAGTGTGTGTCCATGTTCTTGTGTGGGTCCAGACACAGATTGTACAAGATTAAAAGAATTAATGAGGTTTAAAAAACCCTTTGCCATTGGCTTGTCAGGACAACACACATGAACATTAAAATCCCCAACAATAAGTACATGATCATATTTAGGCATGATTTCAGCCAAAAAATCAGAAAAATCATTTAAAAAGTCCTTATTGTACTTGGGGGGCCGATAGACCACAGCGCACAACACTGTGTGAGAGCGACCAATCTCACATAAACTCAGTTCAAAGCTGCTGAAAGCGGATGACAGCAATATCTGCTTACATTTATAATGACTCTTATATACAATCGCTATTCCTCCTCCTCGGCCAGATTTTCGCGGGGAGTTAAAATAGCAGCAGTCATGGTGTAAAAATTCAGTGAAAGCGCTAGACTCACCATCACTCAGCCATGTCTCAGTTACACAGAGGAAATCCAATCCTCGGGACGTGAAAAAATCCTTTAATACAAAAGTCTTATTAGCTAGGGATCTAGCATTTACCAGCCCAAACCTGGCAGTAACCGGCGGGTCCACGGCGCTGGATGTTCGCGAAACCTGACACAGAGACCGCAAGTTGCTGTGATTTACTCCGCGCCAGCGGCGACAAGGAGAGCAGGTGCCACGGGGCTGGAACACCTCTTCTGAGCCGTCGACAGGTATCAGCCAGGCGTCGACAGGGTCCAGCGGGCATCGAGGAATAACGAGGCTAGGCACGACTCCAAACTCAGTCCAAGAAGGCCTAGAACAACATGCAAAACGGGCCTTTAACCTCACCAGCCGGCTGCTGCGTTTTCCCCGGCGGCAAGTTCACATGTTGGTAGAACTCTGGCAAAACTGTCTTTTAGTTTGCGTGGTTGAAGTCACCACTATGATGTTTGTTGTTCGCTTATAGCACTGTACAGCTCACGAAGCGCGTCCTTAGCGTTTGCACATGGGGGAATGTAAACCGCAACAATAACAATGGCCATGAACTCCCGTGGCAGATAGAATGGTTTACACTTTACACACATAAACTCCACCAGCGATGAACAGTGTTTTGACACTACCACAGCATTGTTACACCATTATTTGTTGATGTACACACATAAGCCACCCCCCACGAGTCTTACCAGACAGTGATGAGTCTCTATTCGCTCGGTAGCAAGTAAGCCAGTCTTCTGTCTCCTCTCACACCGCTTCTGTCGTCGCTTTGTGCGGGTAGCATCAGTGGGTGAGGCCGAAGTCTCAGGGTCTGACTTCAGCAGCAAACAGAGGCCTCGTAGCTTCTCAGTAGTCGCCGGCGAAAGCTGATGTTTGTACACACTGCCGATTTCCAGAAGGCTCTAGCGATCATAGATGTGTTTCTGAGTGTTTATCTGATTATTTTGCGGCAAATTGAGACTGTTTGAAGACGAGAAGACGAGACTTAACAGACGTAAAAGCACCATTTTTAGGACCTGGGGCCTAAACTTAGCCATTATGTTTAGACTGTGTCTTAAGAACTAATTTGACACACTTGTAATTAATCAAGAGGTAATCAGTCTTACTTTTCTGATTCAAATTAGACCATCTAACTTTTTATGTAACTGACTTTAAAAAGTTAAGAACAGTCTTGAAGAAAAAAATAGATGACTAACTTTTAAGACTAGTCTAAGCAGTTTATGCAACCGGTCCCCGGAGTATCTGTCTTAAAATGTCTAAAATAAGGTTTTCCTTAATTTTTTTTTAAAAAGCCATAAAATGTCTTAAATTCAGATTCAGTGGATCTTAAATATTTTTGGTCACATTACCCGGAACATTTCCCCTGTCTGATGGACACAGTGACTGTTATCATTGGACAAACCGCAGATCCACCCAGAAACATACTGAGGTAAAAATTCAACATGATTAGTTTATGTCTGATATAGGCCTATAGTTAAATAATATACCATGACAAGGGAGCTATTTTGCTGAGTATTTTCACGAGTGCACGTTACATTGATTTTAGTTCAACAAACAAGTCGTAAAGTTACTAACATTTTAGACACACTATTGACTGTTTTGTTTAGTTTCACCAACGAAAATAGTTCCAAACAAAGATGTCCGCAGAAGTAAGCTATTTCGCGTTTTCTAAGAGCAACACTTCTCATTTTGTTTTGTTACAGCGCTTTGAACCAGTCGGTTGAAATGAAGTGACTTACCGCCACCTACGGGTGGTTTAGTTTAGTTAAAATTATGCGTTTAAACATTTCTTATTTGTATAGACCTATTACATTTTTTATTTAAAACAATCTCATAACATATTTTTTGCAGTCATAATTTTGCACCGTAAATTATTTAATTTGATTGGTAACAGCCCTATAGTGCATTTTTGAATTTTTTGATAAATATTTTTTTAAGATGATAGAGCACTGATGGAAATATTGCTTCAGAATGATTTGATATGCTATTTTACTTTATGCAATATGTGTGTAAAATGACCATAAATAAAAGAAAAAAGAATTGTACTAATGGGAGTAGTAATTGGCAACATTTTCATTAGAATATCTAATATTTCATGGGAATATTGATGTATAATTTATTTTCCTGTTAACTTCTTCCAAAATGCCTTATTTACATTGCTTTGTGCTTTTAAGTTGCTCCACTATGATGTCCACTACAGTGGACGTATGAAATCAAGGTCCTGTTTAGTAACATAAGTACGTTTAGTAAGTCATATTCTGATTTTGAAACCCCATAACAATTTCCTGAGATATTGATTCACAACAAACTATTTGAAAATCAGTCAGATTTAAATGGTAATTGCAAAATATAATCATATTTCCATAAGAATGTAAATTTTGTTAATTCAGTCAGTGCCAGTCATATTGAGAGACAGAAGAGGGAGTGGTCATGGTGAAACCTCCAAAATGTTATCTCTGAAAATCCCTGAATGTGCTCTTTACAGGACACCCAGACTTAAAACTGTGAAAAAAATCCTATAATATAATAGATACATTTACATAATACTTAAATTTCACACAAGGTGGTATTAAAAAGGTCTTAAAAAGTCATACATTTAACTTGTTCATATCTGTAGACACCCTGTAACACGTTATAAAGTAAAATATCTAGTTTCTGGCAGACCGCCTTCCGTATTCAACTTACGCAAAAAGCGTAGGCTAACTGGCGCTACGATAACATTGGAGTAGCGTGATCATTTTGAACTGCAAGAGGCGTTACACTTTTTGCGCAAGTTGAATACAGAAGGCGGTCTAGAAATTTTACTTCATAAAGGTTTAAATTAGGATATTTTTCTTACACAAACCCATCGATTCGCTTCAGAAGGAAGCTTTATTCCTTTAATAATTACTTTTCCATTACTTTTATAATGGATGGATGGATGCACTTTTTTTGGGCTTCAAATTTTGGGCTGCCATTCACTGCCATTATAAAGCTTGGATTAGCCAGGACATATTTTAATATAATTCCAATTGTATTCGTCTGAAAGAAGAATGTCATATCCATCCTCATCTTGGATGGCTTGAGGGTGAGTAAACTGAGAGAATTTTCTTTTTGGGTGAACTATCCCTTTAATCCTGCATCCTTATGGACATTTTTGTCTTTTTCATGTTTTTCATTTTAAAAAAATATAATTTTGTGTTAATGCCAATTGCATACATTTTTGCACAAGTGTGTATTTTTTGTTGGAATTTTACTATTTCACACCCATTTCCTTTAATAAATCTGTTTTGCACTAGGTAAAACAAGATAGTTCCTCTCAGCACCTTTTGGACAAAAATGTCCCCATTTAAACCCATTACAATTGCAATTTTAAATCCCAGTGCCATTTAAAAATGATGCAATCTTTGTTAGGCTTTCATTCTGTTGGTAAGGATTCAAAATTATGATTAATATTTTTTTACCAGATGGTGCTATTTTCTCAGGTTTGGCCTATAAAGCAAATACTCACTTTATTCCTGTTTTCTGGTTCTGCATATTAAAGTAAATTATATATTTGGTAAATTATGCAGCCATAATTGTGTGGGTGTGTTGGTATGGATGTCAGAGTGTGGTTTGTATGTGTGTAATAAAAAAAATTGTGTGTGTGTGCATGTGTGTACTTGTAATATTTGAGAGAGAAAAACTCTACATACTGCAAATCACAAATCCAACCACTGTGCACCAGTGGAGCTTTGCTGGCATCTAAAGCCGGGCATACACAGTGCAATTTTTGCTGTCGTACGAGCTCGCAGTCACTTAGTGTAAATAGCAATTATCGCTAAGAAAATATGCTATTTTCAGTTAGTGTAATAGAATCTAGTTGCCTTTTTTTTAAACCATTAAAGTCAATAATTTGTGTTTTTCTGTAGATTGGAGTGGCATGATTCTTCTGTACAAGTCTTCAGTCATTGATAAATGTAGCTTTGTTCCTGAGTATAACCATATATCTGCTGAACGTGTGGAACTGGCTGCCCGTTACACTGAACCAGTGATCATTCAGAGGAGCAAAAAGCAGACTGAGAAATACTATCGTGAACATGTGAAGTCTGCTCACGCTTCTGGAAAAAAAACCTCATCTCAATTGTTATCAAATGACAAGAATCAGAGCGTCAGACTAGACCAGCTGTTCAGTCCCGACAGTGATGGTAACACACCAAAAACTGTGATTCTTAGCGGGGATTCTGGAAGAGGTAAATCCTTCACGTTACAGAAGATCATGTTGGACTGGGCATCTGGAGAACTTTACTCTGAAAACTTCGATGTCGCTTTTCTGTTGAAGTGTGAAGAGCTGAAGTGTATTTCTGATGTGAAGAGCTTGATTGATCTCTTGAGCAGGAGTTGCAGTTTAACATCAGATCAGATCTCACAGATACTAGAGTTAACACCAGAGAAAGTCCTCTTCCTCATTGATGGAATGGATGAGTATGTATTTCATCCACCCATTCATTTCATGTTACATCACGCTAATCTATTCAAGAGAGTGCCACCTATAGTTATTCTCAGGAACCTGTTGAGGGGAATCTTGCTGCCTAAATCATTCATGCTTGTCACCACAAGATCTATAGCTGATGATTCAGTGATGAATCTCCTCAAGGGACCACAGCGTTTCACTGAGATTGTGGGCTTCTCTGAGAAAGGAGTGCAGGAGTACTTCCACAAGATCTTTCAGGATGAGCAACTCTTCAGGAAAACATATGAGAGTGTGAAAGCAAACGAAGGCCTTCTGACTGCCTGCTCTGTGCCTTTGCTGTGTTGGATGGTTTGTTTTTGTCTGAAGAAGCACTTTACGTATGATGATCATGTGATGGCAGAACTAAAGACAACCACTTCCATATATGTGCACTGTGTGTCCTCTCTACTGGAGCATCATGGCCAGAGTCAGTCTGTCCTCACCATGCTGAGGAGTCTGGGTCAGCTGGCAGAGAGAGGGATGAAGAAGCGAGAAGGTCTTTTTGTAGAGAAGAGTGTGACTGCGACTGGCTCAGATCCTGCTACTGGTCTGTTCTTGTGTAAAGATAGTCTGAAAAGAAAAATCAGACAGGAGCCAGTGTTCAGGTTTATGCATCCAAGCTTTCAGGAGTTCTTCACAGGTCTTTATTATGTTTTACTGGATGATAAAGAGTCCTTGGGAAAAGTCAGTGCACTGTTGAACTCGCTGAAATATCAGGGTATAATCAACAGACCATCTCCAGAAAGAAGATCAAATCCCATCCCTTCAGTCATGATGTTTCTCTGTGGTCTCTTTAATGAGAAGGTGAGCAGCTCACTCTTTAAAAAGATCAAGTGGACTGTTCCTCACACCATGAAACTGAAGAAAGGCCTGCAGGATAGTATCTTTACAATGAAAAAACAGCATGGATGTGAACTGTTTTCTCTACACTGTATGTATGAGCTCCATGATGAGGTGTTCATGAGGAGAGCTTTGGCAGATTGGGTATCCATGGATCTGTCTAACATTTCCCTGAGAAGCACAGACTGTTGGGTGCTGCTGTACTGTCTTCAGTGCTGTCCACACATCAGAGAACTGAACCTCATGTACTGTGATTTAACAGCTGATCAACTCAAGATTCTTCAGCCGGCACTCTGCATGTGTGAGACACTGAGGTTAGTGTGATGCATGGAGAAACACGTATAGACTGAATCTTCTTGATTGATACTCTTTAAAATTAAAATAATATTACTAAATATTTTTACTTAAATTATTTTGAGTTTTTCTGTGGTATGTAGGGCAGTGATGTGTCACATATGCATTGTTGTGCACATGCATTATAAACTATATGTTGCTTTTCTTTATCCTGAACACTCATATCTGTCATTGACCAATATATCATGTTTAGGTTTTCAGTGGAGCACCTGTCAGAAGTTGGAGATGTGATCCAGATTCTTGGTGAATCAAGAATCTTGAGAGAGCTCAAGTAATTTTAAAAGACAACATCCATTTAAAATACAGTAATATGAAATATAAAACTAGTTGTTTGAACATAAGATATTAGTTGTTTAAAGCGTTATCTGTTCTTCTGACATGGTAGAGTTCAAGAGGATGAGAACAGTGCTGAGAGTCCCAGATGGTCACTTGATCTGTCAGTCACATGTGGAAATGTCTTGTAAGAAACTTTTGCACATACAATATAATCTTTATTTTGAAGAATAATTTATAAAAAATTATATAATCTTGTAAAAAAATTGTTGTTTCAGAAGAACAGAAACACTATATTGCCAAAACCTTTGGGACGTCTGCCTTTACATGCACATGAACTTTAATGACATCCCATTCTTAATCCGTAGGGTTTAATATGGAGTTGCCCCTCCCTTTGCAGCTATAACAGCTTCAACTTCAGCTTCTCTTCTGGGAAGGCTTTCCACAAGGTTTAGTAGTGTGTTTATGTGAATTTTTGACCATTCTTCTAGAAGCGCATTTGTGAGGTCAGGCATTGATGTTGGACGAGAAGGCCTGGCTAGCATTCTCCTCTCTAATTCATCCTTAAGGTGTTCTATCGGTTGAGGTCAGGACTCTGTGCAGGCCAGTCAAGTTCCTCCACACCAAACTTGCTCATTGATGTCTTTATGGACCTTGCTTTGTGCACTAGTGCACAGTCATGTTAAAACAGGAAGGGGCCATCCCCAAACTGTTCCCACAAAGTTGGTAGCATGAAATTGTCCAAAATGTCTTGGTATGCTGAAGCATTAAAGGGTTAGTTCACCCAAAAATTTAAATTCTGTCATTAATTACTTACCCTCATGTCGTTCGACACCCGTAAGACCTCCATTCATCTTCTGAACACAAATGAAGATATTTTAGTTGAAATTTGATGGCTCGGAAAGGCCTTCATTGGCACAATGTACTTTACCCTCTCAAGACCCATAAAAGGTACTAAAGACGTTGTTACAAAGTCCATCTCATTACAGTGGTTCTACAATAACTTTATAAAGCAACGATAATCATTTTTGTGCGCAAAAAAACACTAAATATTGACTTGTATAGTGATGACCGATTTCAAAACAAGGCATCATGAGGCTTCGAAGCGTTATGAATCAGCAAGTCGAATCATGATTCGGATCGCGTGTCAAACAGCCAAACTGCTGAAATACGTGACTTTGGCGATCTAAACCACTGAATCGACTCACTGATTCATAATGCTTCGAAGCTTCATGATGCCTTGTTTTGAAATCGGTCATCACTATATAAGACGTTATTTAGGGTTTTTTTGCGCACAAAAACTATTATCGTCGCTTTATAAAGTTATTGTAGAACCACTGTAGTGAGATGGACTTTGTAATGACGTCTTTAGGACCTTTTATGGGTCTTGAGAGTGTACAGTGCATTGTGCCAATGGAGGCCTTTCTGAGCCATTGGATTTCAACTAAAATATCTTCATTTGTTTTCCGAAGATGAACGGAGGTCTTACAGGTGTCAAACGACATGAGGGTAAGTAATTAATGACAGAATTTTCATTTTTGGGTGAACTAACCCTTTAAGAGTTCCTTTCACTGGAACCCTTGAAAAACAACCCCACACCATAATCCCCCTACACCAAACTTTACACTTTGCACAATGCAGTCAGGCAAGTACCGTTCTTCGGGCAACCGCCAAACCCAGACTAGGATTGCCAGACAGAGAAGCGTCATTCATCACTCCAGAGATCACTTGGTGATGTAAGGCTTGGATGCAGCTGCTTGGCCATGGAAACCCATTCCATGAAGCTCTCTACGCACTGTTCTTGAGCTAATCTGAAGGTCACACAAAGTTTGGAGGTCTGTAGCTATTGACTCTGCAGAAAGTTGGCGACTTTTGCGCACTATGCGCCGACCCCGCTCTGTGATTTTACGTGGCCTATCACTTCATGGCTGAGCTGCTGTTCCCAATTGCTTCCACTTTGTTATAATACCACTAACAGTTGACCGTAGAATATTTAGTTGTGAGGAAATTTCACGAATGGACCTATCACGGTACCACACTTGAATTCATGGAGCTCCTGAGAGCGTGTGTTCTTTCACAACTGTTTGTAGAAGCGTCTGCATGCATAGGTGCTGGATATTATACACCTTTGGCCATGGAAGTGACTGGAATACCTGAATTCATTGATTCGGAGGGGTGTCCCAATACTTTTGGCAATATAGTATCATTCATAGTGAGTGAAAAGTGCTGTTATCAAATGTTTATGTGTGTCTCTGTCTGTTTCAGGTTATCTTTGAGCTCCTCAGAGAAGAATCCCTCATTTCCAGCAATCGTAAACATCAGTCTTACATGTTCACACTCAGAGATTTCCAGCAGTGATTGGACACTCTTCTTACAGACACTCAGCAAAGCAAGAAAACAAGCAGAAGAGTAAGAAAAATATACATTTTGCCATGACTATATTTATCTCATCAGTAGCTTTAAAATGAATCATACATGTTGTGGTCAATACATTTGTGCAGCTCTTCAGCTCTTGAGGATCATGTCAGTTTGTTGCTGTCTTCATTTCCCTCTGTGGTTTTGAAGACGTTGGATCTGAAGATGTTCAGTCTGAATGAAAGCTGGGCTTCTGGTATCATTTCCCTCGTCCAGACCTACACCAGTCTACAGGAGCTCAGGTAAGAGCATTTGCTTTACTTCATAAAAGTGATTTTTGTCATATCCAAGTCATGGATACCAGATACTGTGGCCCCATTGGATGCTTAAGTCAAATATAAAAACATTTTAATTTATTTTCATTTGATAGAAAATATCAAACTGCATCATCTACACATAAATCTGCAACAAACAAAAAAACTCATGAACACACATAGAGTTAGTGCAACAGAAGGGACTAAGAATTGGCTTGAAACAACCCACATAGAAGGGGACGTTCTCCCGACCTTGCGCAACAGTCCCAAAGGATTCTCTAAAGGTGACGAAAATCCTGAACCTTTATAGAACATTAGGGATGTTCCTAAATCATCCTCTTTTGGTTATGAAAGTGCTTGCAGTTCAAGGATTCTTGTATGACTTTAGGGGGACGTTCCATTTTCGTTATTTTATGGTCACATAGCAACATTACAAAGAGGACATTTGGGATGTTAATAGAACGTTCCCACATGGTCATCTGTTGGTCATATAATAACGTTCGCGATATGACTTTAGGGTAACGTTACATTTTGGTTATTCTATGGTCACACAGCAACATTAGAAAGAGGATATTTGGGATTGTAACGTAGTTTGTTCGTGTGGGAAGAAGGAGGTGGGAACTGGCAAACATTTAAAAGACTAATTAAAAAAAATAATAATAACATAACCGGCGACAGCCCCTCACGGACGACTGCCGCCTACGTACAAAACAAACATAAACAAAACACAACATAAAATCCAGGCCTGGGGCCCGTTCTTCGTACGTTGCTTATTACATCTGAGATGATTTGACAGATCCCAGATCTTTTAATCGTGATAACTGATGTCTAGCTAATTTGGTTCTTCAGACGAATTTGCGGATTGGATTAAAATATCTGGATTAAATGATCTAAGATCACTGCGCGTTCTTGTGTTCCCTGAAGAGGGCAGATGCATCGATACTCGAAACCACGATCAGCAATGCAGCGATTGGCTGGCGTCAAGACAGCAACGTAATGACATCATATAATTAAAAAAGCCACCTGGCAAAAAACTTGACAAATTATACAATAAAAAACCCACGAATTTCTGGACCTTTATAAGGAAACAGCCAAACCACCAAACCAACATAAAAGTTATTATAGATAAATGATAAATGTTTTTTGTTTTTTAAACATGATTACCAATTATTTATATTCACGATTTTATACAGTATTTGTACACCCTTTACATTATTTCAATGTTGTAAATTAATTTTAATTCAATTTGGAGCAGATTTGTAACGTGACAGTATTAAAGTTTCTTAAGGGTCAAGATCAAATTATCTGCATCTCTTGCGCTGCATCAAGCCACTCCCATAATATCTGTGATCACTTAAATTAATGCACGGCTCAGAGTAACTATACAACATGTGTGTAAACCTCCAATAAAATTATGAAGTAATTATTCCATCGCAAATAAATCGCTCAATCAAGTGGCTGTGTCTATATTATTATATACAACATTATAATATTATATACATTCTCATATACATATATACAATATAACATTTTTATATTATTATTATTTAAAATTATTATTATTGCCCCTGGTTCAGTAATGAACTCTTGTAATAAAGTAGCAGTGGCTGGGACAGATTTTAAGTATCACCTCAAGATGCAATCTAATCCTGTTTACATGAAATAAGCCTGCTCATGAGCAGGTTTAAGCTTACGGACCTGTTACTATGACAGCAAGTCCAGGATGAGCTTCGAAGAACCAAACAATCCGAGATCATGTCAAATCGTCAACAATCAAATCCAGCTAACTGAGTTAGCGACGTACGAAGAACGGGCCCCTGGTCCTCTCTCATCCTTCACTGTCATCGCTCCTTCACACGAGGCTGATGCGGCACGCAGCTGGTGCTCATCATCACTAATGTCCCGCTCTCACGGTCCCTCAGCCTCACTGATCGCCACATACCCCAACGCCCAAAAAAATCTGGTCCGGTTCCCGGACACACTGCCGCTCGGTCCTCAGCCAGCCGAGAGGCTCTTCCTCACGGTGCCATGTGATGGCACTGGACGCTTGGTAGATGGCTCGATCCCCCTCCGCCCCCTGGCGGCCGGCAGTGGCTCCTCCTACAGAGGGAGCCGGCAGCGAGTCCCGCGCTCCCTGCTCCTCCCCTAAATTGTGGACGGCAGCAGGTTCCGGCTCACGGCAAGCGCCGGCAACTTCTCCGCTCCCTCTCGGACAGCAGCCACCCCACCTCGACCCAGGGGCACGGCAGCGAGCTCTCCGTCCCACCGGATCTCGCTCCAGCACCACCGCCTCGGGCAGCCACTCGCGGTCTTCATCCATCCGCGCTGCCCGACCTCCTCAGCACCGCAATCCCCCTCAGCAGCAAGGGCTCTTCCACAGCATGTCCCTCCTTCCTCCAAGGTTTCGGCACCAATGTAATGTAGTTTGTTTGTGTTGTAAGAAGGAGGCGGGAACCGCCGAACATTTAAAAGACTTTAATAAAATAAATCAACCAAATTATATAACCGGCGGCAGCCCCTCACGGACGACTGCCACCTACGTACAAAACAAACATAAACAAAACACAACATAAAATCCAGGCCTGGACCTCTCTCATCCTTCACTGTCGTCGCTCCTCCTTTATACTCCCGTCACTCCTCCATGAGACACGAGGCCAATGCAGCACGCAGCTGGCGCTCATCATCACTAATGACCGCCGCCTCGTCCCGCTCTCACGGCCCCTCAGCCTCGCTGCTCGCCACAGGGATGTTAACAGAACATTCCTACATCGTCATCTGTTGGTCATATAATAACGTTCCAGATATGTCTTTAGGAGAATGTTCCATTTTGGTTATTCTAAGGTCACATAATAACATTACAAAGAGGACATTTGGGATGTTAACAGAACGTTCTCATACGGTTCCCTGTTAGTCAGATGGGGATTTTTAACTCGGGACTGCGCTGCAACATATTTTGTTCAGTGCAGTGGTTTCTACACTACAGTCCCATAATGTTTGCAGGACCTTTCTGGGACGAACCTAGAATTGGTCTAGAATTGTTTTTTTGGTCCTATTTAGGTCGTTCCATCATATTTACTGAATACTTTCAGAAAATTTTTGAGTGAATCAATGTCCATCTTCATATTCAGAACATGCAAGTACCACACTTTATATTTTGTAAATGTACGCAAATCGCCTTTGTGAATGTGCTTGTTAGCACGCTGACGGCTAAAATGGCTAAAGTAATTTTTTGACTGTATTCACTGAGATCAGAGCTATGTCATTAGTTTTATTTTTAAGAAGCAATAAAAGTGCGCTTCTGAATTGTACAGGCGGTGAGCATTTTTTGGGTAACTTTAGCCACATTAACGCATTCAGACAAATTACACAAATTATAAAGTGCAGTACTTGTGTGTTCTGGATATGAGGTAGGATCACGAAGGGTTGGTATTGATCCATCTTTGAGAAGCAACTTGTGCAAATCCTGCGTTTTACTGACCCTCATTTGCAAAGCAGCCCAGTGTAAATTGAGTCACTCAAACAACAAATCTAATTAGGACCAAAAATTAACATTCTAGGTTGGTCCCCTAAAGGTCCTACAAACGTTATGGGAATATAGTGTAGAGGGAAGGTCCTATAGGAATGGTCCCCTAAACATTCATGCAACAAATAAAGCAATGACCATGAATGACTGTACAATGCTACAAAACAAAAGATAAGGGCGCATGGCAAACTGCTCCTGAACAAGCGCTGAGCAGCCGTCCAGACAGCCTCTTGCTCCATGCTTAAACCAGATCCTGTGACGAGCAACAGGTGCACTCAATTCCCAATCACCAGACCTGCAACGAAAAGAGAAAACCAAAACACCAACCAACACAACTTAACCCTAACAGTCCGCCAAATAACATCCCACAACCCTATATAGAACTCCACATTATGGCCGTCTCAGAACGTTACCAGGCGACGTCCTTGACACCACCGGGGACGTTCTGAGAACGTTCTGGGAACATCACATTTCTAGCGGGGAAATACTGAACAGTACCAAACATTTTGAAAGTATGTTATTGTGAAGACGTTTTTGTGCATCAATATTGCAGTGTCTGTGCTGGATTGCTGTTGGAGGAGGGCCTCCTATTACTGAAGAAATCACTGACGGAGCCACACTGCACTGTTATCATTGAAGGGTGTGTACTGTATGCTCAATAGCTATGTATTTTGACATACTTATCTAAAGATAAACAGTTTGAGGATGGTATTTTTATCTTCACTAAATTGAAATCATAAAACAAATGGGTTACTTGTACAATGTGCATATACATTATGGAGGACAAATCTACACATTTCTGAACTGTTTATCAAGTTTTTATCTTGTTTTAAGTTTTTACATATTTATCTTGTAAAGAGAGTGTTTATTTTTTATTTGTTTTATTTATTTTTTAATAAATCAGAATTAAGAATATTCTGTTGAATACAAAAATATTTGGAAGAATATGGGTGACCAAAGAGTTGATGGGCCCTATTGACTTCCATAGAATATATTTTCCATACTATTGAAGTCAATGAGCGTCCATCAACTGTTTGGTTACTTCTTTTGTGTTTTTTAGCAGAAGAAAGAAATTCATATAGGGTTGAGGGTGAGTAAATTATGACCAAATTTTTGGGGGAACTATCCCTATTTTATGTATTAAACATTAGGTTCCACATACCAGATAATTAATAAAATGAATGTAGAGCTGTTGAATGTAGTGTATAGCACTTTAGAGCGATTGAGAGAGGTGGTTTTGAAATACTGTCACCATTATCTGTCACATGTGCCCTGTGACTGTCCTTGGACTTTTATGTAGGAGTGTTTCCTGTGCTTTATTTGTAGTCAGGTTGTAGTCTTTCTTGTTAATTAGTTCTCCCCAGGTGTTTCCTATTAGCCACTCCCCCTTGTTACCTTGTTACCTTGTTTAGCTTGTTAGCCCGTGTTTAAATAGCCCTTGTATTTCACTTGTTCTCTGTCAGCTGTTGTATGTGATGGTGCCTTATCTCTTGTGCTATTGTTCTTTAGATTTAGATTTAGATTTATTCTTTATTGTCCTCAGTAGAGGAAATTCATTTCCACAGACTGTACCAGAAACAACATTCAACACGTATAACATCAACATACCTACAGAATACACAGAACACATATTTTGGTCACATAAGTAAACAAACAAAGATAGCATCAGCAGCAAAGACTGTATAAACCTGAAATTATACATTATTTAAATTCAGTGCTCTTATAGCTGAGAGTACAAAACTCTTTCCTAGGCGTGATTTCTTATGAGGCAGCTGTCTGTATCTGCGGCCAGAGGGAAGAAGAGTGAAACATGAGTTGAGAGGGTGACTAGGATTTAGTATAATAGTTCTTTAGTTTCTTATTGTTTGTTTACTTTGTTCCTTATTAAAACCACCCTAAATTTAGATCCACATTTGAGTCCGTTTTCTCCTGCATGTTACATTATGAATATTAAACCAAACATAGTTTCCTTTTAATTTCATTGATGTTTTTTAAATTTTTGCTGAGTGACCCTATGGACAACCTACAAAATCTGGTGGTGATATATTTAGCATATTTGGTATCTTTATTCATTCTGCTTTCTTCCATCTTTATAAAGGAGGAAGTGCAGTAAACCCACTGACCAGTGCACAGAACAGGACTGGAGTCACAGCTGTAATGAGAAAGTGAAGATTCACTTCAAACCAAAGGTTTTGGAAGAGTTGAAAGAGTGAGATCATCTTATCATTTTGGATGTTTCTCTTTTATACATTTATCATCTCATTTATCATAAACATTTCTGTTCTCTAGGCTGAATGTCACTGAACCATCTGGACTGAATCTTCACCCGCTCCCAGTGTGTCAGTCTTGTGTTCACATTGTTGACTGTGATCAGTGGGTTCAGGTGGAGCCGTCAGTCTGTACAGATGAAGGAGGGTCAAAGTTCAGGATCAGCACTCAGGCGGGTCGGTTTGAGTGCAGCCAGACCAGAATGCGATGGGTCTGTGCTGGTAATGTCACTCTCCAGTACCGTGAAGTGGATGGACGTTTCCTCAGTGCAGAGCTGGAGAGGCTTCAGTGTGAGCGAATTGGTCCAGTGATTGATGTGACCGTGATCTCAGGGAAACTGGAGGAGGCCCATCTGCCTCATTACGCCTGTTTAGCAGAGTCTGACCCCGCTCTCAAAGATGCTGTGAAGCTTCTCAGTGTTGAAAATGTGGGAATAACCTTGGAATCACTGGAGTTGATCCGTTTTCATGCCAGAATACTCCAGCCATCTTTTTGGCCTTCCACAGTGGTTAAAGTAAAAGACATTCGTGTTGAACAGCATTTAGATCTTCTTATCTTCATAACAAACAAAGATCCTGTCATCCTCCATGTCTACTTTTTTCCACTGTTTGATACTTTTTCAAAGGAAAAAATTAAGCAGGAAGAAACAGCAATAAATCCTCATGTCCTTGAGATTGAACATTCCAGGTCTAACATGAAAATTCAAATGGAAACACAACACATTCTAAAAGTATCCGGTACCAATGTACTTCCTGAAGAAGGGATTACATTTTTAAGTAATATTCACCCAAACCTCTTCAAGATCAAGCCAAATGTAGATGGGGATGTGCAGATGACTCTCATCAGACAGCAGGATGAAAAGTTTGTGTGGAAAACAATAATTTGGAAAGACAAAATTAATCAGAAAAAAGAAGATTTAATGCTCAGGTAGGTTAATCCTGATATTTTTGATAAACGCTAGCTTTTATTCAAAGAGTTAAAAACATGAAGAGCACTTGAGATATTAAGAAATAATAATTAATTAACTATATTCCTGAAATCACACATACAAATTTAACATTCTTCAGGAGGAGTCCTACCTCTTTGAAGAACTGGTGTTCTGATTCTTCACCTTTATCTCTGGTGAAGCATATATTGCTTTAGAATAGCAACTGCATATATGGAAAGCCAGGACACTATGTTTTATCATGCAATAAAAAAAAAGACTCCGACAGCTACTGTTTAATGCTAGAATATGAATTGATATATGAACTAAACTGATATTAATTGAAAAATATAGGCAGTATTTTTGAAAACTAAATTCATAATTTAAGTTAAAGAAAACACAGTAACCACATAACCCTTATTGTCTCATAAAACTGCTGCAAAATTTATGTTGTCTGATAAAGTCGTTGAATAAGGTGAATGTAAAAAACATTCTGTACAGTAGGGCTGCTCGATTATGGAAAAAATCATAATCACGATTATTTTGGTCAATATTGAAATCACGATTATGTAACACGATTATGTCACATGACTTTGGGAATGTGTTGTATTTATTAAAAATACACCTTTCAACAATTCAATTGAAATTGTAACATTTGTTGTACTTTTTGAACTATTAAAATAAATAATATAACATATATTCAAATCAAAGTATAAAAGTATTCACGTAAAAATGATAACCACAAATAAATAAGCTCAACAATATGGTTCGGCTAGATATGCTTTTCAGGTACGTCTAACATTAGTTTTCAGGTACAGAAATGTATCAAATGTAAAATAACATTGCATATTTGAGTGCATAAATTAAAGATTAATCCTATTAAACTTACAAAAGCTATTCAATCAAGAGCGGTGAGTGATGTCCTTGTCTTTTGTTGTTTGACATTAAACAGACAGCAGTAAAGGCTACTGCCCCTTTAAGACCTAATGATCGGATATGCGTCGTCTTTATCGACTGTATAAAGTTCACTTAAGGCATATACAGTCTGCTAGGATACTCATCAAGATGGACATGTTGACATACGTTTTGTGTGAGTTTGTCCGTTCAAGAGCAAGACTTGAAAGAGAACTCAATATTTGCGCGCTGAGAGACATGTGCGCGCTTTCGGATGAGCGCACAGAGATACATTTTCTCACAGCGCGCGCGGCTTCTCATTCGCGTCTTCTGTCACTAAACCCGGGTGATGACGGTGAAAACGACTGGACATATTCGAACATACGGCAGCACTCGTATGCATTGAACAAAGTTTACAAAGAGAGAATTATTTGAAAAATATGAGGGGGAAAAAGGACGTTTACACGGCACCCCTGCTCTCGTCAGTTTTTGTTTCTTTATTAGATTGTCATAGGTCACTCTGTTTAATTTTCAAGTGGTTAAACAAATTCGTGGTGTTCCCTTGCGTTGCAGTCACTACCATGTAGCAAATCTTGCACGTAGCATGTTTCTGCTCGTCGTCTGATTCCTCGAAGCCAAACTGTTCCCAGACAACGGAGTTGGTTTTGCCTTTTTTGCTCACCAAACGCTGCTGTAACTGCCCTCCTTCTGCCATCTTTACTCGCGCCGAGTTTTTAAATTCCAGCGGATGATATGCACACGAGACTCACGACCTGAGAGAGATTTGTGGCTTCGGGAGGGGTGGATGAGCGCGTGCGCGTTTCATTCAGAACGCAAGACAAAATAAGAGTGTTCTTGCAAAACTGAACATGGCAAAATAATCGTTTTTTCTCGATTGTACTATTTTGGTGATCGTTGGGAGGCAAAATCGAAATCGAAATTCGATGAATTGCACAGCCCTATTGTACAGGTTTATTTGTATATTCTCATGTCCTAAATAATTTTTTGTATCGTCCATTTTGACATGGCTTGGATACATATCGTTTAGGCACTTTGTTAACTGAATTTTGAAATAAAAAAAAGATAATACAGTGCTATTTCTGTTTTATTTATTTTTTTACACATGCTCTAGTCCAAATTGTGGTAACAAGGCTGCAAATATATTAAACTTTCTCAACTGAATTTGTGGGTTTGGCAGGTTGTCCACAGAAAGAAGCAAGCACAACCATGAAGGAGAGAAGCACAAGCCATGCAAAGGTACAGATGATTCATGTGGATATAATCAATGCTATAAAAATATTTTGCTATATGTTGACCTTAATAAATTAGAATTAGTTAACATTTTTCATTTTGTGAACTTAATTTCATTGTGTACAAATGTGTAATAGAAGCAGTCATCCATTATGTTTTATGGTTGCTTGAAGACAACAATTACTCAAATTTGCTAGAATGGTCATGTGCTGTAACAAAGGCTGTCAGGAGGAAACACATACTCTGATTCTCATCCCCCAGAACCAGCCACACATAACAGCGAATTTACCCTATTGTCATTACAGGGATAGTTAATGCAAAAATGAAATTTAGGTGTATGTGACTTTCTTCTTTCAGTCAAACACAATCAGAGTTATATTAAAAAAATATCCTTCCAAGCTTTATAATGGGAGTGAATGGTACCCTAGATTTTGAAACCCAAAAAAGTGCCATGAAAGTAATCCATATGTCTCCGGGGGGCAAAGCAATGCTTTTTTGTAAGAACAATATCCATATATATAACTTTATAAACTATAATCACTGGCTTCCGGTAACGGCCATACACAAGTAGAGTTCTGGCGGAAGAGCGACCTCTGACACAACGTAGGAGTAGCATAAGCTTAGGTGAAAGTAGACGCCTCTCGTGGTTCAAACAAATAGGGTTAGGCAAGAAACTCAAGCGTCTTTTCTCTTAAATTGAAATCCTACAACATTTCTCTTTAAAAAATTCTCGTTTTAGACCGAATTTGTGACCAGTGTTTTGTTTTGCTCTATCCTCTGTGCTTCCGCGTTCATCAATCCATCATGCCATGGGTCAGAGCTCACTCTTCTGCCAGAACTAGATTTGTGTTACTGGAAGCCAGTGATTTATAGTTTATAAAGTTGTACATTTGGAAAACCTCCGGCAAGATGGCGAGCTAGGCGCACGTTTTGCCGGGCTCTGGCAGAACTACTTCAACTTGTACATTTTATTGCTACCTTCTCATAAACCGCTCTCAGAAAGGACACCTATTTACCCTTTTTACAAGATGTAATATAAGCCTCAGGTGTCCCCAGAGTGTGCCTGTGAAGTTTCAGATCAAAATTCCTAAAAGTTAGCTGTTCTGTGTGTGGCTCCTTTTAATGCAAATGAGCTGCTGCTCCCCACCCGAGAGGGCGGAGCCTACACATCTCATTCACAGCAGTGAACACGCGAATGAAAACTGAAACATGATATCTGTTTTAATGATCATCTCTATCTCAGACACGTTCATGTGACATTGCAGTTCTTCATCATCATGAAATTTTATCATCTGCATGCGTTTTAAAGCCTTATCGCTCTCAACTTAAACACACACACATGCTCCTGCCGCATGCGCACAGAGCTGGATGTCAGCACATCCGTGAGTAGTTTATTAAACTAGACTAGTTCTATATCAAACAACAGAAGAAATTCACTCACTGCTCTTGACTGACTGAACTTTAGTAGCTTTAATAAGAACACATTTCTTACTTGAATGCTGCTGTTAATTCTCTGGCGAGGAGATAAACATGGCAGACTGTGAACAGCTCAGCTACAACTCTCTGAGGGGAGGGGTCTGTGCTAGTATGTCAGTGTCCATCAACACGTGTGGGCGGGGCCTCTGCAGTGCGACGTCACACTGCAGGAATCTGGAAATGGCTGGTTCTGAGACACTGCTTATGATGTATGGGGATTAAAAAAAAGGGTGGGTGGATTTTTACCATTATAGGGTGGTTGTGTTCACACACTGCCAACACATTTATGTTCAAACACCTTATAAAAGTGAATTTTGCATAATAGGTGCCCTTTAAAGAGGTTGCCATCTAATCTGAAGTCCACTGCCACACCGCTGCTGTTTTCAATCTCGTTGTGGAGAAGCCCATGTGCTTACAAGGAAGGGCTCGGACTCTTGTCCGCCTATGGTCACCCGAGCAGTCATCCCATCATGGAACTGGCGGAGGATGTTAACAAATTTTTTGGGACAGCCAAACCTGAGGAGAACATCCCATAAAAGCTCTCTCTGCACAGTGTTGAACACTTTCGAGAGATCAACAAAGGCCAGATGTTGCTCCCGGCATTTTTCCTGAAGCTGCCGGGCTTTGAAGATCAGGTAGATCGTGCTCCTATTCTTCCTAAATCCACACAGCGATTCAGGCAGCAGCACCTTGGCCAGGACCTTACCACCAACAGAAAGGATTGATATGCCCCTACTATTTCCGCAGATATCCTTGTCATCCTTGTTCTTATAGATGACAACAATGTTTGCATCTCTCCATTGCTGAGGGATGTTCTCATCAGTCCAGGCCTTGTACTGGTAGAGGGTGGCAATACATATGTACCCCCCCTTCTTCAGTAGCTCAGCAGGGATATTATCAGTGCCAGGGGACTTGTTGTTCTTAAGGGAACAGACAGCTGATAGAACCTCCTGGAAGGTTGGGGGTAGACTGAGGTCGTGGATGGCAGGAAGTCCTGATTAAGCAGGGTGTCAAAATGCCCACCTCAACAGGATACTATTCTGATCCTTCAGAAGTGTTAGACCATCTGCTGTTTTCAGGGAAGTGACGCAGTGATTTGTTGGACCGTATATTTTGAAAGCATTATAAAAATGATGCATGTCCTTTTTATCTGCAAAGTACTGGATTTGATATGCCTTTTCAGTCCAACACTCATTCAGTATGGCCCGTATTTCCTTTTGCACTTTCCTCTGAGTTGCCTGCCAATGCTGCCTGGTCTTGGTGGATGAAGAGTTGTCTAAAGTTGCCCCGTGTGCTTTGTGCATATCCTTAAGCAAGTTGTGGATGGTGTCTGAGTTATCGTCAAACCAGTCTTGGTGGTTCCTGCTCTTCTTGCTTCTATGTCTCCCAAGCAGTTACAATTTAGCCTCTTTTTGTTGGGCTTTTGCAGCCACAAGGGGGAGCACACTTTCATATGGAGCTTGGCCACAATCATACAATGGTCGGTCCAGCACTCTGCACCTCTCATGGCACGAGTGATGAGAACATCCTTGATGTTACTACACCTCACAATGATGAAGTCAATCTTGTGCCAATGTTTAGAGTGATGGTCCATCCACGAGGGCTTATACTTTGCCTTCTGCTGGAAGATGGTGTTGGTTATGGTAAGGTTATGCTCAGGGCAAAGAGTAAGTAGCCTCATGCCATTTGCATTCACCCTGCCAATGCCATGCCTACCTTGTACTCCACTCCATATAATGTTGTTCTGTCCCACCCTAGCGTTGAAATCCCCAAGCAAGAGGATCTTGTCACTCTTAGGGATCCAGCAAAGAGCTTCATCCAGTGCCTGATAAAGTCATTCCTTGGCCTCATTCTCAGATGGCAAAGTTGGTGCATAGGCACTGAGAAGTGTGACATAACGCTTTTTTGCCAGGGGGATACGGAGGGTCATTAGCCTTTCACTAACAGGTTTTTCTGTAAGACTTGGTACAAGGGTGTTTTTGATGGCCAGTCCTACTCCATAAAGATGTTGTCCACCTGGGGGGAAACCTTTAAACCAGAAAAAGGTGTAGCCCGTCCCTTCCTCTGTTAGACAGCCTTCATCCAGGAGCCTGGTCTCACTCAGGGCAGCAATGTCGATGTTGTAGCGGCTCAACTCAGCAGCGATCAGGGCTGTTCTCCGGTGAGGTCTGTCAGAGATGCCATACGAGTCCAGGAGAGTCCTTACATTCCATGTTGCCAGTTTTATATTGTATTGTTTCTTATTTTCCTTTTTTCGACCGCAGTAGTGGAATAACCCGATAGGCGCAGTAACCTATCCAGGTAAGCAATTGAATGGGCAATTTTTAGGCCACCTTTTCATACCCTTCCCCAATTGGGGTGAGCAGTGCGGTCCTTAAATAGGGCTATGCCAAATAGGGCTATACCAAATACCCTGTGCCGCTGACTAGGAGCTCCCAGTCTATTCGTACCTGCTCCCGTTGCCAGACTCCCCATCGCCGTCAGACTTTAACCATATGTAAGTTCCAGGTATTGACACCATGGTCAGAGGTGACAATACCTGGACAATAACACACACACACACACACAGGCCTATTTTTCGTTTATGTAATGGCAAAGCTCCATTTTTAGTAGCTATTACTCTAGTCTTCAGTGTTATATGATCCTTCAGAAATCACTTGGCACTTATTATGTCTTATTATTCTTAGTTGAAAATGGTTGTGCTGTTTATTGAAGTATGGAAAATGTGAAAGGGTTTTGATTGAAAGTAAAACTATTTATTTGAAACATCTTTTGAAACACTAGCAATTCAACTGTTTGTTACTGTTCTGTGGGTGTTTTTAAACCATTAAAATCATTTTTTTTTGTAGATTTGAGTGACATGATTCTACAGTATAAAGCTTCAGTCATTGACAGATGCAAGTTTGTGACTGAGTACAATCTTCCATCTAATGAGCATGTGGAACTGGCCGCCCGTTACACTAAACCTGTGATCATTCAGAGGAATATAGAGCAGAATGAGAAATACTATCGTGAACATGTGAGGTCTGTGGATGCTTCATATCAGCTGTTATCATATGACAAGTATCACAGCGTCAGAATAGACCAGCTGTTCAGTCCCGACAGTGATGGAAACACACCAAAAACTGTGATTCTCAGTGGAGATTCTGGAAGAGGTAAATCCTTCATGTTACAGAAGATCATGTTGGACTGGGCATCTGGAGAACTTTACTCTGAAAACTTTTGTGCAGTTTTTCTGTTGAAGTGTGAAGAGCTGAAGTGTATTTCCGAGGAGATGAGCTTGATTGATCTCTTGAGCTGGAGTTGTAGTTTAACATCAGATCAGATCTCAAAGATACTACAGTTAACACCAAAGAAAGTCCTCTTCCTCATTGATGGAATGGATGAGTTTGTATCTCATCCACCCATTCATTTCATGTTACGTCACCCTAATCTATTCAAGAGAGCGCCACCTATGGACACTCTAAGGAACCTGTTGAGGGGAGTCTTGCTGCCTAAATCATTCATGCTTGTCACCACAAGATCTATAACTGATGATTCAGTGATGAATCTCCTCAAGAGACCACAGCGTTTCACTGAGATTGTGGGCTTCTCTGAGAGAGGGGTGCAGGAGTACTTCCACAAGATCTTTCAGAATGAGCAACTCTTCAGTAAAATATACGAGAGTGTGAACGCAAATGAAGGCCTCCTGACTGCCTGCTCTGTGCCTTTGCTGTGTTGGATGGTCTGTTTTTGTCTGAAGAAGCACTTTACGTATGATGATCATGTGATGGCAGAACTAAAAACAAACACCTCCATATATGTGCACTTTGTGTCCACTCTACTGGAGCATCATGACCAGAGTCAGTCTGTCCTCACCATCTTGAGGAGTCTGGGTCAGCTAGCAGAGGAATGGGTGAGGAAGCGACAAGGTCTTCTTGTAGAGAAGAGTGTGACTGCGACTGGCTTAGATCCTGCTACTAGTCTGTTCTTGTGTAAAGATGAAAGAAAAAACAGACAGGAGCCAGTGTTCAGGTTTATGCATCCAAGCTTTCAGGAGTTCTTCACAGGTCTTTATTATGTTTTACTGGATGATAAAGAGTCCTTGGGAAAAGTCAGTGCACTGTTGAACTCGCTGAAATATCAGGGTATAATCGACAGACCATCTCCAGAAAGAAGATCAAATCCCATCCCTTCAGTCATGATGTTTCTCTGTGGTCTCTTTAATGAGAAGGTGAGCAGCTCACTCTTTGAAAAGATCAAGTGGACTGTTCCTCACACCATGAAACTGAAGAAAAACCTGCAGGATAGGATCTTTGCAATGAAAAAAAAGCATGGATGTGAACTGTTTGCTCTACGCTGTATGTATGAGCTCCATGATGAGGTGTTCATGAGGAGAGCTTTGGCAGATTGGGTATCCATGAATCTGTCTAACATTTCCCTGAGGAGCACAGACTGTTGGGTGCTGTTGTACTGTCTTCAGTGCTGTCCACACATCAGAGAACTGAACCTCATGTACTGTGATTTAACAGCTGATCAACTCAAGATTCTTCGGCCGGCACTATGCATGTGTGAGACACTGAGGTCAGTGTGATGCATGGATAAATACTTGTAGATCAAAACTTAATGATTTATTGATTAAAACTTCTTAAAATACAAATGCCGAATATTTTAACCTAAATTACTTTAATGTCAGTGACATAATAATAATAATAATAATAAAACAGAAAATTATATAACAGAGAGAACCCTCAAAGACCCTCATTTCTTAAAGGGGTGGTAAAACACATTCTTTCGAAGGCTTGATTGTGTTTGTGGGGTGCATTGTAACGTGTTCATGCTTCGTTTTTAAAAAATTGCATTATTTTTCATACATTTTACCTTTATTCTACACTGCTCTGTCCCTCCTTGTAAAAACGGTCTGATGGTTTCCGGGTTCTATGAAGCCGGTCCCTCAAAAATACGCAATGGGCTCAGATTGGTTAGCTGGCCCAGTGTGTTGTGATTCGCTAACCGCCTAGTGCATGTTTGTCGGAAATGTCACGCCCCTAACCTTTACCGGTAGACTGCTTTGGTAGTATTAGAAACAATGGCGTCTATAAAACCATACCAATTTGAGCCCGAATCGGACCCAGAACATTTTAGTGAAGATGATCGAGCAGAACTAGTTCAGTCCTCAAGAGTAAAGACTGCGGAGCTATAGTGATCGCTATTGAATGGCACTGTTACTTTTGTATTTTTAGAACGATTGTAGCCAAATATCTGTCGCAAGAACTATTAACCAAAAAATTAACACTAAACATTGGCTTTACTATAGTAGCCAAATCAAACACAGAACCATGTTTAGCATGCCTGTAGATAAACAAGCATATAGATAAAAAATACATTAAAGCTCTAAAAAAAGAATAATTTACACTAATTCCAAGTTCGCTGTTGAGATTTAAAAAAAGTTTGTAACGTTAAGTATTTGTCGGATAACGTTAAGTATGAATGAACATTTAACAAACTGGTTTGTAGAGTCAAACAGTGTTGTCATTTGTTTACTTCCTTGCTACAACGTATAATTAACAATACGAACTATTACAGGAAAACACATAGACGAAAAACAAATCATACTTAAGGCCTGTTCACACCGGGCCGATTTTCGCGCGCGTTTATCGCCGACGTTTAACGCCTCGTGACTAAACAATGGGCGCCAATGTGAGTGTTCACACCGACGCGTAAAACGCCAGGCGTAAAAGCGTCATTAAAAAAAAAACGCCTCGGGTTCGTTTTTTTATTTTGACGCGGCGCGTTAAAAACTGGCCGACCAATGAGATCAGCGCTGTTCACGTGCCTGGAGCTGCTGAAGTGACAGTAAAACACGACTTGGTGGCGCTCAAGCACAAAATCGGTCTTGCCGAGCACACATTGATACGACGAAGAAGTAGTACGTAGACAAAGAAGAAGATGGGCTGCTAATGCTGCTTGCCAGTTAGCAAAAAGTGTGTGAATGCTTTTGCCATAGACATAATATATCTGTGGTTTTGGCAAGCACGTAAATACTGTCTCTCCTCTTCTTCTGTGTGACAAGCGAGTGTCAGAAGCGTAAGTGCCGCAGCACCACCTTGTGTACCGGGAGCGCATCTACTGAATGTGCACGTTCACTCGGCGCATCGCCAGTGGAAATCGCTTGGGTGTGAACACTCAAGATGCGCCGAAAAACGTCACGAAAAACGCTGGCGATAAGCGCGTGCGATATTCGTCCCGGTGTGTACAGGCCTTTACAGGTTGTGGCCCGTAAACAGCTTCTGTTTTTAAATCCATCTTTCAGGACAAGCCGTTGTGCGAATCCTGCATTGAACTCGCAAAGATGGTGGAAGCTTTCCTTCGTGAAATGTGCAGCGGGAGCCGCGCGCGCCCGTCCGTGTGCATTCACACTGGCAGTGTTTGTCTCGCGCAGCTGAACTGTGGCTCGTGTATTGCAAATACAGACGAATATTTTCCATTATATCACATTTTCCGGTCTTCTCCTCCGACCCCTGTCTGTCTCGTGCTTTGATTTATGATGGGCAGCATATATCTGCTGCAAATGCGACGTGTTCCCCTCTGTCTCATACACACATGCATATAACATGTTGTATGTTAAACACACTGCAACGCACCCTCATCCCTAGGAAGGCTGAACAAAGTGGACCTGCAATCCGGATGAAAATAACAGCGTTTCGGCGGTATTGCGGCAACAACACTCCAGCCTACTAACTATACCACAACAACTCTTCCCCACAGCAATACAAAATGCCCCCCCCCCCCCCCCATTTAATATTCTCGGAGGAGGGGTTTATGTAAATATTGGGACTGGTGATGTCAGCAACCCTGGAGGAATGTCTGTAGTCCCTACCGGCCGTTTGCTGTAGTCCTTAGAAATTGACTTCTTTAAAAGCAAATATCTCCCTTTGCTTTAACATTTGAGTGTTGTAACTTTACAGATGTTGTTTATGCTCAAACAGCAACATTACACACTAGCTAAAGTTAGAGAAGTGAAATCGTGTTTTACCACCCCTTTAAAATATGAGAGATATTTTGCCTCTGATTACATGGAGAGTTTAGTTTAGATTGTAGTTGTTTGAAAATTTCATATTTATGAATTGTAATAATTGTAATATTTGCAAAGGAAGCATTGAAATGTAAATATATTTAACATACATTATTAATAATAAAAATGTTTAAAATGAAAATAGTTTTTCCATTAATGATTGATATATCCAAGTGTATACTCAATTGTATTCAAGAAGCAAGAATATGTTTTGCCTTTTTACTTGACATTTTTAGAGTCATTAAATCAGAAAATTTGACAAAATGTTTAAAACCATGTGAAAACAAAATGAATAGACAGATGAGATCTCTATGCACAAAAAGTTTAAACTAGAACCTTTCCTTTATCTTGGACATGCTTATTTGACAATATCAATATCATATTTATGTCATGGCTTAAATATTTTACTCAGTAAAACAATTCATTTTTAAATGACTTTTGTTTTTGACTCAAGGTTCTCAGTGAAACGCCTTCCAGAAGTTGGAGATTTGATCCAAGTTCTTGGTGAATCAAAAATCTTGAAAAAACTGAAGTAATTTTAGGAAACATCCTACTTCCAATCCAGCCATATGAAATATTTAGACAACAAATACATTTCTTAATTCAAATTAATTGTTTGAAAAGTTATCTCTTCTTCTGTCTTGGTAGAGTTCAAGAGGATGAATACAGTGCTGAGAGTCCCAGATGGACGCTTGACCTCTCAGTCACCCCTGGAGAAATATTGTAAGAAACTATTGCACATAAACTATGATGTATCTTATAAAGAATAATTTGTAATATAATTATATATTCTTAAATAAAACATTTAAATCTTGGAACACAACAGATATCATTCACAGTGAGTGTACGGTGCTGTTATCAAATGTTCCTCTGTGTCTCTGTCTGTTTCAGGTTGTCTTTGAGCTCCTCAGAGATGAATGGACCATTTTCACAGACAATGAAGACGCATTTTCGCAAACGACAACGCAAATCTAGTAAAGTTTTTAAATAATAATAAAAAAAAATTATAACGCTATACTTTGTGTTATATTACCTTGGCAGTAAATTACAAATAACATAGAAACAACCTCACAGCAGTGTTATAATACAACGGCGGAGGGGGTGATGGTCAATTTAACATAATTCGATCTGCAGACTGCTGTAATCGCTCTATTTTTCCCTCTTTTGGAAAGTCATGGAAACACTATCACAGATTCTTTTCTTTTAGACAAATGCAAATCCAAAAATTATATTTGCTATCGTGTCCTATTCACTATCATAGAAGTTTACCCAACTATGACGACTTCCGCTTCTGAGAACCCCCGAAATGTGAAATGGGTCCATCCATCATTTCCAGCTGTCCTAAGCAGTCTTACATGTTCACACTCAGAGATATCCAGCACTGACTGGACGCTCTTCTTACAGACACTCAGCAAGGCAGGAAAACTAGCAGAAGAGTAAGACAATTATATATATTTTAAGAAAATTTTGGCATATCTCATCAGTAGCTTTACAGTTATTCATACATGTTGGTCACATGCAATTGTGCAGCTCTTCAGCTCTGGAGGATCATGTCAGTTTGCTGCTGTCTTCATTTCACTCTGTGGGTTTGAAGACGTTGGATCTGAAGTTGTTCAGTCTGAATGAGAGCTGGGCTTCTGGGATCATTTCTCTTGTCCAGACCTGCACCAGTCTACAGGAGCTCAAGTAAGAGCATTTGCTTTTAATCATTGTTACGACCCCGACTCAAGGGAAGCAACAAAAACAAGGGACACACACAAGCCAAATATTAAGCTCAAAAAAGGTGTTTATTTACTACTTAATTAAGGTAACATTAAATAATAGAATGAAAACAATTACAGTAACATCAGTGTGTAAGGCAAAGTGCATGGTTGAAAGTGTAATACAATGTTGAAGCATAAATGCAGAAAGCAAACAAAACATAAGCAAAATCCAAAACCAAAGTCCCAAAATCCCCAAAGTTCCTTCTTGGCTCAGCTGGAGATCTCTTTTTAAAGGAGCGCCTGAAGCCCTGGTCACAGGTGTATCCGATTGACTGCTAATTTGTGGAAACTGGTACCAAGCAGCAATACCCAAGACCAACAGCAGAGGTCGTCACACCCCTCCCCATAAGACAGGGACTCCCACAATGTTCCCTGTAACGAAATAGAGGGCTGCATTGGGATTGAGTCCCGCCGGGTCCCGCGGGACCCAACGTAAATCTCGCGGGAGCGGGCGGTTTGAATTTTGCTGCGGGCGGGAATGGGCGGCTAAAAAAACACCGCGGGAATCGGCGGGATAGGGAGGTTGCCTAACGACATGAGACATGTCAATAGATGATGTAGAAAAGAACCTCAAACGAGGTATTTACAGCACAAAAGCTAAGCAAGGAAAGTCTGACATTTGGAGAAGTTTCTCAATTGTTTTGGTAGGCAAAGTCATGCGGTATAACGTTATATGTATCCACATATTGCGCAGCTGGCAAATACATAGCTACTTATCATACCTCACCAAAAACGCTCAGCACTCCCTGCAGGTCAAGTTGATTGTTTGGTGTTTTTGACAAACAATACATAGAAGTTTAGTGAGTGGAAATGGATTGTTTCTAAATGTCCGTTTGCTATTTTGTGTTCACATTACGTTCTGTTGAAGCATGTTTTCTCAGGTTTCCTTTCAGTCGGTCACGTTCGACGGAATTGGGATCTGTTTTCTGTTTCTCAATCTGGTTTTCTGTTTTGCAAAGCAGTCTATTTTTATGTGCAAAGTTTTTGATAAAAACGAAATTATATTTGAATGTATTTGTCGTTTTTTTTTTTTTTACATGCAGGCCAGGGAAACGAAACAAACAACCCCATGAATCTCTTTAATAATATCAATACAAATACGTGTTTTTTTTCCCCTGCGGGACGGGAGAAGACACAAAATCAATGCATCTCTATTATTGTGCGGGAATAAATTCTCGGAGTTTTGCGGGTGCGGGCGGGAGTGGACATACATATTGCGGGAGCGGGCGGGAGTGTAACACATACGTTGCGGGAGCGGGCGGTAATGGTCAGAAATTCGGCGGGTGCGGGCGGGAGCGGGATGAAGAAAACAGTCCCGCGCAGGGCTCTATAACGAAACATCAAAACACAAAACAGTCAAATAAGCGATACCCGATTCATGACCAAAGACATCTAAACATTTTTCAAAGGAACCGCAAATTAAATCTAGAAGATTATACAGCATCTGGAACGAGTGACAGCACATCCGCTACCACATTTTCTGAATATCCAGGCAGAAGGACTGCAAAAACGGAGACCACCGGACCAACCTCTGATTCAGACACTGCAAAGAATTTAAAAAGGTTAATGGATTATGATCCATATATATAACAATAGGTGTGCTAGAATTTAAATACACGGAAAAATGCTGCAGGGCCCAAACAAGGGCTAACGCTTCTTTTTCTACTACAGAGTAATTACGCTGGTACGAATTAAACTTTCTCGAAAAGAAACTAACGGGATGATCTACTCCATCAACATCAGACTGCTGAAGAACACCTCCAGTGCCCACGTTACTGGCATCGACGTGCAACGTGAAAGTTCTCTCAAAACACGGAGCCGCAAGCACAGGCGCTGAACACAACAAAGACATTTTGTAAAGCTAATTCACAATTGGAAGACCAAACAAACTTCTTCTTACCCTTCAACAAATCAGTGAGCGGTGCCACCACAGTAGAAAAATTACGACAGAACGATCGATAGTATCTGACCAACCCTAAAAACCTCATGAGCTCCTTCTTTGTTGTCGGAGAAGGAAAGTTCTGAATGGCTTGCACTTTAGCCTGAATCGGCCGCACTTTGCCATTCCCCACCACCTTACCGAGATACGTCACGGTTGCCTTCGCAAACTCGCATTTGGCTAAGTTCACCGTAAGCTGCACATCAGACAAACGTTTCAACACCGAATGAAGGCGCTTTAAGTGAGTCTCCCAACTGTCACTAAAAACAACCAAATCGTCTAAATAGACGGCACAACCCTCAAGACCCGAAATTACTCATGAGGCGTTGAAAAGTCGGCGGAGCATTTCGCAGGCCAAAACTCATGACCTGGTAAGAATATAGCCCTGATGGGGTAACAAAAGATGAGATTTCTTGTGGTCTCTTGGTTAAAGGCACTTGCCAGTAACCTTTCAGCAAGTCAAACTTACTGACGAACTTAGCTGACCCAACCTGGTCTAGGCAGTCTTCGACGTGGGGCAAAGGAAAACAATATGGTTTCGTTAAGCTATTAACTTTACGAAAGTCTGTACAAAACCTCATAGAACCGTCTGACTTTCCAACTAAAATACATGGAGAAGTTCGATCTGAGTACGAAGGTACTGCAATATTGTGATCCTGCATATACTCGATTTCCTTCCTCATCACCTCTCGTTTCTCTGCTGCAACAGGTTTCGCGTCCCCCACATCAATGTCATGTTCCACCCAATTAATACGAGATGGCGTGTCACCAAATAGGAAAACTACACAACAAATCACATAACTCCTGGCGTCTTACAAGAGATAAATAACGGAGAGTAAATTCTAAGTTCTGCATTGACTGAATTATTAAATCGACCACGGAACACGCAATCATCAGGCAGATTGGTCTCCACTTCCTCACCCACTAAACTCACATTACCCCCACCGATTGAAACAGCAGAGAGTGCCGGATGAAAAGATGTCACCTTTTCCCCAAGGTTAGCCTCATTTTCATAATAGGTTTTTAAAACATTTACATGGCACCGTTTAACTGACTTTTTCCGCGATGGCATTGCAACGTCATAATCAGTCATCAGTCAGTTTACGCTGTACAACAAATGGGCCATCAAATTTAGCTTCAAAAGGAGAAGATACCATAGGCCTTAACACCAAGACTTGATCGCCTGGTTCAAAAACTCGATGCTCAACCGTATGATCATACAATCGCTTCATGTTTTTCTGATGTTTTTCGAGATTTACTTTTGCTAGTTCTCTAGCCTGAATCAGTCTGTTTTTGAAACCCAAAATGTATGATGCCAAGGTTTTAGGAGGCTCTGGAGCTTTACCAAACTCCTGAAAGACAGGCAAAAGTCCACAAACTTTATGGCCAAAGACCAAGTCATTAGGGCTAAAACCCATACTTTCCTGTACTACTTCGCGTGCGGCTAACATCATCCATGGTAAACCCTCTTCCCAATCTCTAACCAGCTGCACACAGTACGCACGGAGAAGTGACTTTAACGACTGATGGAATCTCTCCAACGCGCCTTGAATTTGTGCATGATACAGTGTAGATTGATTATGCTTAATGTGCAGCTGTTTTAACACTTGCTGGAAAAGATGAGAAGTTAGGTTTGAACCCTGATTTTTGGAATTCCAAAGACCGGTATAAACTGGGTTAAAGCTTTCACAATAGAACGAGACGTAATGGTACGCAGTGGATATGCCGCAGGAAAACGTGTGTTCAAACACATCACTGTGAATAAATAAGTGTTACCTGACTTTGAACAAGAAAGTGGGCCTACACAATCGACAATAATATGTTCAAAAGGTTCACCAGTGGCTGCAATTGGTTTCAAAGAAGCAGGTTTCAATACCTGGTTTGGCTTACTCGTTAATTTGCAGGTTTTACATGTCTTAATGTAAGCAGATATGTCTCGTTTTAAGCGTGGCCAAAAAAGCTTACATTATGTGGCTGTAAAAGTGGACTAAGCTTACCTTTTTGGCGTGATGGCATTTAATCTCCTCGACAGCCTCTATAGTCCCATTTAGCCACTTGTTAGCAACCACCTTTTTCTAGACACGTAACAGCTTCAAAAAATCATGAGTGAGGTAATACTTTTGTATTAGAATAAAACTTGAAAGTGTCTTGAGCTTGTGTTCACCACAGACCTTATTTCACCTGTTAACCAAAATCCCATTCAAAAAACCCATTGAGGGAATCGGAAGTGCTAAAATGCAATCACACTGATGTAAGTTCAAGTGTTAGTTTTTTTTTTTTAAATAAGTGTGGTTTTAGTTAGTTATTTGATGCTATAAAAACAGGGGTGTCGTGTCATGATTGACAGTTTCTCTGAGCGAAGCAGTCACTGAGGCACCAACAGACTTTTTTCGGGATTTTCGGGAGGAGATTGGAGCTTTAGCTTTAATCGCTACATTTCCAGAACTGTTTATTTCACACCGACATGAGTTGTTCTTCAGTAAACTGTACTAACAGATACTCCGTGAGTGAAAATTTTATAATTTTTTTTTTTTTTAAAGATACTGCCTGAGTGTGGGCGGAGTTTTGATTTTGCGTCTCAACTTCCTGCTCTCTACTGTGTAGACTCAGGTCTCAAGGTCACTACTGCGCAGACACAGGTCCCAAATCAGTGCAAGATCTCAGCGCCATACATTGACGGCTTCACTTTTCTACAATGGACGAGAGTGAATGGAGTGTCGTCCATCTTTTTTACTTTAATTTTGTGAATTGTAATATTTTGTGATACAATGGTCTTGGCATTTAATTTGGCTTTAGGCTGAAATTATATTCAGTCCATCAAAGTGGCTAGTGCGCCACAGCTGAAATCTACCCGCATTTGGCGGGTTGGCAGGTGTTAATGGCAAGCCCTGGTTACAACTATCCCCACCCCTAAAAGCGTTTTTTTTTATTTTTAAGCTAACTGTTTTAACGTTTGAAGTAACCATAAATACAAAGCATCGAAATAAACTAGAGAAATAGCTACTTCAGGTCATGCAAGTTAAATCATTTTACATACAATTCTATGATTGCTAGGCAAAACATAATCTTGATGAAAAATTTTACTTTATACCTGAAAATCAGTTTTTTGGTCATAAAATCAACAAATTCGCTCATAGTCGCATGCATGGGACTGTGATATTGATTTTCTACCGCCAGGGGCCTATACCATGAAGCCGGTTTAGCTAGCTAACCAGATGTGTTTAAGCTTAGTTTGTGCCAACCCAGGGTTTTAGGTACCATTAAAGTGGTTTGGATTTTAGCACCAGGACAGGTTATGTTCTGGATAAGAGATCTCAAACTGAAATTGAACCAATCAGCTGTGAGCAAAGTGACACACCTCTGATGCAATAAAGTCACTCCCCCTGTTTCTACTCCAAATTAAAGGTCACTACATAGCAAATGGTTTTAAAAGACTAAAGTGTCTGGCTTTTAACGATGAATTTTGAATGATTTAGATATAATTTTTGTAATTATTATACCCTTAATCAATTACACATGTATCATTTTAGTTAATCAATCAATAATAGACACTTTGTTAAAATTAATATAAATAGCCGCCTATATAAAGGTCATACAAATAAGCTTTAAAATCAATAAATTAAGCTATAAAATTCCATTAAAAATCAATTCTCTCTACATATCAACTAAACTACCTTCATAACTTTTACTTGCATTGGCGTAGTAAGATTTTTCTTTAAGTTGTCCTCTTTCATAGACAGCTCTTTTCTTCTTGCTATGTAAATTTGTTTAAATTCTTGTAATCATGTAATCATCAAAATCATGTAATATTCTGCAAAAGAGAGAAATGAATCTCAGTGGATTCACAGCATGTGATTGGCTGTTCACTACTGATGTCACAGCTAAACTCAGGATCAAAGCCTGAGTTGACAGAGAAAGCTGATGATCAGCATCATGGGACCAACAAAGCCTGATTGGATTGGTTTGGTTTTGTCAACTCAAAACTAATCCTGTAACCCTGAGTTTGTTAAACTACCATCAGGGTACAGGCCCCTGGTACAGATGTTTAAGTGAAGGCTTTAGTTTAGGTCTGTTCCTCACGCACAAAGCTAACGTATGGCTTCAGATGACTTGCAATATAGAGGCCAAATAATATGGACCAATTTTTATGATGATTTAACGGTACTTTTGGATCATATTTAAGAAGCTCCAGTCTTCATTTTTTTGTTATATAACTGTCAGCTATTTTCTTCAGAACATGTCCTTTTGTTAAAGCTACACTGTGTAACTTTTTTAGTTTGTTCTTAGCTAAAAACACTTAGTTCTTTCAAAAATATATGTGCTCATTAATGCATATTTACTTCTTTCAAGTAATAAAGTATTCTCGTAAGTTTATAACAGGGCTGTCCAAAGTCGGTCCTGGAGGGCCACTGTCCTGCAGAGTTTAGCTCTTACTTGCCTCAACACCTGTCTGGAAGTTTCTAATATGCCTAATAAGACCTTGATTACAAGGTACAGGTGATTTTGATTGGGGTTGGAGCTAAACTCTGCAGGACAGTGGCCCTCCAGGAGCAGGATTGGACACCCCTGGTTTATAATATGCCATTGAAAATACATACGGTAATGGGTTTGAATGCAGGTCGCCATGTTGCCCCTCCATCTTGAAAGTACATCAGCCAAAGAGGGACATACCCGTGAATTCAAGCTTTGCCTTTCGCGTTTTAACACTCGATGGCACCGTGTCGAATGTGGACGAGGTTGAACTGGAAGCCATATTAATCTTGGACTAAATCGGCCACCGTAGGAGTTAAAAAACGATTTTGAGAGGAAGAGAAACTAATATTCCCCGGAATGTCATATACCTTTTCAACGCTAGATGGGGGAAAATATCACACCGTGTAGCTTTAAGTAATTCAATGTTTTGCTATGAAAGCAATGCAAAACACATTTTAATAGCATGTTATTATGATTCTTTGCTTATTGATGTTTGTGTAACATTGATATTGCAGTGTCAGAGTCAATGGTTTGCTGCTGAAGGAGGGACTCGAGTTACTGCAAAAATCACTGACAGATCCACACTGCACTGTGATCATTGAAGGGTATGTGAGCTCAGGGTGCATTTTTTTTAGTCTAATGTCTAGTTTAGATGCATTTTAACTAGATTAAAACCACAAAACAACTGAACTACTTAGTGAGGATAGGAATTAAAAAATCTACAGAGCTTTTATCAGTCACCATATTGGTATAGAATAGATCTAAAAATGTTTTCTTGCAAAGAATTCAACAGCATATTGGTGATGTATTTTGCATTATTTTAAATATTCTGGTTTCCTCCATGTTTATCAAGGAGAAACTGCAGTAAACCCACTGACCAGTGCACAGAACAGGACTGGAGTCACAGCTGTAATGAGAAAGTGAAGATTCACTTCAAACCAAAGGTTTTGGAAGAGCTGAAAGAGTGAGATCATTTTAGTTTATCAAAAACTTTAATGTTTCTCATTTATACATTTATCATCTCATTTATCATTTTCCTTTCTGTTCTCTAGACTGAACATCTCTCCACCTGAACCTTCTGAAATGAATCTTCACTGTCAGTCTTGTGTTCACATTGTTGACTGTGATCAGTGGGTTCAGGTGGAGCCGTCAGTCTGTACAGATGAAGGAGGGTCAAAGTTCAGGATCAGCACTCAGGCAGGTCGGTTCGAGTGCAGCCAGACCAGAATGCGATGGGTCTGTGCTGGTGACGTCACTCTTCAGTACCGTGAAGTGGATGGACGTTTCCTCAGTGCAGAGCTGGAGAGGCTTCAGTGTGAGAGAATTGGTCCAGTGATTGATGTGACCGTGATCTCAGGGAAACTGGAGGAGGCCCATCTGCCTCATTACGCCTGTTTAGCAGAGTCTGACCCCGCTCTCAAAGATGCTGTGAAGCTTCTCAGTGCTGAAAATGAGGGAATAACTTTGGAATCAGTGGAGCTGACTCGTTTTCATGCCAGAATACTACAACCATGTTTTTCTCCTAAAACAGTACTTATGAAACTAGGGATACCAGTGAAAGTGCACTGTGATCTACTAATCTTCATGACAAAAAAGAACCCCATCATTCTCCATGTGTATTTTTTCCCATCAGATCCTGTTGTTGCAAAAAAAATTAAAACAGAGGTAAAGCCAAGTCATCAAATTGAGTGTCCAAGACCGGAAACCCCAATGCAGATGAAGAAACAACACAGTCTCGAGGTTCCTGGTGCTTTTGTCCAACCCAAAGCGATCAAGCTAAGAGGTGACATTGAGCCAAACTTCTTTCAGGTCAAGCAAACTGTAGTTGATGACATCAATATGACTCTCAGCCGAGTGGATGATCAGAAATCAGTATGGACTGCAACAATTTGGAAAGAATTAATCAACAATAATCCAAACAAAGCTGATCAAAATATACCACAACACAAGACACCACAAGTGGTTGTCAACTTTGATAAAGCGCAATTTTTTGATAGAAATTGGTGTGGTCTTATTAAAAGCGTTAAGAATGTGAACGCCATTGCAGACAAACTGCTTCATAAGCAAGTCATTCATGAAGAAATGTATTCTGAGATCACACATCCCACTTCAACCAGTGAGGACAGCATGAGAAAGATCTGCTGCATCGTGCGTAAAGGCAGTGTTGCTGTGAAGGAAATTTTAATCTCTATTCTTCTGGAAGAAAATCCCAACCTTTTAAAGCATCTGCCTTTATCTGACTCAAACTTTTTTTAGATGATTGCACATGTAGTATTTTACATGATTTGTGAATGACTACAGGCGATGCACTGGAGAAAATCACTCTTTCTACAGGTTTTAGAGAGAAGTATTTTAGTCAAATCATGTTTATTGATGGAATTAAAGAAAATGTAAATGGTCTGCTTGCCTGTAAAATTTCTTTTATTTTTAATCACCTAGACTGCTGCAATATATTTTCTTGTCTGATAAGACAATTTAACAAGGTGACAATGCCAAAATGTTTCTGTACAGGTTTTATTTCTATACAGCTGTTGTAAATTAATCTTACTGTATCATACTTTGACATTTTAGGTACATTTATAGTTTAACAACTTTTTTAATAAACTAAATGTGACTACAAAAATAATACAGTGATATGTGTCATAATTATAAATCTCATATTAACTGGAAGGTAACTAGTTGTAGTAACAATGTTAATTCAATAAATACAAACAAACCTGCAGTCTTGTATCAAAAGATACATTTGTGTGATTCACTATGGTGATCATAATCAAAGCAATGCATCCTAAACTAAAACAACTTTTAAAATCCTTACAAATGCAAATGTACAAAGAGCTTAAATCCAATAAAAAATTAAAATGTGTTATTTACAACAAAAGTATTATTTTGCCCAGTACAGCTGTACATGAAATGCCATCCAAAATTCAGTTCAAAGTTCAGACTGATGGCATGTTACCTGACCATCTTGGATCACCAGCGTGAGTTTTGTAGCACTCGTGTGCAGAAATTGAGCTAATTTCTGCATATGAAGTTCAGAAGTGGAAGTGCATTTTTGATCAGCGGCAGGAGGGCAGCGTGACTCTCTGCTCGTCCATTCTCTTGGCCTGTGAGCGCATGATGAGGCTGAAGAAGTCTTCATCCGGGACGGTGGGGCCACGGGTGGTGGGCAAAGGAGGGGCACAACGCTGATCATCCAGACGGGACCCCTGAGAGAGACGGAAAGAGATAATGAGATGAATGGCTTAAATGAACCAATAGACATCCTTTCTTACAGCTACAATTTTTTTCCCATTTATTTTTCTACGAGATGCTCATCTCTGGTTAATACGAACACATCGTCTCACCTGACACTTGACGAGCATGTCAAAGAACTGGTCATCGGGTTCTGTGGCGTCTGTGCTGGCCATGACCTGGCTGAGGATCATTTGTCTGCTGTTAGTGCTGCTGTGTTCGGATAGGGTGCGCAGGCCGGGCAAACTGTTTTCTGTTCCTGCCCTCTGCTCGTCCAGCCTCCTGCCCTGAGCACTCGACAACAGTCTGAGAAACGGCTCCTGACCTGGAGTTGCAGCCGACTCTGAGAATGCTGGAGAGACAATGTCATTTTAATTGGCACTTTATTGTCAAATTAAATAAAATAATGTGAAAGAAGAGTTCCTAACATTTCCTGATGGTTGTGGGAGGGGTGGTGGGTGGGGAGGAGGAGCTAGTATTGAGAGACAGATGGCTCCTCCCATCCTGTATGGCACACCGCTGGTCGTCCATCCTGTTGCTCTGGAAACGACTCAGCAAGTCAAAGAAACCCTCGTCTCCTATGTCTGTACTTCCATGCTGAGGGCAGAAAGGTCAAAGGTTAAAGGCAAGGCAAGTTTATTTTAATAAAGGAAAACAAACAAACCCCTTTATGAAGAACTGAGAAATTTTGTAACCAGTCCTTTCAATTTATGAACTGTTCTCAAGAACAAACTGATCTCTCATTTTAACAATTGAACACAAAAAAATATATAAGAGTCACATAAACTAGAAAAACATTTACAAAAAAAAAAAAAATCTTAATATGATGGATTTCTTTGTTTATATTTAAATAATTACAATCTGTTAATTGAAATAAATCTGAAATAAAATATTATATTAAACTTCCACTTGAATGAAAATTATAAATGTTGTCTTGGCAACTAACTGAAATAAAATACGTTTAAGTTGAACAACTAAAAATGACTAAAAGTGAGAGACTTTAAAAAACAAGAACTGATATAAAAAAAATTATTCAAAATATGAATACAATAAGGTTTTGACAATATGACGCAAAAATGTCTGGTTGATTGTAAAAGGGGGCATTCCAAACCAAAATGGAGACCTTAAAACTAGAATGTGAGTTTGTGGTTTACTGGAGTCTTTGTGATGTTGATTTCTTTGGAGTAATGTGCACTCATGAATCATGCTCAATAAGATCAGGAACGTCAATTAACAAAGTAATTTTGGTAGTACTTTAGAATAAGGTCTCCTTTGTTAACATTAGTTAATGCATTAAAGGGATAGTTCACCCAAATATGAAAATTCTGTCATCATTTACTCACTCTGAAGTTGTTCCAAACCTATATATGTTTCTTTCTTCTTTTGAACACAAAAGAAGATATTCTGAAGAATGTGGGTAACGAGACAGTTGACGATAGCCATTGACTTTTCCCCCCTACTATGGAAGTCAACTGTCTGGTTACCAACATTCTTCAAAATATCATCTTTTGTGATCTTCATACAGGTTTGGAACAACTAAACTCTTGTAAATTATGACAAAGTTTTAATTTTTGGGTGAACAATCCCTTTAACTAACATGAACTAACAAAGGTTAAAAGGAACACAGCAACTTTTTTGGGACTTTATCTAATTCACCGTATCCCCCAGAGTTAGATAAGTCCATACACACCATTCTCATCTCCGTGTGTGCCATAACTCTGTCTGACGCACCCACCGCTAGCCTAGCTTAGCACAAAGACTGGAGGTAATTGGCTCCATCTAGCCTACTGCTCAATAAGTGACAAAATAACGGCAAAATTTTCCTATTTATGTGATGTGTATAGTTACATTGTGTACTAAGACCGACGGAAAATGAAAAGTTGCAATTTTCTAGACCGATATGGCTAGGAACTATTCTCTCATTCCTGCGTAGTAATCAAGGAACTTTGCTGCCGTACCATGGGTGCAGCGGCGCAATGATATTATGCAGCGCCTGAAAATAGGCTAACTTCCATCAACATAACCAACGTGACAGCCTGCTTGCACAGAGAGCGTGCTGGGGACTATTTTCAGGCGCTGCGTAATATCATACATTTTCCGTCTGTCTTAGTACACAATGTAACTATACACATCACAACATGTAAATAGGAAAATGTTGCCTTTATTTTGTCACTTATTGAGCAGTAGGCTAGCAGTGGGTGCGTCAGACAGAGTTATGGCACGCACGGAGATGAGAATGGTATGTATGGACTTATCTAACTCTGGGGGATACGGTGAATAAGCTAAAGTCCTAAAATTGTTATTGTTAATGTTAAAGGGATAGTTAAATGGTAAATGGACTGCATTTATATAGCGCTTTTAACAGACCTACGGCCATCCAAAGCGCTTTACATTTTTGCCTCACATTCACACACTCATTCATACACCGACGGCGGTGTCAGCCATGCAAGGCGCCATCCAGCTCGTCGGGAGCAGCTGGGGTTCGGTGTCTTGCTCATGGACACCCCGACACTTGGTCAGGTGGAACCGGGGATCGAACCACCAACCTTCCGGTTTGTAGACAACCTACATGAACCACTGAGCCACTGCCGCCCCTCATAGTTCACCCAAAAATGAAAATTAGCCCATAGTTTACTCACCCTCAAGTCATCCTAGGTTATATTACAAAAGTCCAGACTAATCCAAGCATTAGAATTGCAGTAATATTTGCTCTGTTTTTGAAGTGCATAAAAAATGCCCCTGTCCATCGAATAACGTGCTCCACGCGGCTCTGGGGGGTTAATAAAGGCCTTCTGAAGCGAATCGATGCGTTTGTGTAAGAAAAATATCCATATTTCAAACTTTATCAGGTAAAGTTCTAGCCCATCGCCTTCCGTGGAAAAGTGTTGAATGTTGAAAGTGAAACTCAAGATGCGTACGTGACGTCATGACGAGCGGACCTGGTCACATTAGTCTTTCGATCAGCAGAGGACCTTTCTACACCTTTTCCATAAATTGAACACGGAAGGCTGTCAGCCGAAACTTAACTTGATAAAAAGTTTTAAATATGGATAGTTTTCTTACACAAACGCATCGATTCGCTTCAGAAGGCCTTTATTAACACCCCGGAGCCACGTGGAGCACGTTATTTGACGGACAGATGCATTTTTTATGGGCTTCAAAAACAGAGCAACTATTACTGCTATAATAATGCTTGGATTAGCCTGGACTTTTGTAATATAACTGCGATTTTATTCGTCTGAAAGAAGAATGTCATATACACCTAGGATGACTTGAGGGTGAGTAAATCATGGGCTAATTTTCATTTTTGGGTGAACTATCCCTTTAATTAATAAAAATGTTCATGTTCACAGTGCATTATCAACTTTTGATCTGAAAAATGTATCAGTAAATGCTGAGATTTACATTTACTATGATTAATAAATGCTGTACAAGTTTTGTACGTGTAATTATGTTTTTTGAGTATTCTATTTGTTTTAGTAAAGGTGCTAAAAGTACTTTGTTCTGCGGAGCTTCCCGCGTGTTGCTGGTATCCTGCAGGATTTTACTGGAGCTGCTCTGCAGTTTGTGCTTTTTTCCTCGGAAACGATTGACAAAAGAGAGCTTTGAGGACGACTTGGCCATTGTGGATTTGGTCTGCTTGAAGAGGATGTCACTGGTCCACTTCTGACCCTGCAGGACAGAGATTCAATTACTCAACGAATCATGATGCCGAGATCTGAAAACATGGATTTATGCTCGATGATGACTATACATATAGCTTATGAATCAAATAAATGCACTCTACTGATCGAAGGATTTGAGCATTCAGCTGCACTCACATTCATGTTGATCTTGTCAGGTGTGAGTTTCAGCAGCTCTAGGTTCTCCATACTGTGCCGTCGGCTCATCCTGGGTCTCGCTCCTGGAAAAATCAACCATACTGATTTTAATGCTGATCAATCAATCAAGGCAATGACCAAACACTTGTTTATTCTTTATCACAATTTTATTGTTGAGAATAACTATACAGAAGATCCTGAGATGCTACTTCTGAAGGAAGTGGTGTACCGTGCAGGTTGTAGTCGATCTCTTTGTTCTCCGACAGGACTGAATTGTTTGTGCTGTAACTGAGGCCGAGCACCATCTGAAGATCAGAGACATTCATGCGAGCAGTGAGCTCACCGCTACGATCTCCAGTCTGTATAAAAGAAAATCAGGGCATTTCTATAAAAAAAAAAAACCATCACTTTGGCTATCTTTGTGTTTGCCTGTAGTTCATTGACAAAAATCCAAAAGTCTAGCTACCAATGGGTCTGCTGCAGCTGTACATACCTCTTTTGAGATTTCTAAGTGCTTCTCTGCAAAGTGCATAGCCTGGTCATGATTCCCTAGTGCTGTATGTGCGTTTCCCAAACTCCAGCAGGCCCTGCCTTCACCAATCCTGCAGAAAACACGTTCTTCATACTTAGTATGCAAATTAATATACATCAAGAACTGATGATTACACACAAGTTTTGTGTGCAAGTATCAATTCATTCTTCTACTACTACTAATGTGTGAAAGCACCTGTCGTTGAGGTCCTGAGCAATGATGAGATGTTTGAGATGGTAGTCGATAGCTCTCTCATAGTCCTGCAGCAGTGTGTATGTGTTACCCAGACTGTAGCAGGCCTGAGCCTCCACCGCCAGATCCTTCAGCTGCCGAGCCAACTGCAGAGCCTTCCTGCATTCAGATTACTATCACGGTCAGAGCTCAGAAATCAAATTAAAATCAAAAATCAAATGTAAGACTTTAAGGTCTACATAAATAAAATGTATAATGCATGTTCATACAAACCAACACAATCAAATTAAATCCTGCATCTCTCAAACTATTAATTAAACAGGCTGGGGCACATTCAGCTACAAAATAGTAAAATACTCAAGACATGTTCTATTTTATACAGTATATGCCTACGTATTGAAATTGTATTGTATTTTATGTATTGGTATATCAAAGTCGCTGTTTGGATTTGAGTCTATGATTGGATCATAATTGCATATTGCAGTGATGATTATGTTTCTAGCATGTTGTATGTTTGGCAACAGTTCTTCTAACCCAAATTGATGAATTGTGTAGCTTTTCATTTCTTAAACAACCATGTACGAAGGCACATCATGGCCTTTTTCCAGGATGACAATGTCAAGATGCATCAGGCTCAAATTGTGAAAATCCCCAAGGACGGTTGGTCATTTTATGTAGTTCTTATCACACTGACGTATTTTCAAGTGCTAATTTTTCCAGTAAGTTTGGCTTTAGTTCGTTATTTGATGTTATAAAATGGGGTGGAACATCAGGATTGGCAGCTTTGCTTGTGATTGAGTCTGCGGCAGAGGGAGTATGTGTGGGACCCTGATACAGCGGCTCCACCTCAGGATCACTGCTGCACAGACAGCCCTTTAATTGTGTTTTTTTACCTCCAACAGTTAGCTTTTTGCAGGATCTCAGTGTGGCACTTGATCTTGCCATGTCACTTTGAGGATGCGTTGCAGGCATCTAATGTGGAAATATTCCAACATTTTCAGATGTCGAGCATAGATGGTCCATGTTTCACAACCATACCGAAGGGTGGTGAGGTAGATTGCCCGATAAACAGCCATCTTTGTGGGTAGATTTAAATTAGTGGTGCTGAACACTCTTTTTCTCTCTTTGAGGTCTGTGTTGTGTTGCAGTCTATGGTTGTGGTGCTGTAGTCCAGTGTTTCCCAAACTTTTTTCAGTCATGGCACCCTTTGAAAATGTTCTCAATTTTGTGGCACCCCCTCGCATACGTTACGCTAGAGGTGTAACGGTACAGTTTGCTCACGGTTCGGTTTGTATCACGGTTTTAGGTTAACGGTTTCGGTATGGTTCAGTATTTGCTATGTTCAGGGAAAAAAGGACTACTGTCAAATAAAAATAAAGAAAATAATAAGAAAAAATATTTTAAATACAAGCAGCAGCACAAATAAATACTATTGAGCAAAGATACTAATAAAATAAACTATGCTTTTCAGGTAGGCCTACGTCTAACATTAGTTTTAAGGTACAGAAATTGATCAAACGTAAAATAACATTGCATATTTGACTGTATAAATTAAAGATTAATCCTATTAAACTTACAAAAGCTATTCAATCAAGAGCAGTGAGTGATGTCCTTGTCTTTTGTTGTTTGACATTAAACAGACAGCAGTAAAGGCTACTGCCCCTTTAAGACCTAATGCTCGGATATGCGTCGTCTTTCTCGACTGTATAAAGTTTACTTAAGGCATATAGTCAAGTCAAGTCAAGTCAACTTTATTTATATAGCGCTTTTAACAATGCAGATTGTTTCAAAGCAGCTTTACAGTGTTAAACAGGAAAATAATGCAGCATAATTTTATTCAGCTGTATAGCCATTCTGGAAAAATTTCAAGTATCATACAGTGACAGTGTGGGCTTTAGATCAATAATTTGATCAGTAATTTAGTTTAAATGGTTAATTTAGTTTATTATTTAGATGTATTTCGATGTTTAGTTGAAAAATTTAATGTACCGTAAATCCTCTAATATAGGCCCGGGCCTTTATTTTACTCAAGCGCATCGCGGTCCAGGCCTTTATTGGAAGGAGGCCAGAATTAGAGGCAGGCCTCAATTTCTATTTGAGCAAATCAAACTACCAGTAGAATGACTAAAAATGAGATTTTGCGTCTATTTCAACCTATAAAATACTAGGTTCATTTATTGAAAACGTACAGTTACCATAACATTATGGTATGCATACAGAACATTAACAACAAATACCGGTAATTCAGGCTAAATTCCAGTGTAGAAATATGGTAACAAAAACGTAGCAAACATAGGCTACCGGTAGTGCATTGTAAACACTTAACCATACACGGTGATAATTAGGATATTGATTCATAACAAAAGGCAACAGACACCTTACCGCTCCAAAGTTTAACCATTCCTGTCTCGTTTGGTTTGAAGTTATAAAAAAAAAAAATCCTCCAATTCTGTTTAATACTCGTCCTCCTCAGTTTCCTCCTCCTTTTCATCTCTCCCTGTAAACTCCTCATCACTCGCGCCAGCCTCTACAACAAGTTAATTATTGTACAGCTCCTTTTCGTCCTCCTCATGTTCCGCTGACCGCTGCGCGTCTGTTCTCATCCTCGCGCCGTAAACGTTAGCCTACCGGACCCGGTGACTGAAGTCTCACGTGCGAGTCAAGAGTGAGGTGATCAGACATCCCAACCTGAAAAAAGTCATTTCAGGGAGGTATCTCTCCTAAAATTATGTAGATCACTTTAACTATTTACATAAGCTGCTTATACTATTTATGTAAACTGCTTTTATTTATATTTCATTGCAACTTTAAACAGGTCTAAGGAGTTTGTTGTTTTCATGTAGCCTTGGCAACTAGCCGACCTGAAAAATATGCACATGAAATGAAACTTGTTTAACTCAACCATAACATGTTAGTTACAAACTGTAGAGCGTGCAAGATTGTCATTATGTTTATACTTTATACTTTCGTTTTTTGGGGCACTCTCCCTCTGCCATGGCACTCCAGTTTCTAGATACACTGAACTGATTAATTCGGTTCGGGAGAAGAGATAAAAGCCCGCCCACACTGACAATTGATTGGTTGACTTACCGAAACAAGCCAATCAGGACGCACTCCGTCTTACATGCGCTTCATTAGGTGCACACTAGCACACACACGTAAGGTTTCTCGCTCTCTCTCCCTCTCTGCCGTGCGCGCGTGCACAGTTTGTGTCTCGCATGCGCGCTCTTGCTCGCTCGCTCTAGATTGCGGGAGAATTTTACTAATTTGCGGGCATCAGGGAGCCGCTATAAATATGCGGGAGACTTGGGATGTCTGGGTGATTGACATGACCAGTACCCTGTGGTACTTGTATGTTACTATCACAAGCAAGCATAATGTTGAGGCCTGCCCAGAAAAACGTTGGTTCTAATAATAGCCCCGGCCGCTATTAGAGACCGGCCTTTATTTACCTTCGGTGACAGCGAGACCGGCCAATGTTGGAGACCCGGCCGCTAATGGAATACAGGCCAATATTAGAGGATTTACGGTATAGTAATATACAGACTATGTCTGCTAGAATACTCATCAAGATGGACATGTTGACATACTTTTTGTGTGAGTTTGTCCGTTCAAGAGCGAGACTTGAAAGAGAACTCAATATTTTCACGCTGTGAGACGTGTGCGCGCTTTCGGATGAGTGCACAGAGACAAATTTTCTCACAGCGCGCGTGCACTACACCCGGGTGATGACGGCGAAAATGACTGGTCATATTCGAACATACGGCAGCAGTAGCATGCATCGAACAAAGTTTACAAAGAGAGAATTATTTGAAAAATGTGAAGAAAAATATATATATATTTGGACTTTTACATGGCACCCCTGCTCTCGTCAGACGGCACCCCGGTTGGGAAACACTGCTGTAGTGCGTGATCTTCATTAACTGAAGGCATCATGTGTTCGCAGTATTTTGTACTGTGACCCGGGGCTGCGTTCTCAATTATTGGTTATTTTTAAGACCCAGACATCAAAATTCAAGACTTTTTAAAGTCTTTTTAAGGTATTATTTCCAAATTAATCAATTCAAATGCTTTTAAGACCCCGCGGGAACCCTGTGTATGCTCTAACAGCAGCTTTAAGAGTAGACTGTAAATCTTCTGGGAGTATGTGATACTAGAGCACAATCATCCGCATACTGCAATTCCAACACATGAACCAACTCAGGGCTCGACATTAAACTTGTTCACGTGTTTATCCTTCGGACAAGTAAATCGGTCATTCACTTGTCTGAGTAAAAAATTAGCTTGTTTTTTTTTTGTGTGTGTTGTAAATAAAATGTATTCTGAAGATATATTCTCACCAGTGTTCAATCAGCTTTGACATATTTAAATCTGCATATTTGTGATATTTTTACCTTTTATAAAGGGCATTTTTCTCCTAATCTTATTAAATAAAGGCTATGCTTCAGCTTTCGTTTTATATTCTTAAATTTGATCAATAAATTAAATTAGAAGACAACACTGGCTGTTACCAATCAAATTAAATAATTTACACTGAAAAATTACAACTGCATTAAATAATGTTATGAGATTGTTTTAAATATTTTTTGAATATACAAATAAGAAAAGTTGGAAAGAATGTTTAAACATGAAACTAAAACGCCAGTAGGTGGCGGCAGATGACCGTCTGAATGAGTGAGTCGATTCATTCAAACGGATGATTCATTCAAGAATGAGGCAGTCGTTTACGAATAGGTCAATGAATCTTTGATTCAACCGATTCATTCAAAACGCTGAATCATTCACTAACACGCTGTTGCGGTGACGCGTTCTGCTGTGATCTTTGTTTGGAACTATTTTCGCTGCTGAAATAGAACAAAAACACTCAATATTTAAGACTTAAATTGACTTAATGTTAATAATTGTTTATGGAACTGTCATATGAAATCAGTGTCATTTTCAGTCGTGATGTTATTCAGGAAAACAGCACTCTTGGTAATGTGACGTTGCAACTGTATCATGTTATAAATATAAATAAACTCCACATTTCTACATTTTTATGGCAGTGCGTTAACTGAGTTTCTCTGTGTGAGCGGTGCACATTTGTTTAGATTTCTCCTCGAGAGGCTGCGCGAGTGTCAACAGCGTCAGTTCATTATACATTATATATTATTATCTACTATCGATCGCCACTTACACTAATGAATGCAGAATCATTATTGCATTTTGGTGATTCCCAAGTTATTTTTTTTAATGACGTTTTATCAGGCTACTTGTCTGGTCGGGCAAGTAAAATTCTCTTTCACTTGCCCCTTCAACAAAATCCACCTGTCCCAGACAAAAGCGTTATTGTCGAGCCCTGCAACTGAAGTTTAGTGCTTGAGGTTGTCTACACCAGATGTGACGAAGGATAAATGGAATTTTGCTATGTTCGCTTTATGTCAGAAGTAGTGCAGACACTTGGAGTATGTCAGAATCGCTCCCTCTCCCTCTCAAAAAAAAAAAAAAAACACCAACAAAAATATTACCCTCACCTGTAATGTTCTGCAGCCCTCTCAAACTCCCCAAGGAATATGCAAGCGTTTCCAAGGTTGCAGTAGGCTCTCCTCTCTGCAGACCGGTCACCAAACTCTTTAGCGATAAGCAGACGCTGGAAGACAAATGGTTCACACACCGTGCAGTGTGAGTGATTTGCACTGCCTTACACTCTTTAATTTATGACACAGAACACTCACCTGTTCATGAGAGGCCACTGCATCCCTGAAGTTTCCTAGCAGGTAGTATGTGTTCCCCAGGTTTCCATAAGTTCTCCCCTGTGCTGCTCTGTCTCCAAGTTCCTTCACAATACACAGGTCTGCCCTGAGCAATTGGAGAAAGGAAAGAGGATGTACAAACTCTGTACCACACATGCAAACAATGTCCACTTATGTGAGCGTTGGTGGGATATTCACTCGTAATATTCAGCGGCTTTTCGAAGTGCTGTCATGACCTCCTCAGGGAAGTCTCCAGGTTCTGCTCCGCTCCAGCAGATGCTCTTTCCCTTGGCGTGGTACACATTTCCAAAATTATAAAGTGCTCTGGCCTGCCCCACCTTTAGGAAAATAGCTAATTCAATAAGAGAAACAAACAAAAACCCTACATACTATGAACCCTAGATGTTAATCTCCAAGTACACTTCACAGAACTCATTATGCTCACAAAAATCTCTCATTAACAATTTACTTCTTTGATTTTAGGGTAAACAACAACAATCTGGTAATTTATTGATGAGATTTGTACAAATGTTTGATTGAAATATTCAGCAATGATTAATTTACATTTACAACAAGCATTAACCAGATCCTGTCTGCATCTATTATTTTACTGACTGTTAACACACCTGATTTGTTTGTCAGTTTGCAAGCTAATTTTTCCAGAAAATTTCAGAGCTTTCTATTGTCTCATCAGGAGGAATTGCTAGTCATGTTTTTCATTTGCAAGTTGCTCTGGATGAAAGCATCCTTGCATAATGCTAAATGTAAAATGTAATATATTCCATTATGGTAAGGTATGGTCTATTGTGTCGATAGAATAGATCACTCACCTTGTCGCCCAATTCCCTGGCAATATCTAAATGTCTCTGGCAGCAGACCACTGCCTCATCAAAGCGTCCCAAAACCTTTAATGTGTTCCCCAGGTTACCGCTGGCTTTGGCCTCACCAAGCCGATCCCCAGTGGTCCTGAGAGAATAAATCAGAACATAGTGCTGTCATCAACATAACATTTGATAAAAATATTATACAATTATCATTAAAAACATTTTATTTGTTTTGTTTTTGAAAGAAGACATGCTCACCAAGGCTGCATTTACTTGATCAAAAATACAGTAATAAAGTAATCAAATGTAAGATAACACTGGTGTTTCAATTAAATACAGTTATTTAGTCAAGAGCAGTGAGTGATTTTTTTATTTTGTTGTCTGATTAACATTAAAACAGACAGCTGTGCAGCTCTTAAAGTGACAGCAGCCTAATATTCCTGATGCAAGGCTGTCTGTTTTAATGTTAATCCAATATAATGCAACCCTCTACGCACACCATGGCAACATAACAGCCATTGGCAACAGACATTATATAACTCAGTGTCTTCACGCAGTTAATTAAATCAAAACAATCGGTAATCTTACTGACCCCAAACTGTTGAACAGTAGTGTAGTATAGCACTCTGGATACTACAATTGCTAAAAAGTTGTGCGAGTATACCTAGTTAGAGTAAGATCATGGTGGTGAAACTCCAGAGCTTTACTGTAGTCTTGCAAGTGGAAGTAGGCATTGCCCAGCTGACTGTAGATGGCACTTAGAACCTGCAGGTCTTCTGTGCCAACTTGCATGGCGGCCTCAAAGAAAGAAACGCCGGCGCCATAATCCCCGACCTTGCACAGACGCTCCCCCTCCAGAGCCAGGTCCAAACAGGATGCCTCCATCCTACAGAGGGCAGCACAAACAGTTTTTTGAATGGTTGACAAGCTTTTTAATGTCTCTGCATGAACATCAGTAGAAATAAAACAAGGTAGGATGCTGTCATTATGGAAGCATACAAAATACCCAGACAGTGCACCATTTATGAGTCTAACATATTCATAATCAAACAATAGGAAAATTCAACTAAATGACATGAAATGGCTGCCATGACAGGCTATTGAGTCCTTTGTGATGGGAAAGTCTCATTGTGCAAGATCTACATCTGGATATATTTTATACATTTTAAAAAGTTGAAACTTAAAATGAGCGACTAAGGTTTAATTTGATCTCCATTTCTTATGTAAAACAAGAAATATAAAAATGTCTGAAAATAGAATGTAGTCATATAATAGGATACAATTTATAATCAAAAAACAAGTTGTGCGCACACAATTTCAGGTTGATTTCAGGCTTTTTTCATATGATGTTATGGTATAAATCAAAAATCACACATCCATGGATTATCATCATGTTGTTAGTATTATTAATCTAATACTGGTCAGCATAGGGTCCTTGAAACTCCTTGCAACTTAATTCAATCTAACCCGTTGAAAGGTAAAAAGACCCAACAGAGACATCCTTCAGAAATCTACCGGATACTGCATAATTTATGAGGCCTCGCAAATATTTAACCACCATTTCTTCAGGGTAGATTAATCCCTACACATAATAACAACTAGTCCATTAGAGTTTGTGGAGGGCCTACCTGGCGCCGCCTGGCCTCACACAATCAAAGAAAACTGGACATGTGAAAGGCATCTAAAATGCTTCGATGTCTCCTTAAAAAGTTCTCTGATGGGGTTGTAATCTCCAAAACCAACCGTCCCAAACACACATACATCCCGATGAGGCTTGCCAATCAACCAAATTCTTCAGCCTGAATTACACTACTACAGGCTCAAATGATTTTAAAAAGAATATTCTACACAGCAGTTGTCCACATTGGATGTCTTTGAGGGCAGAGGTTGAAGATGGCTTTGGCAAATACTGTGATGCTCAGCACTTGAGCAGCTAATCTGATTGCGTTTCTGCTTTCCACGGTCGTGTGTGATTAGCGTGCGCACAGAGAGAAACACTAGTGAGATTAGACCCGCTGCATTGCATGAAACTCTTCAATGCAATGCTCATTTCATCACGTCACTGATCAATACATTACAACATTTAGAGTCGAGCGTGTTCATCTAGATTCTAGAACATTATAATGTACTAATTTGCATAAAAGACGCTCAGAAACAGTGTAGTTTGTTTCAAACGATCTCTGAAAATTACTGCACATTGGTATGATTAATCTTAACATAACGTGCAAAATCCATTTAGTTTGTACCAGGGACTCACAAACTAAATAAGTGTATTTCTATGCTCTTAGAGATAGCATAGGCTAAAATTGGCTTAATTGCTATGAGTGACAGATGTTTGCCGAGGACTGACGAAAAGATAAAAAACAACTAAACTCAAGGGCTGCAGAATAGAATACAGACAATTATCATAAATGATTCAGTCGTTATTAAATATTGAGCAAATTAAGGCACATATGCTTTCCCTCACACACACACACACACCAACTTGGAAGTGTTAAATCTAACATTTTGATCCAACATTTTGGTTTTACTTTGCCATTAGATATCATTCACAATATCAGATTGAGTCAGTCATGCATTGTCCCAATCGAAACTTATTTTTAAAACATGAAGGGAGATAAAGTTATGGCAAGCAATTAGCAATGATTTATTGAACCGTTTAATTTGCTTATATCCTTATTTTCAGGTATTAAATCAGTGGAGACAAGGGACATGTTTGTAACCTGTTCATCTAATACAGCGCTAAATAAAAACTTTATGATTAAGTGCTATGTGAATACAATTTTGGTCCACTTCAGATCCTAAGCATGAAAAAGTGTCTTTACGAACGAGTTAATACTGGACTAGCTCCAAAGAAGGTGCATTACAACTACAAGAAAATATCATTCAAGTGTCGCATGCCTACCTGTAGTGGACAAAGGTTCGGTTCTCATTCTGCATGCTAACCACTGCACTGCTCACAGCCATTGAAGAGCATTATGAAGTACTGATCCCAGGCAAGTCCAGAAAGTAATCCATCAGGGAACAGTGAATTGAATCCCAGAAAGAAAAGAAAAAAAGTCCAAAAAATTGGGAACTTAAGTTTTTGCAAACACGTCCGAAGTCTGTGTGATGTTTTCCAGTTGCGGAGTCCAGGGTGCTACAGATGAGCTTATCCAGACTTATATTCACCACAGCAATGGGTCTGGGAAGTGTGTGTTTGTGTGTGTTGTGTGTTTTGTCCAGGATGCTCTTCCGGAGCTCTCTGTGAAGAGAACACAAGATGTCGAGTGTGAACCCTCATTCTGTGTGTAATGCCATGGCAACACCCACTGAGCGGCAGACACATGCAAGGGAGGCAGATATTAAGTGTGTGTGTCAGCAGCGTTGTGTATGTGAAAGCTAAACCAAGGGGGCCCAACAACAAGAGAGAAAGCAAGAGCGATCAGCCCATAAACACAGCTGAATATCTGCCAGGCATGCAGGCCAGTACCAAAGCATGAAAAACGCTTTCAAGTTTGTGACAAGAAGAGTTTTGTTCACCCTTCTCTTACAAATCCACATAGAATTATAGCAAGAAAAAAACAACAACATTTTCAACTCTAATGGTGACTGTCGGCCACTTTCAAACATATTACACCTCTGTGACATTTGGAAAGCTGGTTTGTCATTGCCGAACTAATCCAGATACAAGATAATCAGCTTGAGGAACCATAGAGCCACGTTCACAAAATATTCAGTCTATATTTCTCATTTTAGATAGACAGAATGCAAATAATGCACAATGTTGTTGTGGTTTGTCATACTTTTCTTGTGCATAATTAAAGTCACAACAAATTGGAAGTTGCGACAGATCTTTCTTCAGTAATGTGACATACTTTTGAGTGTAACAGATTGTAAATGAAAAAAAAATGTGTTGATTGGGTATTGAGATGTGAGTGTTGCACTCAAAATGTAATGCATCTACCTTGCAGTAGATGGTGGAGAGGTAAGGTATAAGCAGATGAAAAGACTGGAGTCATACTTATTTTCCTCTGATGTTATGACATTTTGATCCAAAATTCCCAGGTGAAAATAAATAAATAAACATTTGAATCATTCACAATAAGATCTAAAAAATGAATTTACAAAATAGGGTGAATTGACATTTCAATACAATGATTTTTATACATTGTATTAAAAGTTAAAACCAACATGAAACATTTCCTTTCATATTGTTACAGAGAAAACTGGATTTAAATGATAGGGCTGCACAATATATCGAAATTTCGCAAATGTACTGAATGATTTTAATAGGCTACTTCAACATAGTGAAAAGTGTATGTTTTAGGCCGACGCATATAGCAGAGAATAGACTGAGCACACGACTGTTACTTATTTGACTTGCTTGACGTTAAAAGGAGTTATTAAACGCAATAACTTGTGAAAAACAACTCCTCGCAGTCTCGCGCTATCTGCTGTCTGACACACACACCGAAACGTGCGCACAAGCCGCCTCTCTGAAAGCGTGTGATCCCTTCAGTTCCGTTTTGTGTCTTGTTACACACATAAACGGTCAAATACACACACAGTTATGTCAAAATGGCTGTCTTGATAAGTATTCATGTAAACACAGGCGGTTATGCTTTAAGTAAACGATATCAGTTGGGGAAAGAAACCGAATGCGTGTCAATAGGATCCGTGCATTAGGTCTTAAAGTGACAGCCTGCTAATACAGTAAACCTGCCGCTGTCAGTCAAACAACAAAAGACAAAGAGAATCACTCAGTGATCTTGGCTGAATAACCTTTGTAGCTTTATTATGATTCAGTGTATATTTAATTTATGTGAAGAAGACTTAAAATTAAGATAACAAAAATAATCGTCCACCCCTAGTTCATGTGTCTTTGTTCACCTGGATGTTCTTGATGTTAAGTTAAGCTGATATAACTATATATTACCAAGTCAAGTCAAAGAGTTTTTGGTATTTAAATATTGGCATTACATTTTTTGTTTGTTTACATTGATGTTAAAATTACATTGTCAGATTTGTGACATTCATTTTTGCTAAAACACCGCTGGTCACTTTCAGAAGTTGTAGCGATGTTTTCTTTTCCCAGAAAGAAACCCATAAATGGTATCATTCTCAGTTTTTAAATAATTTTTAAAATATCATTTAAATAGATTTTACACACTCAAAGCAATATCGTATCGCATATCGCATTATTTAACAAGGTATTGCATATCGCATTTTTCTTCAATATCGTACAGCCCTATTAAATGAGTTAAAAAAAAAAAGAGTAAAAATCCCTTTCATTTTTAAACTTATAAACTAATTGTAATCATTCTGTTCACAACTTGTAAGAATTACTTCAATGAGCTCATGGTTTCTGCCGTAAAATTAATTCATTGTTAGCTAACTGTGCGATTTGTATATTCCCATGAAGCACCGTAAATGGTGTAATATAGGCTAAGTGAACATTTAATAACTACAATATAAATTTCAAGCTAGAAATAATAACATTAAAAGTAGAAATCTTTCTAGCTCAATTGTCACAGAATGGAAATCACAAGATTGTGGGATATCAAAGGCAGTGAAGGACACATCTATGCTGCCTTCAAAAATAAATTAGATGAAGGCATCTCAGGAGACAGGAAGTGAAGCTAACATTGGATTTGGACGGGCCTTGACCTTGGTCTCCCTATGTACTCCTTAGATATTTGTGCAATGAGTCATGTGATTGTAGTTTCCCTCATTAAAGCCATTGAAAGGATAGTTCATCCAAAAATAAATTCTGTCATTGTTTACTCAGCCTTACATTGTTCCAAACCTGTTACAGACATTGTTCAAAATATCATCTTTTGTGTTGAACAGAAGAAATAAACTCATACAGGTTTGGAACAACATAAGGGTGAGTAAATTACATAATTTAAATTTTTAGCGAACTATCCCTGTACACAGTCCTATTTTCAAATATGTTTTAAGTTTCTAATGTTAAGATTCACCACATTTTTAGTTTTAGTTCATGGCTTATGATGCTATAATGGAAGTGTTTTAGTTTTTTTTAAATCCCTATGGAAAAATTTATTCTGGGACCAAGGCTGCCAACAAAGTGGGAGGGCACAGTTGTACTATTTTAACCAATCACAAATTGATTACATCACAAACACTGGTCTCTATAATTAAAAGAACAACACAACTCCCAGACTAAAGTCTAAACGGCATGAATCAGAACAAGATAACCCTTGGTAAATGGTGAAGAGCAACATTTTCTTGACGACGACAACAACAACAAAAGGGAGACACAATCAGTCTCAATCAAGAGAGCTAATAAACGGCCTGCTAAAACATGTCACAACATTTGTGCCAAACAACTTCAAATCCATTGTATTCCCTTTCATCATTCTGAAAAACAAAATGAACGCCAAAACACAGAGTCAGTTGCAAAACTGGTTTGTGCGTCATAATTCTAACAGAAAAACAGCTGTGTGGTTCTCATACTACCTCAGAGGCAGGTTAGTTTGACAAGACGAGGCATGAACAGAGGTTAGGAAGAAGACAGACACAAACTTGCACCTTCCATGACACACAGGAAGTTGATGACTGCACTGCCATCACATTATGACTGTCACTTGACAGCTATTACAGGGGGTAGCTTTTAATGATCCTTTATACACACAGAAAGTGTGTCTTGTAAGCAGTTACAAGTAAACACTTGCCATATTCAACAGAGTTTTCCATTACATTGTGCCAGGAGAATAGGCATGTTGGCCATAGAGCATTTTGAATAAGATAGATATTGGTCTGAAGATAGATATAAGTATATAATGAATAAAAAGCGTACGGTAAGCCAATATCACGGCGTCATTCATAAAGCAGTATACAGTCTCACCCATGTCTCACTCCCAAAGCAAACAATAAATGAAAGCCCAGGAATAAGCGCGCAAAATATGTACACAATCCATATGGAAGGTAACGTTAACGTTATAAAGCACATAAAAACACCACCCTTTAGTTTAACAAGCGTAACACTTAAGTTACTTCTGTAAGTTAACGTTATAGTAACGTTACAAAGCTAAACAAAACCAGAGAGGAAAAGCACAAACATTACACTATCGCTTGTAGAATAATACAAATGTATTATCATTATCACTCTAGGACAAGGGAGAGAAATTATTTTAAAAATAACTAAAAACAACCCATGTTTCATTTCAATGAAATCATAATATGCCAGATCTCCGCGCGCGCTGTAGTTTTACATTATGGCTTTTCAGTTGATATGTTCATTTTGTTGTGTCGCGCGGCTCTGTCTTAACGGCCGTTACGGGCCAAACTTCAGTCATCATACTCACTTCAACTCCTCCGATTCCCCACCGATCCTTCTCTGGGTTCCTCGTCTAACAACCAACAGAGTCAATAACACAAATCAGTTAAATCCAAACATGGTGTAAGAACCGATTAACTAAAACTGTTCGCTTTCAAATTAATTTCTGACTCACCGAAGGGGTTTACAGAGAAAACTTTACACCACCACACAAACCCGGACAAAGGGGGCGTGACGAGGCGTGGTTGTAACTCGACTGGCCAATCAGATTCAAATATAACCCCTCCCCGCGTCAATCACCAATGAAATTTGAATGTTTTATCGTTTTTTTTTCTCTTTGACAAAAAACTGTTTGTTTTAATTTACAACTCCTCTCCTGCAACAGTAAGACAACATAGGCCATTGCAAATAAAACGGCAAAATAAAACCTTATCTAGCTATTTTAACTAGTCAAATGAATGAAATGTTTTTTTAGCAGGGCTGACTGACAGCTTAACTTAAAGGGATAGTTCACCCCCACCCAAAAAATTCTGTCATCATTTACTACTCACCCTCAGGTTATTCCAAATTGTGATTTTTTTTTTGTTCTGCTAAACACAAAAGAAGATATTTTGAAGAATATGGGTAACCAAACAGTTGTGGTGCTTCCCTGATTTCCATATGGGAAAAAATACTATCTAAGTCAATGGTGCCCCAAAGCTGTTTGGTTACAAACATTCTTCAAAATATATTTTTGTTTTCATCAGAACAAAGACATCCATACAGGTTTGGAACAACTTAAGGATGAGTGGACGATGACATAATTTTCATTTTTGGGTGAACTATCCCTTTAAGGCTTCACGTTCCCATATCAACCACTGTTCGCCCACCCCCGTGCGCGTGTAGCACCTGCCCAAAGAATCAGCATCAGATACGGCATTTATTATTTAAAATGCTTAAGATGATCCTGCACCGTAGGCTTGAGAAACTAGACAGAGCATTCATTGTACCTTCCCAATAGGCTGTTATGTCATTCATTTATAAGACAGCCAAACACAAGCAAGAGTGGGCAAATTCCTGTATGACCCCTAGAAACCCATGGAACAAACATAAAAAGTAAGTGCAATGTGATATTATCAACTTGGCGTTTTCTAGTTTCTTGTTATTTACATATTTATTTACTTATTTAGCCAGCAAGATACATGATGAATAGTTGTAAATAATTCAGTCATTACGATGTATTATAATATAAATATAATTACAAGATATGTAATATAAATGAAAAACACAAATGCACTTGCATTTGTAACCGTTTACTTTTTGTGTATTCTTGTTGCTAAGAAATGAATAAAGATGTGCGGAACACGCGCACGAGCGCACGGAGCAGGTTTGATGGAGCGTCGGCGGTAGACACGGAGGATATGGACGAAGAAGACGACGCTCAAAGCAGACCTTCATCGGTGCTGTGGGAAAAACACATTGAGCAGAGTATATTTGTGGATATCAGTGATGATGACAGCCTGCATTTCAGCGACATGCAGGGCGCCTTCACTGTCCACCTCTCACAGGACACTGGTGCACCTGAGAGCCCGCAACTCACTGGTAAGAAATATTTGGATCTGTATTAATGTAACGTAATCTCTACTGTTGTTTTTATTTTGAACTACAATGTAACTACCATGGTTTTTGGACATGGTGCCATAGCAATACCACTTTTTGTCACTGATAAAAACAGTAGGCTACCAATTCGTTTTCAGCATGTAAATACCACTCTGTAAAAAAAAAGGTTGCTGCAACTTAAATTAGCCTACATTCAACTGACATTAAATGAGTTGAATCTTCTATAACTTAAAAAAGTTGAAAATTGCTAAACATATGTTGTCAGAAATTATTAATCATATAATTGTAGAGTGCATGATATGCAGTTAAACAGTAATATTGTGAACTATTATTACAACCTAAAATAAGTGTTTTTTATTTTAATATATTTTTTACTCCAGACAAGTCTTCAATGTCACATGATTCTTCAGAAATCATTCTAATATGCTGATTTGGTGCTCAAGACACATTTATTATTATAACCAATGTTGAAAACATTTGTGCTGCTTAAAGTCCCCATGAAATCAAAATGTAAGTTTTTGACTTTTAGCACGAATATGTTATCCTAAGCTAGTGTACTCCAAAGCAATGACAAAATTCGCATTTAGAAGATCAAAAGAAATGTTCAAAACTTAGTCTCTCACTTCCGCCAACATGGACCAAAGATTTTTTTTGATGACATCACTCTGCACTTCAGCTTCTCATCAGATTTTCTGTCCAATCAAATTCTCTCTAGAATCTAAAGATCCCCACCCCAAAATAGACGCTAAAGCTGCAGCTAATATCGGTCACTTGTTCACGTATTTACCATTTTCTACATGGCGAATGGCACATAGTGCACTATAGGTTATAGGGAACAGTTTTAAAAAAGGGGAGGAGCTGTTTGATATGTCCCATCCATATCTTCCTGTAATAGTGGAAATTAAATCAACACATTGAATAATGCCGCACGTTTTAAGGCAGTGGGCCTTTAATATTTTGGTGATGAATAGAAAATTCAAAAGAACAGTATTTAGAATAGAAATCTTTTGTGATTATAAATGCCTTTACTGTCACTTTTGTCCAATTTAATGCATCCTTGCTGAATAAAAGTATTCATATCTTTAAAAAAAACTACTTCTGAATGGTATTGTGTATGGTAATTATTCAGAATTTATGATTTAAAGCTACACTGTGTAACTTTTTTAGTTTATTCTTAGCTAAAAACACTTAGTTCTTTCAAAAATATATGTGCTCATATATATTTACTTCTTTCAAGTAATAAAGTATTCTCGTAAGTTTATAATATGCCATTGAAAATACATACGGGTGAGGGGTTCGAATGCCGGTCGCCATGTTGCCCCTCCATCTTGAAAGTACATCAGCCAAAGAGGGACATACCCGTAAATTCAAGCTTCGCCTTTCGCGTTTTAACACTCGATGGCACCGTGTCGAATGTGGACGAAGTCGAACTGGAAGCCATATTAATCTTGGACTAAATCGGCCACCGTAGGAGTTAAACCAAATAGGAATTGAGAGGAAGAGAAACTAATATTCACTGGATGGTCATATACCTTTTAACCGCTAGATGGGGGAAAATATCACACAGTGTAGCTTTAAGTTCTAAAACTCCCACTGACTTTGACTGATTGCAATGATGTGTCAGCTGGATCGCCTATAGACAGTTTTGCCATTTTACCAAGACATTAAAAAATGTAAACCAAACCAGTTTTTTTATTTTGTGTACAGATAATGCAGAGCTGTCAGAGTCATGTGAGACTGAAGAGGGCTCATCAGAGAGTGTTGAATCAGTCAATAGTGAACGCACAGCGCATTCAAACATGACACCAATGCAGAAACTCAGCACTGCAGTAAAGCCAATCACTGGAACACATGAGGACGATGCTGTCGACACCAGTGATGAAGAACATGAAGAGCTCCCATATGATGGTACGCACACCAACAACAAAACGGAGATGAATTTAAAATCATCTCCGTGTGAAATGGTTACTGTGATGTCCAGTCAGGCTTTCCCTACACTTGATAAGTTTAGTAGGCAAATTGGTAATGCAAAAGTAACAGAGGCTTGCCAGTCTAATCTTACTCATGCTCTTCTATCTAATCATAAAGCAATAGAGGATGTGGCTCCTCCCTTAGCCACACCTATTCAACCTGCAGACCACATCACTGACTTCCTGCTCAGACACTTCTCCCAGGAGGAGCTGCTTAACTCAAGCAGGATCATTGAAGCAGAGACCCTACCTGAGATGTCTTTGATGGACAGCATGGACGAAACCGTGCGGAGTAGAGCTTCTTGGGCTCCACTGGTCGACACAGGAGAGAGAGAGAAGATTCAGGATGTGTTGGAGGAACCTGATCCCAGCACTTCTGGAAGCCATGGACTGGTTGAAATGAACAATCCAAATGATTCAAGCTCATCTGGAACGACTTGCATTATTGATGCCGCAACTGCTGGGGATGATGATAAAGATCCTAAGCAGAACCACAGTTCTAACTCTCTAGATCTATCTAAAGCAGATGTACAGAATCCTAAGTGCTCCTTCAGCAGGACCAGGTCCTACAGTGAGCTGAAATACGGGCAGGGAAAGGTGCATTACCCCCTACCTGACTTCTCTAAAGTGGCACCGAAAGTCAAAATACCTAAAGGTAATGGAAGCGTTAAACCCGTCAGCCAGTCCCCAGCTATGGCGCGAGCCCAGTCGTCCCCAGGCATTCTGGGTAAATCCACATCCTCTTGTAAAGCTACAGCAGATATCATCAGCAGGGTTTTAGAGGACTCTATGCCACCGGAGAAGCACAATGTGTTTACAGACAAGGAAATAGCGCATCAGTTACAGGTGACTCTATGTTTTATTTTTGGCTGTAATGAGAGGTATTTTCATGAAGCACTAGTTGCACTGCTATAGAAGCTCTTTCACATGATTCGAGTCAGGGAATTATCAAGCTGTTTTGACCTTAAAGCAGATTTGACAGAAAGGCAATCTTACAGTTTGAGTGTATAAAGTAAACTGTATAGTGTTGGGGTAACACATTAAAAAGTAACTTGAGTTACTCAATCAGATTACTTTTTTAAAGTAACAAGTAACACTTTTTTTTTAAATTGACAACAAAATTTCTAAGTTCCCTTTTCAAATAAGTAACACAAGTTACTTTGTTTTCCCATTTATTAACCTCTACTGTACAGGCATGACATTTTTAATTCAGCCTGCTTATTTATTTCACTTTTGGTGTCAAAGGGCCTTTACATTTGCCAAAAATATAACTTTTTTTTGTTATTAAAAAAACAAATAAGGAAGCCCAGCCCAGGGGTCCGTTCTTCTTAACTGTCCTAATACATTTGACAGATGCCAGATCTTCTAATCGTGATAACTGGACTCTGGCTAATTTGGTGCTGTGGATTGGAATTTGTGGACTGGATTAAAATATCTGGATTAAATTGTCTGAGATTACAGCGCGTTCTTTGAAGAGGGCAGATGTATCGATACTCGAAACCATGATCAGCAATGCAGTGCTTGGCTGGCGTCAAGACAGCAACGTAGTGATCATATAATTAAAAAAGACGAACAATCTTGAATTTTTGGACCTTTATAAGGAAACAGCCAAGCAACCAAAATTACATAAAAGTTATATGAGATGAATGAAATGTGCACTCTTTAACCTTTGAAGCAGATTTGTTATGACAGCATTAATACTTAAAACATATATCTCATATCTATCTACTAAAGTTTCTTAAGGGTCCAGATCAAATTATTGGCATCTCATGCACTGCATCAAGCCACTCCCATATCTGTCACCACCACTGATCTATATAAATATTATTTTCAAATGAATTTTTATATTGCCCCTGGTTCAATAAGGAACTCTTGTAATAAAGTAGCAGTGGTAGGGACAGATTTTAAGTATCAATGGCTCTTAAAAAGATGCAATCTAATCCTGTTTACATTAAATAAGTCTGGTCCCGGACCAGTTGCTATGACAGCAAGTCCAGGATGAGCATCAAAGAACCAAATATCCAAGATCATGCCAAATCGTCAACAACAGCTAACTGAGTTAGCAATGTACAGTACAAAGAACAGACCCCTGGTGAGAAAAGAAATACAAAACGCATTACTTTCCAGACACAATTAGTTTTTAGGGAGTAACGCAATTTTGCAAATTAGTAACGCAACACATTACTTTTAAAAGAAACTTTCCCCAACACTGTTAAATGGTGAAAGCAAAATAAAGAACATGTATTCGAGATTGAAAACAGAACTCGAACAGTGAATGTTTTGCTACAACATGGAAAAGAAAGAAAAAATGACTTATCAAATGTGGGTTTGCAAACCTTTAAAAGGCCTGTTCACATCAAGGACAATGATAAAGATATAGAGTCCAAACCACAACTGTAACAGAACAGAGGAATATTATCTTTAGAATCACTTTCAAAAAAAAAATTTCAGCTAATGAACGATAAAATATTGACAGCAAATCAGAATCCACCTGACTTTAAAGACCTCAAACATTTAAAGTGGCATAAGACAACTGCAGCGGACACATAATAAACAGAACAAGATTGTGCGTTGTTGTGGATGCTAATATTTTATCATTCTTGGTGTGAACGGACCTTTACTAAGGATTCTTGGTATCTGGTGATGTTTAAGTTGAAATAGTTATACAGAGGATCAGTATCTCTTATATCTTGTTTTAATTATTGCAACTTGTTATGATATGTATAATTAATTGCCTGATAAAATACAGTAATAATTATGAATAGCGGATGGAGTCAATGTTGAAACGCGTTGAGAACGCTTGACACTTGGCTCAATGCATTGAGAAACACTGAATTAAATGTGAAAGATCCTTGAAGGGATAGTTCACCCAAAAATTAAAATGTACTCACCCTCATTTTTTTTTTGGTTCAAGGAAAGTCATTGTGGTCTAATATTGTTTTGGACCCCGTTGACTTTCAATGCATAAACAAAAATTCATCAAAAGGTTCAAACTTAACAAAGTGACCTTTTCATTTGTTTACAGGTTGAATATGACAGATTGCTCGCTAAATACACAGAAGGTGAAAACCTAATTGGTCAGGTGAGACTCAAGTTTAAGTTGGAGCTTCCATTAAAGTTGAATTTCTTTAATGTATAGATGTTTATATGTATGTCTTTATAATCTCAAAAAAAAAAAAAAACAGCAAACCAGTCTAAAGTATTAACATTAATACACAATATGCCTTTATAATACACTATATTGCCAAAAGTATTGGGACACCCCTCCAAATCATTGAATTTAGGTGTTCCAATCACTTCCATGGCCACATGTGAGGCGCACAGTGCAAAGAAATAGTTACAGACCTCTAAACTTCGTGTGGCCTTAGCTCAAGAACAGTGCATAAAGAGCTTCATGGAATGGGTTGCATCCAAGCCTTACATCACCAAGTGCAACGCAAAGGGTCGGATGCAGTGGTGTGAAGCACGCCACCACTGGACTGATGAATCATGCTTCTCTGTCTGGCAAGCCATTGGACGAGTCTGGGTTTGGCGGTTTCCAGGAGAATGGTACTTGCCTGACTGCATTGTGCCAAGTGTAAAGTTTGGTGGAGGGGGGGTTGTGTTGTGGGGTTGTTTTTCAGAAGTTGGGCATGGCCCCTTATACCCCTTTTCCACCAGAATGAACCAGGTGCTAGTTCAGAGCTAGTGCTAGTCCCAGTTCATAGTTGGTTCGACTGAGAAGCCTTCTAAGAACCGTTTGCTTTTCTACATGCTGAGAGCCACAACAGAGCCAGCGGCATCAAAACACAACGAAAACACAGCGAATCCAACGCATTCATGCAGTTCGCTGTAATTTGTATAGACAGATATTACAAACGAGCAGCTCCATTAGCTGCTATTTAAAAAATGGCGGATCTCAAGTTTGTGTTTTCGTCTTGTTGACCCCTGATGTAATCGGTTCTTACTTCTAGCCCAGCAATGTTTTGGTGCTACTTAAGAACCACTTTTCTTGGCTCGGAGCTGGTGCTTTGGGTGTGGAAACACAAAGAACCGATTTGAAACTAGGTTCTGGCTCCGAACTAGCTCCAGCACTGCCTTGGTGGAAAAGGGGTATTAGTTCCATTGAAAGGAACTCTTAATGCTATAGCATATGAAGACATTTGGGATAATTTCATGCTCCCAAATTTCCCTTTCTGTTCCAACATGAATGCGCACCAGTGCACAAAGCAAGGTCCATAAAGACATGGATTAAAGAGTGTGGTGTGGAGGAACTTGACTGGCCTGACCTCAACCGATAGAACACCTTTGGGATGAATTAGAACAGAGACTGCGAGCCAGGGCTTCTCATCCAACATCAGTGCCTGACCTTACAAATGCGCTTCTAGAAGAATGGTAAAAAATTCCCATAAACACACTCCTAAACCTTGTGGAAAGCCTTCTCAGAAGAGTTGAAGCTGTTATAGCTGCAAAGGGTGGGCCAACTTCATATGAAACCCTACGGATTAAAAATGGGATGTCATTAAAGTTCATGTGCATGTAAAGGCAGACGTCCCAAAACTTTTGGCAATATAGTGCATCTGCTCTCACATAGTATACATATATGATCTGTATTTCAACATATCATTTTAATCTGATTAGCAGTCCAATTTGAGTGGGTTAAATTGTTGCTTTCTTTTAAGCAGCAGATTCATGCTTCCAGTGAGCCTTCTGTGTCCATCGACTGGAACGATGCAACTAGCAACAATGACAACAGCAAACAGACAGCAAATAACCCACAAGCACCAGCCGCAGGCAAGAAGCCATTGTATTTCTTTCTCCAGCTGAATACTGTAGTACAGTGTAACCCTGGCAGCAGAGAAACCCTGCCAGGGAAATTTGAGCTGGTTTCTTTAGCATTAAACAGACCTCCTAAGAGAATGAAACAAGAAACATTGTTAAGAGATCATTGGTTATTAGGTGGTTTATATTTAAGTCTAAAATGGTAAAAAGTGATAGAAGATAAACGATGCATGACTTGTGTTCAGAATATTTTACACTTTCATTTATGTAAACACATAAAAGATGCGTTTGTGTCCTGTGTCCTCACGTCTCATGTACATGTTCAGCAGATCCAAGTGAGAAGCAGTTTAGTCTGCACAACTCTCTACCTGTGCAGACTGAATCACAGAGCCCGACAGATGGAGAGAGACTGACCTCTGAGCTCAGAGACATCATCAGATCATTTATGCAGAAGGTACAGACAAAAAAGTTAGCAAGACCTGTCTTTAAAGATTTGCCCTGTGCCTTATGTTGTGTTTTTAGCTCTCTTTAACATGCATTTAGCTTTTACATTAGGGTACATCTGTATTTTTTTTCCCCAGGTGGATGAATTCAAAATATGTGTCACCACCATGTCAATGAATGTGGAGGAGCAACAGATGGTAACTGAGCATACTTAACAATGAATTGTAACCTTTTTTATAATACATTGTTTGATCATAAGATCAAAATTTAATCAAGCAGTTGTAGGTTTATAGCCCACCAAATGGGAAAAAAGTAAGCATTTCATCTTGTTTGATGGAAATCTCTGCAGGTGCTGAAGAGCATGATGGAGGCCCAGGATCAGCTGGAAAGGAATTACCTCACAAAGCGGGAGGAGCATCGTGCTTTAGAGATGCAGAACTACAGGGGTCTAACAAGAAACACAGGAGAGTTTGACCCTGAAAGGTAGACGTGTCATCTTGTCAGACTGTATTTTACTACCAACACCCACTAGCAACCTCACAAAACTAGAATAATCACAAAACTAGAATACTCTTTATAATCAAGAAGGCTGTTTAAATTACAAGCAAGTGATGGTAAATTTGATTACATTTAAGTCATGGCTATTGTACAGTGGCCGAGAGAGCTCAACACACTGTAACTGAAGAAAACACATGCAAATAGAAAAAAACACCAGCAAATCTTCATCAGATTGAAAACACGTGCTGCAAATATTCAACAATACAGAAACACGCTGCAAATACTCAAAATGCAACCACATACAGAAACACGTTGCAAATACTCACAAAGCAATCAAATACAGAAACGCGCTGCAAATACTCACAATGCAACCAAAATACAGAAACATGCTGCAAATACTCACAACGCAACCACATACAGAAACGCACTGCAAATACTCACAATGCAACCAAAATACAGAAACATGCTGCAAATACTCACAACGCAACCACATACAGAAACGCGCTGCAAATACTCACAACGCAACCAAATACAGAAACACACTGCAAATACTCGCATCTCAACCAAATACAGAAACATGCTGCAAATACTCACATCTCAAACAAATAAAGAAACACGCTGCAAATACTCGCATCTCAACCAAATACAGAAACATGCTGCAAATACTCACATCTCAAACAAATAAAGAAACACGCTGCAAATACTCACAACGCAACCAAATACAGAAACACCCCGCAAATACTCACAACGCAACCAAATACAGAAACACATTGCAAATACTCACAACGCAATCAAATACAAAAACACATTGCAAATACTCACAACGCAACCAAATACAAAAACACATTGCAAATACTCACAACGCAACCAAATACAGAAACACGTTGCAAATACTCACAATGCAATCAAATACAGAAACACACTCCAAATACTCACAACGTAACTACATACAGAAATGCACTGCAAATATTCACAATGCAACCGAATATAGAAACACGCTGCAAATACTCACAAAGCAATCAAATACAGAAACACGCTCCAAATACTCACAACGCAACCACATACAGAAACATGCTGCAAATACTCACAATGCAACCGAATACAGAAACACGCTACAAATACTCACAAAGCAATCAAATACAGAAACATGCTGCAAACACTCACAAAGCAATCAAATACAGAAACATGCTGCAAATACTCACAAAGCAATCAAATACAGAAACACGCTGCAAATATTCACAACACAACCAAATACAGAAACACACTGCAAATATTCACATCAACCAAATACAGAAACACACTGCAAATACTCGCAACGCAATCAAAATACAGAAACATGCTGCAAATACTCACAACGCAATCAAATACAGAAACACGCTGCAAATACTCACAACGCAACCAAATTATATTTGTTTATAAAGCTAATTTCAGTCATATACTGTCTGCATATGCCTTTAAATCAAACGGTTTCAAAAACCTTCAGAAACAAACTCGTTTAAGGGTGTCCAAACATTTGACAGGTAGTGCAAATGTAATTAGACTGATTCCTATAAGTCTAAAGTCTGTAAAAACAGGGAAATGAAACTGTCATGGGTCACAGGGTCAACCTGCAAGTGTTGTGTATTCACATTTGTGTTTAAGGGAGGTCGAGGGGCAGATTTTCAGGATAGGCATGCACCTGGAGGACATAAAAGAGCAGATCGACAGAAACGTCTGCCATGTTTTCTATCCTCCTTCGTCATCATCCACTCCCTCTCCTTGTGAAAGTATCCCTCTCTCATCATCCCATCCATCACTGCATGAGGTAACACACACAGTAATCTACATTTTAGGTGACATTTGGACAAAAATTAATGGCATTAGACAGTACTTGAGTGTGACCACATTATTACCCTTCACTTTTCCCTCCTTCATTCATACACAACATGTCAAAATTAGCTTATGCAATTTCTGCTTAAACAACTTTTCCTGTTAAGAGTCAGCAATTATTAATGCTCATGTGGACACGCACAGCGAAGCTGATATTGTTGTGTGCCTCATATCCGTTTGCATGTCTTGTTTTTCTATGTAACATGAGAACTGAATGACTGGGCCGTGGTAGGTTTTGTGGATACTGGACCTGAATGAACAGCATGTCATGTTACAGGAGTCGGTCTTCAGCATCTCCTCCGTCAGACACAACATTGAGGACGGTGATGAAGAGGCCAATGAAGATCACAGAGCAGATGAGCCTTTTCCCAGCAGCACAGAAAACAGCTTCTATCTACAGTACAGCCAAAATTTTCTTGTTTATCTGTTTTTGCCTACACAACACTTCACCCCCTGGTTTCACAGATGAGGCTTAAGCTAGTCCCAGACTAAAATGCATGTTTTAACTGAAAGCAACTTGCACTGGCAAATCTTAAAATATCTCCGTGCCATTGTTTTGTCTCTAGATGCACACCAGTAATGTTTTTTTTTTTTTTCAAGACCTGATTATAAAAGCTACTTAAATGCCCTAATTGAACTAAAGCCTAATTCTGGCTTAGTCTAAGCCCTGTCTGTGAAACCGGGCACACATAGGCCATGTTCACACTTAGGACCAGATTTACTAACAGCTTACACCAGTGCAAACCCTCTTTTGGCGTTAAAAAAACTACTGTCAGGATTTACAAAAGACACAGGGTTATTTTTGCGGCTGACATTATTGCATTTACATTTGAAGGAGTTTCCCTTTCAGGTGCAAAATTTATGGGAGGAGAGTATTTAAATGAATCATGCAAGGTGATTTACTAAGGTTTGCCCATGTCAATTTACTGGTGTTTGTGGCATTATTTAATGCCCCAAATAAGTGCGTCTTCTTAAACCAGTCGCTAAAGGCCCGGGTATACTTCACTTACCGCGCCCGGACGCGTCACTCGCGCAGCCCTGTCCGCGCGTCTTTCAAAGTATACTACACAACGTATACGTGCTGATGATCGCGTTCGACACATGCGCAGTAAAAAAGTGCCTATGCTCTACCAGACATCGGAGGGCAGCACTGAGTCCTGTCATCAACGGGACATTCGCTGGGCATGATCGGAGAAGAACTGTAGTGCATCCACCATTGCAACATAGTTTGGAAGAAACACTTAAGAATCAAAAATTCTCTCTTTTTTTCCAAGCGTGTTGTTTTTCAACCGGTCTTTGCACACACTTCTTCGACGGCTGAACACTGTGCTCAATACTGTGCGTGTTTCCACCAAGTGGACTCTTCTGTACTGCTGGCGCATGCGCTGTTGCACGCGGACCGTCCGCGCGGTCTGAAAATTTGGGCTGCGCGCGGACGGGGTGTGCGGCCGGCCGCGAGCCCTCCGAGTGACGAAAATTACGTCATGCGGGCGGTGCACGAACGCGGACGGCCGAAGTATACCCGGGCCTTAACGGGTTAATTACGCTGGTCATTGTGGAAATTATCCGGCCATGTCTGTGTTTATTAATTTGCATGTCAACAGTAGATCACGAACAGAACTTTCCACTCCCATCTGTGCTTTTTTGGAATTGTGTAAATCTGGCCCTAAGGCATGTGACTGTATCTCATTTTCATATCATGTTAATTGCTGAAGCTTTTATCATGGTATTGAATTAAGTTACAAAAAGTGTTGAACTCTTAATAATGTAAGGTTCTTAATAATAATGTAATAATAATAATGTAAGGTTTCTTCTTTTTTAATAAGGTTTCTTCTCTTCTCAACTCTCAACATTTAAATCCAACAAAAAATATACAATAAAAAAGTATAGACTAGAGTAAACATGTTTTAAACAGATTAAAGTGCAAAAGAACAATAAATCAAAACATTGTCAACCAATATCGATATATCTTCTGTGGCATGTTTTAGTCCAGGTTAAAGGGATAGTTCACCCAAAAATGAAAATTCTGTCATCATTTACTCAAGCATATCCAAGCAACCATTGACTACCATAGTAGGGAAAAATACTATGGTAGTCAGTGGTTGCTTGGATCTGCTTGGTTACAAATATTCTTCAGAATATCTTATTTTGTGTTCAGCAGAGCAAATAAACTCATACAGGTTTGGAGCAGCTTGAGGGTGTGTAAATGATGACAGAATTTTCATTTTTGGGTGAACTCCCTTTAAAATGTAAACATGTTTAGGTGTAAACAAATGTTGTGAAGATAAATAGTATATTAAGTCTTTAATATGTATATTAAGTCAAAAAAGTATTATTTGGTGCTGTGATAAACACCATAGTGAATACAAAATTATGAATGGCTGTTTGAAACATTTAAGTATGGTTTGACTTTTTCTTTTCCGAATTATTTAAAGTATTTTGAAGTGCTCATAATACCTAATAATGTCTGTTCAATACCGCAAATTCGTGATATATATTGTGTTACACCGGCACATTTTCAGCTATATATATATATATATATATATATTTATATAAATATAAATATATAAAAGTAAACAAAAACTGAAAATTGCATGTGGAATGTATCTTAGGTGGTAATCAAAAGGTTGCAGGTTCGAACGCCACAATCATTGAGTTATTAACATTACGCATTAAACAAGACACTTAATCCGAGGTTGCTTGAAGATGTTCCTGTACAGTAACTTCACATTATGCTATTACATAGAGAATGACTGCGCAAACAAATTAGGCTGTAGTATGAAAAAGATTCTATTTTGATTCTAATGGATAATGTTAATTAGAACTGTTGTGATCCAGTCCCTTGTTTAGTTCTTCTCTGAAGGATCACTGATGTGTGTTGTAAGAGGAGCGACCGTATAGTGATATTAAGCGCAGCACACTTGTGGCTGATCGGGTTACAGGTCGAGAGGCGGGACGAGGGAATATCAGTTTCATTATGGAAACACTTAGTTCCCTCTGTTAGTTTTTCTGAATCTTCCTCTGAGGTATTCTACCTTTTCCAGTGAAACGCCTGGCACTGCCGATGAGGAAGAGGACGACAGACTGACAACAAGAGAGGAAGACAACATCCTGGCACAACTATCCACCTCAACTTCATTAAAGCAACTGACACACGATAGGTCAGTATTTACTGACAGATTTGTATTGTTTTGGCTGTGCATGCTCTGCATTCTGGTGCATGGTATGTTGTAAGTTTAGTAATTTTGCAATTACAATTTTGCAATTTTAAAGGAATAGATGGTAAATCAAAGGTGCATGATTCAGGGGCGAAATGAAAACAGAATTTAAAATAAAAACGAATTCAAAATATGAATAAAAACTATAATTGTATCAGAATTCTACTGAAATAACTCATGATTGTAAATAGCTCTCGGATGAATAAAATAACTTTATACAACTTTTGAGGGAAGTCAAAAGTTTTCTTCTATCTTATGGATATATTATTGCTTTATTGCATTACACTAACAACAAAAAAGTACTAAAAAGCTCTAAACATGGCAATGTTTATACTATGGTATTTTTTAAGTGTGTAATTCATGATTGTACCATGTACCATGGTGCTCCCACAGACTTTTTTTGTAAGGGTAATTTGAGTTCTTTGTTGCATTAACACAATGGTGCAAACATTATCAGAGTCTTAAAATCTAAAACTGTAAATGTAAAATGAACCTTGTTTTTGATGGCTGCTGTGATAGTCATTCCTCTCTCAGGTACAAAGAGAAAATCAGACCCAGTGAAGCCTCCTTCTCTTCTGTAGGAGCGTCTGCTGGGAACTCTCCTCAGCCTACCACAGACAAAACACAGGTAACAAACACACACACTGCAGGAGGACAACATGGAGAGAAAGAGATTAGGTTTGTCTGTGAGAAAAACAAATCTATTTCACACGGACAAGATAGTATTCTGCAAGTATGTTAACGTTGCTAATAGTACAAATCGTACTATATTTTTAAGGGGAAAAACATCACATTCCCTGATGGATTGAAACCAGTCAGAATTTATTTCTTTATTTATTGCAAAAATTGTACCTTTAAGGGTACAGCAGCTTGTCACTGGGACATCCCCCTTAAAAGAACAACTTTGTACCTTATCTACCCCAAAAATGGCACATTAGTACCTTAAAGTAGGTACTAATAAGGTACTAACTTTTTAGGGCAAGGGACAAAGTCATCCCTGCCAGAGTGACAAGCTGTTGTACCCCTAAAGTTACAATGACTGTGTATAATTACCAGGATAAACATTATATTTTGTGAGATAAACAGCGTAAATGACATATTTTTTTTGTATTATAGATACAGTACAAAAACAATCAATCCCCAAAATTTCGCTAGAGATACTGTGATTTTTTGTTTTGTTAGAAGTGTTATTGCTTGAAAGTATTTGTTGTGTGTCTATTGCAGCAGATTTGGGCTGTTCCTGCAAAAGACAAAATGACAGAGAGAGTGTTTTTGTTCTTCTAGAGATTTTTAAGTCCAGAAGCTGACAGCGGCTTTGGCAGTTTTGACCTGAGCCGTCCAAACACAGGACTGTCCCAAACATCTCCTAGTGCTGCAAGGTGAATCCCTCTCACACACACACCTGTAGGGTTTCCATGTTTTATGGGGACTTTCCATACATTTATGAATTTAGCAGAAGCTTTTATCCAAAGAGACTTACAAAAGAGGAGCAAAAGCAACTTGTCTAAAAGTCAGCAACATTCATAATATAAAATGCCAGGTTTATTAGATAACAGCCATGTATATTTGAAATATATACAAAACTGAAATGCCAAAATACAAGATTACAAATGCTAAATGTGATTTTGTTTCCAGGTTATAAACAGTACATTTTGCTCTTTAGCTGACCTGACATTTGAAAAAAACAACAACTTTTTTTTCTGATGTGCTCTTTAGTTCTGCGCTCTCTGAGGATGCCATTAGCATAGCGAGTATGAGCGGTTCGGACAGTGAAGCCTCCCACACCAATGTACGAACAACTATATCAATGGCACCAAGACCTGTGCAGCCCACTGTGAATCACCTGGAATATGAACAGCTGGTTCCACCAGGCATGGAAGCAAGAAGCATTACCCAGAAAGCACCTGTTAGAGCTCCAAAAGAGGATGTTGCATCAGTAGGTGGCGCCATGCACAACCAAATTACTGAAGGAAGAAAAGACTTTCAACTGGGAAAGAGCCATTCTGCAAATGAGATGCACTCAGCATCACACTGTTCATGTCACAAGTAAGTATTAAAGAAAGTAGTTTATACTAGTAGTTTATAGCTGCATTTGTGAAACATCATATTTCCATTGTGCTCTTCACAGTAGTGAGGTTATCCTCGCACTGCAGTATGAGGTGTCTCGCCTCAAGAGGGCGCTAGAGGAGAGCCTTGGTCACATACCTCATGTGAGCAAGAGGACTGATTATCTGAATGGCAGGTGTCCATTGGAGAGGATGCACAAGGGACAGACCCGTGGCCAGAACAGAGCCGCCTCCAGCAGGTACTCCAAGTTGGGGTTGAAGAATGGCTACCATCCTATTAGTGTCCAAGGAAACTACATTCACTCCGAAAAATAAAGATTGCGAAAAAGATTTTTGTTGCAGTAATGCCATACAAGAACCATTTAGATTCCGCAAATAACCTTTCAGTGAACTGTTCCAAAAATAATCATTTATTTTTCTTAGTGTGTGTGAAGAACATTTGAATAAACACTTTTGGAAAGATTCCATGGATGCTAAAGGTTCGATAGATGTTCAATAGAACCTTGTTGGTTCTTCCAAGTTTGTAAATCTAATGTGCATTCTCCCTACATCATCAGACGTGCAAAGACAGACTCAAACCCTCAGAAGATTGAGGACTGGATCTCTTCTGATATGGAGCTCAGCAAGAGTAAAGGTGACAACATCACAACTTGGTTCACGCTTGTTTCTTTAGCAACACATTTGTGATAAATGTGGTTGAAAGGGATAGTTCACCCAAAAACAAAATTTTTATGTTTATCTGCTTACCCCCAGGGCATCCAAGATGTAGGTGTCTTTGTTTCTTCATCAGAACACAAATTAAGATTTTTAACTCCAACCGTTGCAGTGTGATAGTTGTATAATGCATGTCAATGGGGATATTTTAGAGTATGAGAGCAATGAGAGTAAAAACACATAGACATACGAATCCTTATTAAACCATGCGGCTCGTGGTGACACATTGATGTCTTAAGACATGAAACGATCGGTTTCTGCAAGAAATCGAACAGTATTTATGTTATTTTTTTACCTCTTATCAGACGAATGTCATCTAGTATTCCCAGCGCCATAACTTCCGGCAAATAAGGTCAAAATACTGGCGCGATCAAAGATATAAATACGTAGATGCCTCATTCGACGCAGGCACTAATGAGGAATCTATGTATATATCTATGATCGCGCTGGTATTTTGCATGTATTTTGACCTTATTCGCCGGAAGTGATGGCGCGGGGACAGCTGATGCAGAGCCATAGAAAAAAATTAAATACATTTTTAAATATGGATATTTTTCTTACACAAACTCCTCGATTCGCTTCAGAAGGCCTTTATTAACACCCCGGAGCCACATGGAGCACGTTATTTGATGGACAGATGCATTTTTTATGGACTCCAAAAACAGAGCAACTATTACTGCTATGATAATGCTTGGATTAGCCAGAACATTTTTAATATAAGAATGTCATATACACCTCAGATGACTTGAGGGTGAGTAAATCATGGGCTAATTTTCTTTTTTGGGTGAACTATCCCTTTAATGCCATTAAATACTAATGTCTATATAGTTTTAGAGAAGTGAAACTGAAGATAAATTGAAGTAAAGAGAATTAGTGTATTGTCAGTTACAGACGGTGAAGATTCAGATTTTCAGAGAGACATCAGTCCATCTTACGGACAAATGCGAACCCGCTTTGGTGCTCTCGTTGAGAAGAGGTCACATGACTCCAAAACTTCATCCAGGGGTAAGATACCTTTTAGTAAATAGTATTTTTGCTACAGTCCAGCATGTAGTAAGATAAAAGTACTCAAATATTCTTCTCGCGATGGTCACAGCCTCAGCGGAGAGCTTTCCTTTGGACACCTCTCAGTTCAGCCAATCTGGAAGCCATCGGAGAGCAAGCGTTGGGCCAACGATCCACAGCATTGAGCCAACCAACAAAAGTGCCAGCTACAGACCTGCAAGTGAGGATTCACTTTAATACCCATATACACTGAACCAAATTATAAACGCAACACTTTTGTTTTTGCACCCATTTTTCATGAGCTGAACTCAAAGATCTAATGTACACAAAAGGCCTATTTCTCTCAAATATTGTTCACAAGTCTGTTTAAATCTGTGTTAGTGAGCACTTCTCCGAGATAATCCATCCATCTCACAGGTGTGGCATAACAAGATGCTTATTAGACTGCATGGTTATTGCACAGGTGTGCCTTAGGCTGGCCACAATAAAAGGCCACTCTAAAAGTCTCTTTGTTCTTATAATTTTGTTCAGTGTGTATATATATATATATATATATATATATATATATATATATATATATATATATATATATATATATATATATATATATATATATATATATATATATATATATATATATATAACTTATATTAATTATTAATGACCCTACAAGTTCGATTAAACCATTAAAATATGAGGAAAATATTATATTTAAAAAATATTTTTTAAATTTGAGGTAAGAACAGAACATTAAACATTATAGTTTTTGTGATGTTTTTTCCGTCAAGAGGTGCATCAATTTTTGGTCAAGATTTTGTATTGAAAATGCAAGAGTCCAGCACTCTGTAAAGTCTCCTCCAGCACATCCCAAAGACTTTCAATGAATTTAAAGTCTAGACAATTCATGTGAGAAAATGATTTTTTTATGCTCCCTCCCAACCATTCTTTTACAAAAAAGTTACACACTCCATCAATTAGGGTAAAAAGAACTGTTCCCAATTATATAACATGCTAGAAACAAAATAATCACTGCAATAATGATCCAATCATAGACTCTTAAGTATTTGCCTATTTAAATCCAAGCCACTTTTTTTGGCCGGGCAGTGTGTATATACAGTGAGGAAAATAAGTATTTGAACACCCTGCTATTTTGCAAGTTCTCCCACATAGAAATCATGGAGGGGTCTGAAATTGTCATCGTAGGTGCATGTCCACTGTGAGAGACATAATCTAAAAAAAAAAATCCAGAAATCACAACGTATGATTTTTTAACTATTTATTTGTATGATACAGCTGCAAATAAGTATTTGAACACCTGAGAAAATCAATGTTAATATTTTGTACAGTAGCCTTTAATCTTCTTTAGATCAGTCAGGTTTCTGGCCTGTCGCTGAGAAACATGGAGTTTGAGCTCCCTCCAAAGATTCTCTATTGGGTTAAGGTCTGGAGACTGGCTAGGCCACGCCAGAACCTTGATATGCTTCTTACAGAGCCACTCCTTGGTTATCCTGGCTGTGTGCTTCGGGTCATTGTCATGTTGGAAGACCCAGCCTCGACCCATCTTCAATGCTCTAACTGAGGGAAGGAGGTTGTTCCCCAAAATCTCGCAATACATGGCCCCGGTCATCTCTCCTTAATACAGTGCAGTCGCCCTGTCCCATGTGCAGAAAAACACCCCCAAAGCATGATGCTACCACCCCCATGCTTCACAGTAGGGATGGTGTTCTTGGGATGGTACTCATCAATCTTCTTCCTCCAAACACGTTTAGTGGAATTATGACCAAAAAAGTGCTATTTTGGTATCATCTGACCACATGACTTTCTCCCATGACTCCTCTGGATCATCCAAATGGTCATTGGCAAACTTAAGACGGGCCTGGACATGTGCTGGTTTAAGCAGGGGAACCTTCCGTGCCATGCATGATTTCAAACCATGACGTCTTAGTGTATTACCAACAGTAACCTTGGAAACGGTGGTCCCAGCTCTTTTCAGGTCATTGACCAGCTCCTCCCGTGTAGTTCTGGGCTGATTTCTCACCTTTCTTAGGATCATTGAGACCCCACGAGGTGAGATCTTGCATGGAGCCCCAGTCCGAGGGAGATTGACAGTCATGTTTAGCTTCTTCCATTTTCTAATGATTGCTCCAACAGTGTACCTTTTTTCACCAAGCTGCTTGGCAATTTCCCCGTAGCCTTTTCCAGCCTTGTGGAGGTGTACAATTTTGTTTCTAGTGTATTTGGACAGCTCTTTGGTCTTGGCCATGTTAGTAGTTGGATTCTTACTGATTGAATGGGGTGGACAGGTGTCTTTATGCAGCTAACGACCTCAAACAGGTGCATCTAATTTAGGATAATAAATGGAGTGGAGGTGGACATTTTAAAGGCAGACTAACAGGTCTTTGAGGGTCAGAATTCTAGCTGATAGACAGGTGTTCAAATACTTATTTGCAGCTGTATCTTACAAATAAATAGTTAAAAAATCATACATTGTGATTTCTGGATTTTTTTTTTTTAGATTATGTCTCTCACAGTGGACATACACCTACGATGACAATTTCAGACCCCTCCATGATTTCTAAGTGGGAGAACTTGCAAAATAGCAGGGTGTTCAAATACTTATTTTCCTCACTATATATATATAACACATACATACAATTAGTATGCTTACAGTGGTAGAAAGCCAAGTGAAGAAATAGTGTCCTTTGTTGTTTCAGTGGGAAACTTGAGGAATATCTTCTTAAATAGCACACATCCTGCCCCTTCTATTCCTGCTCATCTATCCCATAAGCCTCTGCTGCAGGTCAACTATGGCTCCTCCTGTAGTCTACCTGCTGGGTAAGCAAATAATCAGTTAAAATAATCATGGTCATTACATGTCAAACACATCATATTATCAAAGCACACATGCAATTTGATCTGACAAGGATAATAGATTATAAACTGTAAACATAAACGGACACTGAATCACTGAGTGATATACTACGTGATATATATTGAAAACTGATAATAGTATTTGACCTTATGGTGGCTGTTTTCCCAGATTCAAAGTAGGAGATCAAGCATCTGAACCAGTGTCCAGTAGGAGGTGCACTACTCAATCTGACTCAGCACTGCTTCCCAGTAACGTCTTCTTTCAACGGACCTCACCTCGGACCAGTGGAAGACGACACCACACCAGCAGAGTCAGTTTAGACTGTCCTACAGCTACCATTCACATTTCATAATTTATTAATGCTAACATTTTGGATGTAAAGGGGAAAATGTTAACTTCATAATATTGATTATTTAGATAATCCCAACTAACATATAACACACCATTCAAAAGTTGGGATCAGCACAATTTTTTAATTTATTTTAAGAAATAATTGTATTTGGCAAGGATGCATTAAACTAATCAAAAGTGACAGTGAAGACTTACATTGTAAAAAAAAAATGAATTGTGAGAAAAAAGGTTGCAATTACCTTTTATTATTTAAAAAATTATTATAATTTTGCTTGAGCACCAAATCAGCATATTAGAATGATCATGTGACACTGAAGACTGGCGTAATGGCTGCTAAAAATTCAGCTTTGGCATTGGGTATAAATTACATTTATTAATAAAATCTATTAACAAAGAAAAACTTATTTTAAATTGTAATATTATAATCATAATATTACCATTTTACTGTATCAAAAAGCAGCTTTTCTGAAGAGACTTCTTTCAAAAACAAAATCTTTACTGACCCCAAACTTTTGTATATTGTGTATTATGTATTAACATACAATTTGTGTTTCGTGCTTATCAGGAGGAATCAATACATAAAACGCTGGACAAGGCCTTGCAGGCCGCTTTTCTAATGAAGCAGACCACGGACAGGATGGCGGACGCTCTCTCTGCTGACCTGGCCAAGGCTCGGCTCCAGAGGAAGTTACAGGGCCTACATCATCTCAGAAGCAGAGCGGGCAGTTAGCTGTGCTGTAATTCACTCTTTCCAGACAACAACGACATTTGAATCCTTTCATACATCTGATTTTACACATCGGTTTAATAATGTCTGGGGTTTTTGCATTATCATCAAATAAAAAAATAGCTGACCTGAAAGTTTGTATTTTTCTATTTGTAATAATGATCAATAGGGGGCAGAATTGAGCCTCTTAATGTAGCCAAATACAACCCAATACAAACAATAATGTGCAGTAAGTGTGATGCAACTATAACAGCACAATAGCCTGTCTCCAGTATAACATATCATAAAACACCTAAAGATTTCCTCCCGGATTTCCGTCATCATATACCATCATGTCATTAAGGAGAAGGTGAGTTTTATTGAAACTAGGGCTTTTTAGTGTTAAATTCCCATAAATGTCCCTCAGTTTCAAACGACAATACATTTTTTTTAGCCATATCACCCACTGGCAATCACAAGCTCGAAAAACGACACCAGTCTAGTTTCTGCCAATATTTTGTGTGTGTGTGGTAAGCCTCTGCTCATTGCTGTTTGTGTAAAGCAGCTTGCGCTCTCACATTGGTGTAGTAGAATAAATAATCTGTTGAAAACAAACAAACATCGTCACTATGTAATTTAGAACCGGAGTGCAATATAATGTCTTAAAGTATAAAACTAGGGGAGACTGGGGTAACATATTTGCATTTTTTTTTTAGAATTTCTTTTTTGTGAATGGCTCAAAAAGTTAATGCTGGTTTTGATAGAAAGGTGTCAGAATGTTTGTTGTTTGTTGCGCATGGGGCTGCATAGCCGCAGACCAATCCAATCGAGCATCTGTGGGATGTGCTGAACAAAAAAGTCTGATCCATGGAGGCCCCACCTCGCAATTTACAGGACTTAAAGGATCTGCTGCTAACATCTTGGTGCCAGAGACCACAGGACACCTTCAGGGGTCTAGTGGAGTCCATGCCTCGACGGGTTAGGGCTGTTTTGGCAGCAAAAGGGGGGCCAACACAATACATTTAGTCATTTAGCAAACGCTTTTATCCAAAGCGACTTACAAATGAGAGCAATAGAAGCAACTAGAACAGTCAAGGGCAACAGTATGCAAGTGCTGTAACAAGTGTCAGTTAATCTAGCACAGAACACAGGACAGAAGTTTTTTTTATTTTTTTTATAAATTAGACATTAGAAATAGAAATTAGAAAATGAATGGCCGCACAAATTGAGATAGGCAGGTCATTCCACCAGGTGGGGGCGGTCCAGGAAAAGGTATATATGATATATAAATATAATTATGCTATAATATATATTAATGTATAATATATAATATAATCACGTTCAAAAGTTCAGGATCAGTATGATTATTTTTTTATGTTTTTGAAATAAGTCTCATGCTCACCAAGGCTACATTTATTTAATCAAATATACAGTAAAATAGTAATATTGTGAAATATCATTACAATTTAAAATAAGTTTTATTTGATATATTATAAAAACACATGCATGTCTGGAAAAAAACCCGGGACTAATCTTTGCCTGAGGATACAGTATAAATTTGTTCCATTAATCTGTCTCTGTAACCTGATGTAAAACGTTTCCGCAGGGTGACCCCTCACTAGCGCCTGTGAAATCTATGACAGAGAGGTGTAAACTTGTCATGAGTCCCAGCAGTATAAGAAAGCTGAATGAAACCTTTGAATGGTCTAAATAGCACTCTAGCCCTTAAATATAAAGTATGAAGTAAAACAGTGCCATTTGTATCCTATTTAAGTCCCCATTACATACTACTGATAAAATCAACAAGATGAATTTAGTCCTATTATTTGATAGATTTAACTCTGAATTAAAATAATAAATAAAATGCTACCTACATATTGTCTTATTAAAATAATGCATTTCTGTGTAATGTTTTCTGAGAAAATACAGAATCTACCTTTGTCCATTCCGTTATGCTATTACGTTTCCCACTTTAAAAATAATGCTTCGAACTTTATGACATCAAAAGTCAATAATTAGTCATTAAAATAGTTTAAATAAAAAATATGCTTGATATTAAAGTTGAATTATTGTTGAAATATTGACAATATTAACTGTCAATCATGTTAAAGAAATCCATCTATCTATCTATCCATACATCCATATATAATCAGTTCTCGTTATCAACGGATTTAGATGCAGGAGAGATGGGCAGGAATAAAGATCTGAGTGACTTTGACAAGGGCCAAATTATTATGGCAAGGTAACCCTGTCAAAATATCATATAGCAGTGGTAAGAATTTACCAACAGTGTTGCGAGGAGGGACAAACCACAAACCGACGACAGGGTGATGGGCGCCCAAGGCTCATTGATGCACAAGGGCAACGAAGGTTATCCTGTCTGGTCCAAGCCAAACAGAAGGTCTACTGTGGCACAAATCACACAAAATATTAATGCTGGTTAAGGGAGGAATTTGTCACAACACACAGTGCATCGTGCTCTGCTGTATGGGGCAGACCAATCAGAGTTCCTATGATGACCCCTGTCCAATGTCGAAAGTGCCTACAAAGGGCACAGGAATGTCAGAACTGGACCTTGGAGCAGTGGAAGAAAGATAATGCACCCTGCCACACATTGTTGAAGAAAGGTTTGAGGAACTTGATTCTCCAGATCTCAATCCAATTGAGCATCTGTGAGATGTGCTGGACCAACAAGTTTGATCCACGGCAGCTCTGACATCCATGCCTCGGTGGGTCGGTGCTGTTTTGGCAGCATGAGGAGGACCAACAGCAAGATATTAGGCAGGTGCTCATAATGTGTTGGCTCACTGTCTATATATACAGTACAGTACAGTGTGTGTGTGTGTGTGTTTGTGTATGTGTGGTGTGTGTGTGTATATATATATATATATATATATATATATATATATATATATATATATATATATATATATATATATATATATATATATATATATATATATATATATATATATATATATATATATATATATATATATATATATATATATATATATATATATGATTTTCAGAAACCAGATATAATGTTTTACAAGTGGGTGCAGGACACTATAACTATAGTTAATTTATGTAAGTGAGGATAGCAAAATAAAGTAAACTGTGACATATTATACCCAAAAATTCTTCATACAGTGGACTACAAGTAAGAATTTATAAAGATTTGGGACCAAAATCATTCAGACTCTTTGAACTGATCAAGTTTTGCTTAAGTATTTTTTCTTTAATTGCTAATGCAACCGTTTACACCACAGACTGAACAAAAGTCTGTGACAGGACAAATTCAGGACAAAAATGTAATCATCAGAGAGAGTGACTAGCGCTCTGTAGAGCAGTTTGTCCGTTTAGGGCTACTATAGAAACATGACGGCACAAAATGCCCACTTCACTGTACTGGAACCCGCGGTGTATGTAGATAGAAATGGTTCATTCTAAGGTAGTAAAAACATAACGGTTCATTGTGTAAGGTCTTTATACACCACTGAAAACATAGTTATGTGTATTATATTGCATTTCTGTCAATAGATCCTCCTAAATACTACACACTGCACCTTTCAATTTAACAGCTGATTGGTTGATTGTAATCCATTATATACCTTTCTATCAAAGTTATCTGACATTATCAAGATTCTTTTTTTCTGACACAGTTAAACTCTGAGTTCTTGATTTATTACCATTTTCTAAACTATAGCGAATAAACTGGTTTGACTGTACAGTGTGTGTGTATATATATATATATATATATATATATATATATATATATATATATATATATATATATATATATATATATATATATATATATATATATATATATATATATATATATATTTTTTTTTTATATCATGCTTAAATGAACTATAGTGTCCTGCACCCACTAGTAAATAATTATATATATGCAGGTTCTAAGCATGCTTTTATTACATTATGCTTCCCTACAATGGAGAAACTTTGCAGGTGTGATTCTTGTCTTGTTTAATGTCACGTTCAACGTTTCATTGGGAGTTACACCGTAAACAATCTCCTGTAGCAATTGCAGTGTAAAATACACTAACTTTAGAGACACTTAAAATGAAAAGGTAAATTGAACCTATCAGATGTCCTTCTCCCATGACTCCCATGAATATGTTACAACTCTGATGCTCCGTTCTCTATTGAAAACCCAACAATGCAGAGGCAAAAACAACCTATCAGTGACCCAGATAAGTGGGATTTACAGGGTGGGATTTTGAGTTGTCTGCCATCAGCCCCCACTCCCAAACTAAATGAAATAGATAGCTATTCCTTCTTCCTTTCTTTATTGACCCTTTTGTCATTTTTTACATACAGAATGTTTTTTTGTTGTTGTTACTAGTGTAGTGAGGTGTGTTGTTTTTAAAACATTTAATTTGACTTCTGAACTAAAACACCCAATGACACACTTTTGTTTGCTCTGACAGTTAAATTGTGGTTATACAAAACTTTTCATACAGCATCATGATACTGTAGCTACTGAACCTGAATCTCATTATCAGATCTGGGTTATGAGTACTGGTCTGTGTAAGTGCCGCTGTTCAATGACACTGAGGATTTTTTTCTAGCTTCTCCTTTCCCAAAGTAATGCCTTTTCCATGATTAAAATAAAAGGAAAAAGGAAAAAAAAGTACAGTACCATTTTAAAGTTTGAGGTCTGTAAGATTTAATGTTTTGAAGGCTGTTAACTGCATTCATTTGATCAAAAATACAATAAAAACAGTAATTGTGAAATTGTATTCCAATTTCAAATAACATTTCTATTTAAAAAAACAAAACAAAAAGTAATTTATTCCTGTGAGGGCAAAGTTAAATTTTTAGCATCATTACTCCAGTGTCACTTCAGAAATCATTCCAATATGCTGATTAAGTGCTCAAAAAATAAAATATTTCTTATTATTATCAATGATGAAAACGGTAATATTTTTGTCGAAACCATGATTTTTTTTTTCAGGATTCTTTGAAGAACGCAAGGTTCAAAATAACAGCATTAATTTTAAATAGAAATATTTTGTAACATTACAAATGTCTTCTTTACTGCCAATTTTAATCAATTTTTGATTAATAAAATAGTTCATTTCTTTCAAAAACAAAAATAAAATCTTACTGAACCCAAACTTGTGAATGATAGTGTAGTATCGCCTGACATGTTTCTTTTAAATGAGAGATTTGAATGAATTCCCTAAGCACTGGCTATAGTAACAGCAAGGCTGCATAGTCAGTTTTTGGAAATTTTTCACAATACATCAGTCATGTTGATGGCTGTATACATAACATTACACAACACCCCTAAGCTGGAGCAACCTAAGCCAGCACTAATTTGTTGCACTATACAAAATGAACTAACAGCTTGGTTTCTGCTTTGGTTTTTGTTCCTAGAAAGGAAATTAAGCTCCCTGTAAGATATATATACAATAGCATGTCATGTTACACTGACAGGAATCAACCACAGATTTATGACTTTTATATTTCCTCTGGTCATTCAGCTAAATGAATCTTTTGACACTGATATTACACATACGCATTTCGTCTGAGTCTATGTTCTTTAGCTCAGATCTCCTGCTTCTCACATGTTCCTCCAACACACACTCTTGGTTTTGTTATCTTTGTGGGGACTCTCCATAGGCGTAATGGTTTTTATACTGTATTCTATCCCTTTACACTTACACATCAAAGAAAACTTACACTTAACTTATCACTTACACAAAAATGCTGCCCTACAAAAGCATACGATTTAACTCGTTAGAGTGTGGAACATATTACTTTAAATATTTTTAGTTGTCCAGCCAAATTAATTATAGGTAGAAGACTGGAAATATAGATGTTTTAGTAATAAAAATAATCTACATAAAAAATATCTTGAGCTCCAACTTGACCAATATTTTGAAGTTACATACTCTGCCTTTGTATTGTCTGCAAAAAGTGAGAAGTCACACCAAGGCAAATGGCAGTAACTTCCACATTATCAATATTTGGTTGCTGATCACCATTTACAAAATCATTATAGTAACACCTGTATATAATCTAGTGATACATTTTGGATGATTTACAATTGCTTTGTGATATGGAGCAATTTGGTAGCCTATTCATTGGATAGCTGACTAGCCTATTCATGCTATAGACTGCTAGCTAGCTAAATGGATTTCAATCTAATTTGTTTGTCTAATGCATCTTACACTATTTCAAAGCCATCTCAACCATCATTTTCCTTCGAGAGCAATGGGCCATCCTTAAACGCTAGTAAAAGCAACCACTGAACTATTTGTTTTACCCACACTTTTATTCAGGTATCGTGTGTGTGAGAAGTGCTTCAGTGACAGATGTGGCACAAGTTACACCGTAATATAAACGCAGCAAACTTTATTGGATAGTAAAACAAAGGCAGAATACCATAACCCCGGGCACAGTAACTTCTAAACAACAGCTAAACAATAGCAGAGTACGCTAGCTCAATATGAGTGTTTCAAAACAAAGGCAAAGAACGGTAACTGGTGTTACGGTGTTCTGCCTTGGTTTCTCCTGGGCTTTTGGAAGTTACTTTTAGACAACCCATTATTTTCTCGAAAAAACAACAGAATTGACTCAAGATACTTATCCACATGATAAAGGAGGCCTTGAATTTCTCATAAAATATCAATAATACATTTTCGACCAAAAATTAAGTTACTGCCTTTTGCCTTTGTAGAATGTACATCACATGTCTGTAACAACACATATAATGTACAAAAACAAAGCAAACAAAAAAACAAAACAAAAAAATACCGGGGCTCATATTACATGAAAAGTACAATAGCACAAACCAACATTGGGTAATACAGTGTATACTTTTGGGAGTCAGAGTTTGCAATACATTGCAGTCAATAATAATCACAGATATAAGCAATAAAGTAGGGTTAATATAGTGCACATTAAAATATATCATCATATGAATATGACACCTAATCAAGCATTTTGTTCCTCCTCAATATCCCCATGTTCAATAAATATTAAAAAGGGACTCCAGACACCAGGAGTAGTTCACTTTAAAATGAAGATTACCCCATGATTTACTCACCCTCAAGCCATCCTAGGTGTACATGACTTTTTTATTTCTGATGAACACAATCAGAGTTATATTAATAAATATCCTGACGCGTCCAAGCTTTATAATGACAGTGATGGGGTCCATTGAGTTTGAAGCTCAAAAAAGTGCATCCATCCATCATAAACGTTCTGGGTTTAATGGTACACAAAACTGACGGTTCTGAAGTCTGAAGTCACGGTTCTGTACAGCAGTTTTACAAAATTGCTTAATTTATTTTTTATTAAACAGTGGTTTACTGAAAAAAAAGTGTCTGTCCTTAAATTAATTAAATTATAACTAAAAGTTTATTGAAGATATTGCAGTAAACTATATAGGGAGCCATTACTTGCACATTAATATTATTAGGTAAACAACAGAGGCCAAACCATTAGCCCAAATAAAAAAACAAATTTTTTTTAGGTATAATAATCAACACTCAAATAACATAGTACACAAACATGTCAACTTCACATAAGGCAATTTTTGCAAAAACTTCTAAATCTAATTAAAATAGTTTTTTCACCACTTCGTTGTTGAAATATGATAATTTAAACAGTGTCTGTCATTTTCATGACTATAAAAATACATGAAATAATCAAGACATCATTAACAGGTTAACTAGAATATGATGAATATATAGGCAGTGCATACATTTAGTGAAAGAGATGATTTCTAGCGAATACAATTCTGTGGACACTGAATGACTGCCTGAGGTTAATGTGATGCATGACATTGTTTAGTTTACAAGCAGTTATATTGAGGTCTTTCCGCCGTTGAAACACTGATTGAACGATTACGCCACATATGATATGTGACAGTAAGTTGTAATGTATCCTGAACATGCCTTCAGATGTTCATTCATGTTTATTCTTTAAGAAGAGATAATTGATCGCGTTTAAGAGCGTCAAAATGGCATTTATCATTTGAATTTCATGATAAAATGGACTGAATACTTAATATGTTTGTGTGGGAACTCGGTTTTAAGTGTGTTCCGCGCTTAAAACAAGCCTACTGTTAACTGTTACCCAGATAGCAATGAGTCGGCGGACCACCGGCGGTGATCCGGCGGCTGTAGAAGCGTCAGAATTGCGTAATCGCAAACACGTTTGACGGCGCACCGCCGGCGGCAGCCGCTTTTTAAAAGCGGCAGCCGGCTTCCTACCGCCTTCGTACCGCCGCCGGCCCGCAGGCAAACCGCCGTTCCGCCGCCTTTATACCAGAAGGCGGCCCGGCGGAGGCAAACGCTTTTTTCGAACGATCTGCCTCCGCTTATTGTGTAATAAATAATATATATATTTATTTATTATTCATATATTTGTAACATGCAGTTTATGATGGATAATAATTGAACAAACCAGATAAATTCCCATTTGGCATTTTTATTCCACATTTCAAAGTACATTAACTGTCAATGATACAAGATAATATAAATTAAATATAACAGACAATAAATAAGCTTAAATAGGCCTATAAATAACAAAAAACATTTTTACTAAAGAACCTGCATGTTTCCAATTAAATTTTGGTTTAAAAAAAAAAAAAAAAAACAGCCTTACAAGCAAATTATAACACTTACAATATTTGTTAATAACAAATAGGTCAGCTCTGGGATGAAAAGAATTACCATTAAATATTATATCAAATAATGAGGATATTTGGTACCAAAGAATGTGCAGGATACCAAATAAATCGAGGTATAACATCACATTTAACAAGCCATTTCTAACAATAGCATAAATGGTAATAATTTAGAGTAAAGCTCTGGAGAAGAATAGAACAGTAGTAGAACAGAACATTATAACAAGCCTGACTATGGGTTCTCCGGTTTTCCCCGACCTCCAGAATGAGGCAGCGCAAATTGGCTTATCTTCAGTGATTTCTTGTGCGCCTATATAAAGGACAAACAACCTCGCCATCCCATATCTATCCAAGGAGCTGCCTTCAAGGCAGGGTCACAGGGAATAAAAAAAAAGTAATTTCCACAGTGAACAGTGTGGATTGGGTGAGTGTAGCCTGAAACTTCTGGCTTCTTTAGGGGTCTTGATGTTACTGACTTCAGGATAAAGAAAGGGTTCCAGGTGTCAGTAGTCAGCCTAGGTGTAAGAGGTCGGCTGTGGGTTCCTCTCAGCTGTGCGGCGTCTTTTTCCACCTTCACGATCAGATGCTCCTTTCAGGTAACGCATAGCGCTAACCTGGACCGCCTCATCAGTGGCATCCTGGGTTGCCGGGTTCTTCCGGATGGCTCCTGTAGAAAATACAGATCTGTCATTCCATGTGAATGTCATAAGGCCACACACATCTACTTAAATATATAACAAATTTATATATTTATATATATTACTTTGAACAATGGTCTTCAGGAACATGTCTCTAAAACATGCTTTATCCCCTAAACCCATCCAGGTTGTATTAATGGAAAGGTGATTAGAGAAGATACTCTAAAGCATTCGCCACACGGTTGTCTTTAGGTCCCTCCCACATTTGATTGCCAAAAACCGAAGCTGAAAATACAAAAAAGTGTTACAAATTACATATCTCTGAAGCTTCTCATACATAAATATAAAAATGTGACAGGCTGTGATTCAGACTGTAGAATATGCAGTGTACAATCTTAAATTTTACTTTTTAGATTACCCTACAGCATTATAAACAAAATCAGCACACTTACTGGAGCTCTTTATCCTGCCTCAAACTGTTGTCAAGCAACGCCAAATGGGTTGTCTAGGGGGAGTAACAGACCCCCTGGCAGGGATAACTCTCCAAAAGACACATTGGCACTGAAATGTTGCAGCATAGTGTCCATTTTGTTGTCCATGCTACGCACAACATCGGCAAACTCTCCAAGACGTCGCAGCATTAGGGTCTGATCTGCACCTACAGGGGTTCACAGAAAAAAAGAATAAAGCAGTCAGTCCTGGTCCCTCAACTACTAAACTATGACATTTACAACTAGGTCTACTACATGTACAGGTGGCCCCAGTGGGAATTAAACCAACAACCACAGGTGTTGTTTGCAAGTTGTACCTGATTGCCCAGTACGAGCAAACGTCATCAACATTGTTTCACTTCCTTCACCTGCTCATGAAGTGAGCCGCTGCCATCCGAAGCTACAAAATGAAAGGCATTTGGTAATTTTGGACCTACATCACAGTCAAAAAAGTAAAATTTAAGAAAGAGTGCATGTTCTCACCTGCTCGTGCATTGCTTTCCCTCAGGGCTTGGTTCTCATTCTGGAAATCTACATAAAAAATATTTTATTTTAATTATATATATATATATATATATATATATATATATATATATATATATATATATATATATATATATATATATATATATATATATATATATATATATATATATATATAAAAAACAACTACAGGCACAATTTTCCATACTGTTAAAGTTTCGAACATCTGCAATTTCCTGTTTGTCCATCTCAACTCCTTTCAATATTCTTCTCCTTATAGCCCAGTAACTAGACATTGTGACTAACAATTTATTTACCTTGAAAGCCGAACCGATTGTCCAATAGTAGGTCTCTTGGATGAAGATAACCGATTGTGCTCTGGTCAAGGTATCTGCAAGAAAATGTGAACAAAACCGCATTGTTAACGTTAAATACAGAATATACAGTAGCTATGCTGTGGGGGGAAAAACTGGTCAGCCAAATGTGGAACAGTAAAATGTATTCATTCAGTGTAGTGATTCAAGTAAACTGCATTGTCCTCAAACATAATAAGTACAGCAGTTCAGAGAAATAACTCATAAATGACCTTAAATGCTAGAAGAACAGTAGCAACACAGCACATGTTAGCTAACACTTGCTAAAACTGACCTAGCAGCATGCTTGTTCGGACTAACAAAATAATTTAAATAACCTATATACATCATTCTGTTTTGTTAGAAAACACCAAAAGTTAAACTTAAGTCTTTCTAGATGTAAAGCTTTGGCTAACTTACCTACAGTAGCTAGATACATTTTAACATGTAGAACATGCTTGAACTCAGTGTGTAAAAAAGGCGAAACAGCACGTGTTAGCTAACACTGTGTATTGTGCACTATATCAGCGTGCGTGTCTGAACAAACTAATTAAAACAACCTACCGGTATATACATCAAAAATGAACATAATATTGTGTGACACAAAAAGGAAACATGTACTTACTTAAACGCTCGTAGTCGAGGATATTTTCTGATCTCCTCTCTTCAAATACTAAAACCATGTGATGAGCGGCCGCTGTTGGTAAATCTGTATGTTTTACCGGTTTGTCTTCCGCCTTTTTTAGGTATACTGCCCCTCTCGGCCGGTGGAGGTACTTCTCTGTTTTTTTTTATTTTATTTTTATTTAAATTAGTACATGTATAGACAAGTACAATACAAAAAGTACAATGAGAGAAAAATAAAAATAATAAAGCATTGTGGTACAGTTCCGAATATGTAGAACAAAGAATAACAACAAATGTAACACTGTATATAAAATAAATAATAAAAATAAGAATTCTGAGATAGAAAATACTTTATAATATTAAGGCAGTCACATGAAATTGAAAAGCTTTCAGGTTTCTGTTTTTGTAAGCTTTTTGTTTTGCGACCTCATGTTTGAGAGGGTTTCAAATATTGTAAAAATCAGCTTTATAAGAGGTAATATTAGAGGGCTTCTTTTGAGTTATTCTTGTCTTATGAATGTAGAATTTTTCCTAAATAATTAATAATATATTTTTGTTTTTCAGAAAAATATGGGTTTTGAAAACAAAGTAAAATGTCATGAAGTTAGTTCTAATTTTTTGTCATGTCTATTTTAAAGTCAGTCCAAAAAGAAATAGAAAAAAGGGCAATACAAAAATAAGTGTTATCCTAAAATGAACTTTCAAACTTTCTTAACCCTCCTATTATGCTAAAAAAAAAAAAAAGTATTACATCCATTATGGGTCAAATTGACCAACACACTCGACATGCAAATAATCAAGTGAAAATTTAAATGTAATTTCCTAAACCTAACCTTATCATGGAATCAAGAGTCAAGAATCTGTTATAAACCCTAATGGCTTTGGAGCAAAAAAAACTAATATTTGATATAATTCACATATAGGCTATTATGATTTTATAATCGCTTCAAATGTGAGAACTAGTTAAAATGCTGTCAGTTCCACTCTATTTCCCAACAAGCCAAACATAGCCAACGTGGCTGGTCGAATTTGAGAGTAGAAATCCTTGCATTTCACAGCGGCTTGCCGCCAGCCGGCCGCGGTCCATTAGGCGGAGGCAACCGCCAGAGAAAATGAAGCCGGCGGCCCGCCGGCTAGTCGGCCGCGGCATCTCGCAAGAAATGGGAGTGACGTATTCGGCGGCAAACGTTTCATCACCGCCAGCGGGATGCACCTATAGCCGACAGCTTAGGGCCGGCGGCAAAAAGAAGCCGTGCCGATATTTTTTGCTATCTGGGTAAGGCCTTTGCACACTGAGCCCGAAATTCGCATGCGAAATTTACGCACGTCAAAAAATAAATTCGACCTCACGATATGTCAGTCACGCTTGCACACTGCCTCCGAAACTTTCGTCCGTCAAAAAAAAAATCGGAACAGGTTCGATTTTCTGCGTTTTTCGCATCCGTTTTCCCATCTACATTGCTGATGCCCAACCTAAAACTGCTGGCAATGCTGGAGAATGAATCGCCAGTGCTCCTCAGATACATACAATTATATATACAAATATTATTGTATCAAAAATACTGCAATATTGTGTGTGTGTGTGTGTGTGTGTGCGTGTGCGTGTGCGTGCGCGTGGATCCTAGACATACTGCCTCTGCTCAGGATTGGAAATTGGTGGACTTCTTTTTAATACGTGGCTCCAGTATAGCTAGCAAAGCATCAAACGGAGCCACTGACATTCAACTTTGAATCGGTCTGGATAATCCCGCAGCTCCTAGATAAGGAGGTGGAAGACGGCATTTTGTGTTGGTTTGCGGGTTTTTTTCGTAACGCATTCATTAATACGCATCGGACTCAGTGTGCAAGGTCTCTGTGCGTGACGAATTTTTCGGATCACGAATACGAAAAAACGCATGCGAAAATTTCGGACTCAGTGTGCAAAGGCCTTTAAGATTGCATTCGGAAACCGTTCGGTACACGCATGCACCGAAACGAAAGCCCTGTACCGAAACCGTTCGGTATGAATACGTGTACCATTACACCCCTAATAAACGTACTCCACGCGGCTCCGGAGAGTTAATAAAGGCCTTCTGAAGCAAATCGATGGGTTTGTGTAAGAAAAATATCCATATTTAAAACTTTATAAAGTAAAATATCTAGCTTCCGCCAGACTGCCTTCCGTATTCAACTTATGGAAAAAGCGTGACTGGCGCGATGTATGACGTCGGACGTAGCGTCAGCGTTTTGAACTGCGAGGGGAGTTACACTTTGTACATTTAGGCCCTGTCCCAAATGGCACACTTCATGTGCACTTTCCGTCTTGTGGACTTACAATGGCCGCTGCGTGCGTGTGTCCGTTAAGTCCACGAGACCACAGGGTGTCCCATTTGTCATTTTAGGTCTCAGAAGTGTGCTCGTGAGCGCCCACTTTGAGGTCGATATGCGCGTCAAAGCAGCATTACGTCGTGACAGTGGGGACTCAGAGGAAGACGGTGACGGTTTAGGGGCCTAAGGCCCTGTCCCAAATGGCACCCTAAACGGGGTAAGGCGGGGTAAGCGTGGAGGTCTAAGAGCTAAGCTAAGGCTAACTCCTTACCGGCTCTCTTTACCCAGCATTTTCCTTGCCAATGTACGATCGCTAGTGAACAAAATGGAGGAGATTCGACTCAGCATTACACACAGTAAGAAACTTTTGAACTGTAACGTCCTAATCTTCACTGAAACCTGGTTAAACAGCGGAATACCGGACACCGCTATTGAACTAGCGGGACGCCACACACTCCGGGCGGATAGAACACTAGATGGCTCCGGGAAGAGCAGAGGGGGTGGATTGTGCATTTATATTAACAAAGCTTGGTGCACAAACTCTGCTATTGTTGGGAGTCATTGTTCAGCTAACCTGGAGTTTCTCATGGTTAAATGTAGACCGTTTTATCTACCGCGGGAGTTCACCTCCACTATTATCACTGCAGCCTATATTCCCCCGGATGCTGATGCCAAGCTTGCTATGAAAGAACTTCACGCAGCCATCAGTAAACAACAGACTGATCACCCGGAAGCTGCGTTTATTGTTGCAGGTGACTTTAATCATTCAAACCTAAAGTCAGTGCTACCCAAGTTTCACCAGCATGTTTCCTGCCACACCAGAGGAAACAAAACCTTAGACCATGTTTACTCAAACATGGCTGGCGCTTACGTTGCGACACCCCTCCCCCACCTGGGACAGTCAGACCACCTCTCTTTGTTTCTATCACCCAAATATTCACCCCTCATCAACCGTGTGAAGCCATCAGTAAAGACCATCAAGGTGTGGCCTGCGGGGGCAGACTCCACACTCCAGGAAAGGTTTCTAAACACAGACTGGAGTATGTTTGCTTCTCAAGCCACCAGTGGCGCTCACACGGACATTGACTCATTCACTTCCTCTGTATTGGATCATATCAATACCACCATCGACAGTGTTACAACCCAGAAACAGATCACCACATACCCTAATCAGAAGCCTTGGATGAACAGGGAAGTTCGACTCCTGCTGAAGTCACGCAATACTGCCTTCAGATCAGGTGATGCACAAGCCTACAGTACAGACAGAGCTAACCTGAAGAGGGGCATCAAAAAGGCCAAGCACTGCTACAAGCTAAAGATAGAGGGTCACTTTTCCAACTCTGACCCTCGACGCATGTGGCAGGGCATCCAGGCCATCAGTGACTACAAACCCACCCACTCCACCCCCGCAGCCACTGATGTCAACTTCCTGAACGAGCTAAATTACTTTTATGCTCGTTTTGAAAGAGACAACAGAGAAACTGCCACCAAGCTCAAACCCTCAGCTGACCACCCACCAATCACACTCTCCTCCACAGATGTCTGCAAGGCAATGAGCCGGATCAGCGCACACAAGGCTGCTGGACCAGACAACATCCCTGGACGTGTGCTCAGGGCATGTGCGGAGCAGCTCGCTGGGGTTTTTACAGACATTTTCAACCTGTCTCTTGCCCAAGCAGCTGTACCGACATGCTTTAAACGCACTTCCATTGTGCCAGTGCCGAAACACTCTAACCCGAGGTGCCCTAATGACTACCGCCCTGTAGCACTCACACCCATCGTCATGAAGTGCTTTGAGCGGCTGGTCCTGGAACACCTAAAAGACTCTATACCATCCACATTGGACTCACACCAGTTTGCCTACCGCAGCAATAGAAGCACAGAGGATGCGGTTTCCATGGCACTGCACTCTGTGCTCACCCATCTGGACCATAAGAACACGTATGCACGCATGCTGTTTGTTGACTTCAGCTCAGCATTCAACACTGTCATCCCATCCAAGTTAATAGCCAAACTTGGAGACCTGGGCATCAACACTTCAATGTGTAACTGGATTTTGGACTTCCTAACTGACAGACCCCAGAATGTTCGTTCAGGATTCACCTGCTCCACATCCATCACACTCAACACTGGTGTACCACAGGGCTGTGTGCTAAGTCCGTTTCTCTACTCCCTCTTCACCGCCGACTGCAAGCCTGTGTATGGATCTAATTCCATCGTCAAGTTTGCGGACGACACTACGGTGATTGGTCTCATCAGCAACAACGATGAGACTGCCTATAGGGAGGAGATCCAGCACCTGGCCACATGGTGCGCTGATAATAACCTGCTCCTCAACACCACCAAAACGAAGGAGCTCATCGTGGACTTCAGGAAGGAGTCAAGAGGCACACACGACACCATCCACATCAATGGAATGGCTGTTGAACGTGTCTCCAGTTTCAAGTTCCTGGGGATCCACATCTCGGCGGACATGTCGTGGACGACCAACACCTCCAGCCTGGTCAAGAAGGCTCACCAGCGCCTCTTCTTCCTGAGGACACTGAGGAAGAATCAGCTCTCCTCGGCTATCCTGGTGAACTTCTATCGCTGCGCAATAGAAAGCATCCTGACCAACTGTGTGGCAGTATGGTATGGGAGCTGCTCTGTTGCGGAGCGCAAGGCACTGCAGCGGGTGGTGAAAACTGCCCAGCGCATCACAGGGACTCCACTGCCTGCCATCGAACACATCCAGAGGAAACGCTGTCTGCATCGAGCTCGCAGCATCCTCAAGGACTCCTCTCACCCAGCCCACAGACTGTTTTCTCTCCTGCCCTCCGGCAGGCGTTTCAGGATCCACCGGACCAGGACCAGCAGACAGAGGTGGACAGTAACTAAGTACATTTACTTGAGTACTGTACTTAAGTACACTTTTTGAGTATCTGTACTTTACTGGAGTATTATTTTTTAGGGATACTTTTACTTTAACTTCACTACATTTGAAAGACAAATATCGTACTTTTTACTCCACTACATTTCTATCAAGATCCTCAAAGTAGAAAGTCGTTTCTGTAGCAGCTTTTAAAGTCGGTGGATGATTTTTTTCTTCTTTAAAAGTTTTTTTTTTGCAGACAGCCTATCAGTAATCACTCTTGTATACGGTCATGTGAAGTTTCCCAACATTTTTTGAACACTGATCAGTTTACAGCAAAATGGAAGGCGGTTCCTCTGCGCAGTGTGCCGTACTTAAAAAGTATGTTTCAGTTTTCTCAAAATATTAAAGATTAGTTTAGTTGGCATACACTTTGATGCATGTCTCATAAAAGGTTCACAAATGTAAATGTCTGGGAGAAAGAGAAGAGTAAACAGAGAGAGAATATCGTATGCGTATCAGAGTATAGGGTCCATGCATTCAGCCTTAAAGTGACAGCAGCTTTGTAAAGAGCTTTGTAACGTTTATAAAAGAAATTTAAAATTTAAATACTTTACACACTCTACACAAATGTAAAGAAATTAGTTTAAGGTGGTCTTATGCTAGCATGTCAGATGGAGCATCACTGACTGGCTTAAACCACCATGGCATAGCGTGCATTTATACAACAATGCAACGATAATAAAATAATGCATTGACATAAAAAAGGAAATTTACTTTTGATACTTAAGTACTTTTAAAAACAAATACTTCTGTACTTTTACTTAAGTAAAAATCAGTTTTTAGAACTTTCACTTGTAACGGAGTAATATTTGACCAGTGGTACTTTTACTTTTACTCAAGTAATAGAGTTGTGTACTTTGTCCACCTCTGCCAGCAGACTAAAGAACAGTTTTTTTCCCAGAGCTGTCTCTTTACTGAACTCAAACCCCCGTTGATCCACTTCCCTCATAAACTGATAACTCTCCTACCTCACATCTTCCTTCACTTTGTTATTTGCACTACCGACTGTTTATCACAGTAACAACTGTTTACATATGCATCTTACACTGCCATATCTTAACTGGATTATGCTCATTTGCACTGCCGACTGTATTTATAGTACCAATGTTTACATTTGCATTTTGCACTGTACTTCTAACTGTAATATGCAACCACTTTCCACTGCACTTTACACTTTTTTTTTTTTTTTTCCGGATAGCTCTGTCCATAATTTATTGCACTACCCTAATCCACTGCTATTCCTCATATTAGCCTAGCATATTATTGTATACCTCTATCTGTAAAATTCTGTTTATAGTAATAGCCATCTGTATATTGTATTCATAGTACATATTCACCTGTAAATTCTGTTTATAGTAATAGCCATCTGTATATTTATTCACTGTACATATTCACCTGTAAATTCAGTTCTGTTTATAGTAATAACGTCTCTCTATTTATACATATTTATACATATTCAGTACATATCCATGTCCTGCACTTACGCATCCATTGTATATCCTGCACTTGCTGCTATTGCACTTCTGGTTAGACCTAAACTGCATTTCGTTGCCTTGTACTTGTACTTGTGTAATGACAATAAAGTTGAATCTAATCTAATCTAATCTAAACCCTCACGGTCTTCCTCTGAGTCCGCACTTTCACAATGTAATGCCGCTTTGACTGCCGGAAAGAAGTCCGCTGCGTAACCCGCACCAGTGCGGGCTCGGCAGAAGACCGCAAAAGGGGCACTCGCGAGCACCCTTCTGAGACTTAAAATGACAAATGGGACACCCTGCGGTATCGTGGACTTAACGGACACGCGCACACAGCAGCCATTGTAAGTCCACAAGACCGAAAGTGCACATGAAGTGTGCCATTTGGGACAGGGCCTTACACCAAGTTGAAAAGGAAAGGCAGTCTGGCAGAAGCTAGATAATTTACTTTATAAGGTTTTAAATATGGATACTTTTCTTACAAAACTTGATCGCTTCAGAAGCGGAGCCGTGTGGAGTACATTTATGATGGATGGATGCACTTTTTTGAGCTTCAAACCCAATGGACCCAGTCACTGTCATTATAAAACTTGGTGACTCAAGAGTACACCAAGGATATTTTCAGGATCAGGGTCAGGATATTTTTAAATAAAACTCAGACTGTGTTCATCAGAAAGAAGAAAGTCAAACATATACACCTAGGATGGCTTGAGGGTGAGTAAAACATGGGGTAATTTTCATTTGAAAGGTAACTAATCCTTTAAATGTGCCTTCTTTACCCTTAAAGGTCCCATGGCATGGCATTTTTCTATTATTTTATAATGTTTCCTGAGGTGTACTTATATTGTTAGTATGACTTTTACATCATAAAATGTCATAATTTAGAAATAAAAGGCATTTTTTCAATATTGCTGTTTGCCCTGTGGCTGAATGCCCTGCTTCAAGAGGCGTGTCTGCTGTGAGACTTCAGTAAAAACGCCCACTGTTGTGATTGGCTGACATCTTTGTATTTTAAATGAGCGGAGGGGGCGTGGTTTAACTTGGTCTATGAGGCACGAGCAGACACGAGCTGCTGCCAGAGAGACGGATGGACCTGAGTTCACTTCTCATCAGTTCTCAGCATGTCTGAACTGTTGTAGTTACAGCATATACTTCAGGTTATTAGTCTATTTCTAGTCGGAGGGACTGTCACTCATGTCAGAAAGTTAGTAACTTTAGTAAATTATGGATCAGCGCTGACTGGAGACGCGAACCGTTTAGAACGATTCAGTCCGATTTGGTGAACTGATTCGGTTCACTAAAAAGAACCGGTTCAAAAGAAAGATCGTTCGCGAACCGGACATCACTAACGTACCAGAGACGGAGCGATCGCTAACAAAGTTATTTATAGTAACTACTGAGTTGTGAGAGCGCTGTTAGTCAGCGCGAGTTTATTGTGTTTGTATCTCAGAGTTCTGAATAAACACGAGTCCAGTCACGCCGAGTCCGTCTTCATCATTATTACCAACTTTGTAACACATGCAAAGTACCATTACAGCTGTCGAGATGAACGAGTTAAAAGTAAGTGTTGATAATAGCATTATTTTTAAAATAAAATAAAAGCGTCAGTGACGCGCGTTGAGTACACAGCGCAAACAAAGACACAACAGCAGTAATCGAATGTAATCCAGTTTATTGTGGGGCTAGGCTGGCTAGCCCGAATATGCTCACGCTTACCCCCCTTCTGTTTAATCTCACGCCGCGTTTGGTGCTTCTGCTGTGGGCCAGATGCAGTACTGGGGGTCGGGGATGTTGAAGGCCACCGGCCAGTGCAGCCCGAGCTTCGGCGTGTGTGAGGCCGATGTTGAGCAGAAACTCATGACTGTATGCACATTTTAGAACCGATAGACGCGACGAGGACGTACAAAAACACTGACTCACAAGATAGAAAACACGAAAACACCGTTCTGTCTGGAGAGAGAGAAGCCGCATTGTGTGCACGAATAATAAATAATTAGCTACACATCAGAAATTACTGATCACAGATCAGAAGGAACTGAAAAAAGACTTCTGTTTTCATTTGTACATCCAAACACTGAGAAACTGCCAGCATTCACTCGTTCACAAGGAATGATCTCTCGAGCGTTTGCATGGGCGTGCCAGATTCTCTGGGCGGAGGAAAGGGAGGAAACCGCTCCTGCTTGGACGTCAAACCAGGAGACTTCAGGATTGGCTCGTCTGGCCTGTCATTTTCTCAAAGGCAGAGAAAGCCAGAACTCGGGTTTACACCGATCAACATTTCTATCCACTTGGGGACAATATTCAGGCTAGGGGAACTCATATTAATGTTGAAAAACCTCATTAAATGAAAATGTCATGCCATGGGACCTTTAAGAATATAGGTTATCTTTTCCATTGCAATGCGTTCAAGACATTTCAACTTTCTGCATTTTTACATTATCAAAAAACAAAAAAAGTAGTATGTTTATTTATCCATTTCCTCCATGGGGACCACTGACTGCTACCCACATACATCTCCTACACATTTCACAATTGTTTCTAGTGTTTCAGAGGAGATCTCAATAATATCACAAACTGTTTTATGCTTGCTAAAGCAAAAAAGCCCAAAATCTCAATATGAAGTCTCAATATTAACTCAAATATTTATCATAAAGTTCTTTTAAAATAAATTTATCTAAAAGATATTCCTTATAGCTCTATTTCTACTATATAGGCTACTATAACAATTTTAGGACAAACATCTGAGACAAAGTACTAAAACAAAACAACCTGAGCTATGAAAGGGAATGTAATATGATAAATGCCTCTTTTCAGATGTGTAGCCTACTTTCTCAGTTCATAATAGGGATTAATATCATTGATACTATTTTATTTTGAAGTATTGTCTTGAGTTTATATTTAAAATAGAACATTTGATGTCTTGTGTATTTGATAACAATAGAACAAGCAATGCTGAACAGCCCATTCATCAGGCAGAGTGGATCTCTTTGTCTATCCTCAAGTGTATTGATGCGTACCCGTGTGTGTCGTCCTCCAGCGCTGATAGGTCCTCTCTCTCTCTTCCTGACAGAGGGAGGGGGCAAACGTGAACACTCGCTGCTCCCAGAACAATAAAATACCTGTTGGACGGTAATAGGAAAAAAACAGAACGTAAGCCACAGCCATTACCCTGCAGAAATAGAGAGTCAAATCAGCAGAAGGAAGTGTGCCCTAAAGGCAGCTGAACAGAACCAAACTTGAGACATGGAGTCGAAATATTTACATATTTTTAATATCGTCTTATTGATGATCATCGTGCCACAGGTAAGAATAACAATTCTGCTTTCTTTACACATACAATAAGTTATGGTTTAACTGTGCATTAATGGAACAGAGTTTAAAAGCATATTGAGATTCTTAATAAACAGTTATATATTTTAAAAACAGGTTATTTGTATTGCACAGAACAATAGTCATTTTATTATACTACTGTCAAGTTGTGTAGTTGTACATGCTTTCATGCTGGATAGGAAAAAAAAATAGCTTTGGATCTAAAATCTGTGCTGAGTGATGCTCAAATGAGCCTCCTTGGCCACTAATGGCACATAATACCAAATGACAGAGTAATAGTTGCCGCTGAAATAAGCAAGGAAGAATGGATGCTTTCTAATATGTTTAATATATTTTAAAAATGATTTGTTGTATTTCTGCTCTTAATTTACAGATATGCACAGCAAATGGTAGGAGACCTTCAATATTTGTCCTATACTGAAAACTGGTTATTTGTAGCATTAAATTATCGTTTAAATACACAATAGTAATGGATGAATTATAACCACAAAGCTGTCAACATGTCAAATCTTGTCAAAAATATAAAATTCTACTTTAAAAAATTGACAAGGCACCCATTATGTGGAATGTTGTGTTTTCATCTTTTAGCTAGCATGATAAAAAAAAAAACAGTACTATGATTATCATGCTATTCTCTCTCTGCAGACATCACGTTATCCGTGTTCACCGTCACTTCTAAAAGCATGACGGTACGCTGGAGCGGACATACCGGCGCGAGCTCGTACAAAATCACCGCCACGCCGAAAAACTCCCCAGAGCCGTCGGTGTTCGCGCAGTTTAGCGGCAGCACGGTCATGGGCTCTGTTAACTCTTTGTCCCCGAACACTGTGTATAGGATGCGGGTCGAAGCCATGGACAACGCGGTGAACGTGCTCAGCAGCGCCGAAACGGAGGAGACAACAGGTGAGGTGACCTCTGACATCTGCACGAGCTACCATGATAATGACACCGATTCAAAAGGCTTTTTTTGTGGTCTTAGAAAGGTGACTTTTTAATTGATCTCTTAAAAATAACAATAATTTGAATATAAATTTTATTAGATACATTTTAAATTGTGTTAAATATTACAATTATTATGAAATAAAATAAATATCATGTAAATATATGTTTTAATATGTATATAATTGTATTATTTATTTTATTTAATAATTACATAATTTAATTAACACATTAAGTTTTACATACATTAGCACGTTGAACTACTGTCTTTAATATTTATTTATTTAGGCTATATAAATTATGTAACAATATTCACATTGTGGGAACCAAATGTAAAAACACTTTTGAGCCGCAATCTTCATAAAGGGCACATTACAATTTACTTATTTATTTGTTTATTCCATTTATTCATAAAGCACTTTAAGCTGTAATCTCTTGTGATAAGTTCTCTACAAATTAAATTAAAAAAATTAAAATTACAGTGCTTTGATCTAACATCATTATGAAATTAATAATTCATATCTATTTCTAGAAATTAAGCTATTGCTAATTATTTATAATTAATGATAATTATTATATTTATATATTATTATGTTTTTGTATTGTGTCCCGTCAGCTCCTGAGATTCCCTTCATAGAGCAGGCTTACTCTAAACGCAGTGACAGCATCACAGTGGAGTTTGGTCCAGTGTTTGGTGCCACCGGCTACATCATCCGAGCAGAGACCGAGGATGGGTTCTTCTCTGAAACCCCGGTGGTAACTTCCCCCGGGACAGTGATGAATCTGCTGCCTTATATCCAATACACCCTCAGCGTGATGTCCGTCAACACTGGGGGAAGGAGTCAGCCTTCTCTGCCCGTGAGCACTAAGACAGGTAAACCAACTGTAAGCTGACTCCAGACTTTAATTAAAACATCTTCTGCTTGATTGTTGCCCTTGACTGCTCTAGTTGCTTCTATTGCCCTCATTTGTAAGTCGCTTTGGATAAAAGCGTCTGCTAAATGACTAAATGTAAATGTAAATTTAAAAATGCCTTTCGATTAAAATATGGGCGTTTTTATATTTTAAAAAGAGCTAACATCCCTGCTGTTTTGTGACAGAAACAAAACAGTTTGAACCAGCCTAGGGTGGTGTTCTGGGGAAACTAGTGTTAAACTGATTTAGCTAGTCTCCCAGCCTAACCAGCCAAAACAACCAGCACCAAAACCCTTCTTAACACCATCAAATCAGACCAGACTGACCAGTCTGACCACTTGAACTTGGTGGCCAGCTCAAACCAGCAAACCATTTTAAAGTGAATTCAGTTTTACTACATAATATATGTTATGTATGAAGTTTTGCCCTCCAATTTATGTCATAACACTAAAAAGCTTAAATAAAAAGTGTGCCGTGTATCCTTCCAACCAAAACAGACATCTTTATATAAAGCTAATTTACTACAGACTACACACCATTGAAAATAATGAAAACTGAGCCCTAGTCCCTGTTTGGTCGACAATGAATTGGTATTTAAAACCTGTAACAATAACACAGTATTGTTTACTCCAGCTATTGTGCAGAGTTGGTACCTCTGGCTCTACAAACTGTTGACGGTAACTACATCTTTAGTTGGACTTTATACCCAAAACTGTATGAAAAGATAAACCATGAGAACTAGGCTGTCGCCTCTCCCCAAGGAATGGATTGACTTAACATAAGAAGGATGAATTTCATAAAGTTTCATATATAACAACAGAACATTCTCTCTATCCCATTTCACCTTACAGACACACTGCAGGTTACTTTCCTCTCAAGCTCTATATCTGTCCCTATCAGACATTTTAGTATCATTTTAAATCTAATAATATATTTGATCACAAGATTAGAATTGGTACATATCACAATAAATATTTCAACTAATGGTTCATAATGTAGTGTATTAATTGGGGCAGGATTTTTTTAGCTGTAATGATCGAAACTCACCACCAGGGGCAGTAATTGTTTAGTCTTTGCATTTGCTGATGCTCTCGGATTGTTGGTTAGTTCCAAGCAAAATTGTAATTCTGTCATCATTTACACACCCTCATGTCGTTCCAAACCTGTAAGACTTTCATTCATTTTCGCAAAGAACAAAAACGAAGATGATTTTAATGATATCAGGGATTTCTGCCCGTCCATTGACAGTCTATGCAACTACCCCTTTGACGCTTCAAAAAGTTCATAAAGGGATCGTAAAACTAATCCATATGAATCAAGCAGCTTAGTCAAAATTTTCTGAAGAGACTTGATTGTTTTATAGGATAAACATATATATTTTTTAGGCTTTTATTCATGTGCATCGGAAGCAAAGACAAATGTAGGTGGGGTCCTCCCCCAGAAAAAAAATGTACCGGAGTAGATGCCATTTTCTGTATTCTGGTGCCTTTTAATTAACGGAGTGTCTATTTACACTAAGTGAAAATAACCTGCCTTGTTGAGAAGGGTCTGTCTGTATTCTGCAGAACTACAAACCACGCCCCTTCAAATTACGCCTATTACAAGAAGTTACACCTCCCGCAAGCATGGATGTCATTGACTAAAATTATTTTATTTTTCATGTATTAAATGTTTGTAAGACGAGCTTATATTGCTTTTGAATCTGAATAAGTATTAGTACATACAATAAAGTATACTATCAAATTAATACAGACTCATGGTAATTATAGCTAAAAAAACACACCCAAACCTTAGCCTAACCTACCTCTTCCATAAAAATAAAAAAAAATACTGTAGAGTTTTTTAATTAAAATACTTTTAAAAACTGACGAAAATAAACAGAATGACTATGCCGTCTGGCGATCTATGTTATATGATCTGTTTTCCTTATCACTAGGTGGCGATAGTGAAGCTTAAAAAGTTTGAAGTACTGCGGGACGCATTCGGACACACTTGGCCTTGTTGGCAAATGACCTCTGGTTGAGGCAGACAAAATTACGGAAGACACTGAATTGTTAACAGTGGCAATAATGTAGGGGTAAGACACATGGCAGAAAGTTTTGACGCAAATCGATCCCAGGTTCGAATCATCTTTTTGCCAAACTAATATTCGAAAAGTGGAAATAACGTTTCCAACGTGTGTCTAACGGTTAGGGGTAGGTTTAGCCTCCCAATAAGGCAGAAGCTCAAATGTGCTGTGTAACACACGAGAAGGAACCTCATTGGTTCTTGAGTGTCAAGCAAACATGCTTGATCTTCCGTTAAACACAACTGATATGTAAGTTAACAAATGTTTATATGTGAATAAAAGCCTAAATTCAATCTGTTCATCATTTAAAGCGATCTCATCTCTTCAGAAAATTTGGACTAAACCGCTCAATTCATATGGATTAGATTTACGATCTCTTTATGAACTTTTTGAAGCGTCAAAGTTTCAGTTTGTGTAGCTGTCAATGGAGAGACAGAAAGCTCTCAGATTTCATTAAAAAAAATCATAATTTGTGTTCTGAAGATGAACAAAAGTCTTACGGGTTTGGATGAATTGAGGGTGAGTAAATGATGACAGAATTTCAATTTTTGTGTGAACTCTTTCCATTCCTTCTGTCCAGTTAAAATTATTGATTTATTTTTTCTTTCTCTGCAGTGCTGGTGGCCCCAGATCTGCGTTCCAGCTCCCCCAGCAGTGACACCATTGTGATCAACTGGAATCCAGTGAACAATGCTGTGTTGTACACCTTAGTCATGATCATGGAGGGTTCAGACACGCGGGTCAGACTCAACACGTCTGAGACCAACGTGACGTTTAGTAGCCTTCAGCCTGGCACTACCTACTCCATCATGGGCAATGCCTGGGATCCTGATGGTAAACAAGGAGATTACAACACCATCAGCCAAATCACACGTAAGTACTCATTAATAGAATTTTAAATATAATAAGTCTTTTTTTATGAAAATTAAATTGAAAGAAGCAGGACTTAAGGCCAGTTCACATCAAGAACTATAACTAAAAGGATAAAGAAATGAAAAATTTAAATCATTCAAAATAAAACAATAGAAGAGTACACACCACAACTGTAACTATAACTGCACAGAAGAACAATTTATTTGGAATCACTTTCAGAATGATTTTTTTTGTCAGCAAATCAAAATCCTGCTTTAAAGAGCTTGAGCATTTAACACGGCAGACGGGAAAACTGCAGTTCAGAAATCATTCTAATATAATGATTTGCTGCTCAAGAAACATTTATAATGTTGAAAACAGCTGTGCATTTTTTTTCAGGATTCTTTGATGAATAGAAAGTTCAAAAGAACAGCATTTATTTAAAATAGAATCTTTTGTAACAGTATAAGTGACTTTACTGTCACTTTTGATCAATTAAATGCATCCTTGCTGAATACATTTTTATGCATCCTTTCTGAATAAGTTTTTCCCCCAAAAAAAATTCTTACTGACCCAAAACTTTGGAAGGTAGTTCAATGTTGCCAAAGCTTTCTATTTCAGATAAATACTGTTCTAAATACTAAATACTTTTTTGAACTTTCTATTCATCAAAGAATCATAAAAAAGATGTTTTACACAACTGCTTTCAACATTGGTAATAATCATAAATGTTTCTTGAGCAGCAAATCATCATATTAGAATTTCTGAAGGATCATGTGACACTGAAGACTGGAGTAGGGATGCTGAACATTCAGCTTTGTATCACAGAAATAAATTACATTTGAAAATATATTCAAATAGAAAACAATTATTTAACATTTTAATAATATTTCACAATATTACAGTAATTATTTTGTATTTTAAAAACATAAAAAATATTACCAATCAAAAAATTTTGAACGGCAGTGTTGTTATTATTATAGTTATCCTTCTTGATGTGAACAGGCCTTTAGTTTCCTACAGCCGCCATGTTAAGCATTACAAATGTTCCCATTTCGTTTTTAAAGGGAAAAATTTGTGGATGGGTTCCTCAAAGTTGACGCTTCAAATAACACGCAAAACAAACATGTCGGTAATCCATACGAACCCAGTTAATGAATCAATGTCTTCTGAATTGAAACAATAGGTTTATGTGAGAAAAATACATATATTTTAAACTTTTTAAACTCTAAACCATTGCTTTGCATTGCATCGTAATCATCAACACCCGCGTGAGTTTCATAAGTTCACGCTTCACAACGTTGTAGTTTACGTCAAGCTCAAACTTAAACAATGTTTGACAGTTGGCCAGAAGGGATGGTTTATAGTTTAGAAAGGTTAAAATGTTAGTATTTGTCTCACATATACCTATTGTTTCGCTTCAGAAGACTGGGTTTGTATGGATTATCGTCGTGTTTGTTTTGCATGGTTTTTGAATCGTCAACTTTGAGAGACCCATTCACTTGCATTAAATGGATTGACAGAGATGGATGGTGCACTATGTAACTTTTCCGTCCGCTAGAGGTCACCTATTCAAAACAAAGGCGTAATTTGATGATGCCAAGTTTGAGCGCAGAATCTTGGGACATGTGGTCTTCCCCTCACAGCCGGTGGAAAAGAATCAGGATAGGACTCGAGCAGAAATCATGTTCATTGTTGCGATTATTAACGTTACTATAGTATGAAGCAGAGCAGGACCGAGTGTTGTGGAAGCTGAGCTAGGCCACTGGAGCGATTGTTAATAAGATGAACACAACACATGCCTCGCGAGCAGCGGGACTTTTATTATGCCACAGTCGCCGGCTGTTGTTAGTGATGTTAATGATGTTATGAAAATGATGTTACGTTCACTCTGCGGCTGCTATGACACTTGTTGCACACTGCAATAAGAGTAAAGCTGGAAACCAAGGGTAACGCAGATATGACGCAATTGAGAGGCGACTCCCTCACACGTCCCGGTTCCTTGGTTAAAATAGCAATTTTCTCATCATTTACAAATAGTTGGAAACATTTGGGATATTGTAAGTACTCAACTGAACAAAATAATAACACTGGCCTAGTGGTTTTTGGATATTTTACTGAAAAAATGTTACATAGTGCACCTTTAAGCTGAGGAAAGAAAGTCATATACATCTGGACTGGGACTGCACAAGGGTACTTTTTTTTTGTGTGTGTGAAGAGTATCCCTTTAACCAAAGTGTTACTCTATGTACGAGATATGCTCTGTAAAGTTTGTAAAATGTTTAAAACATTAAATTCACAACTTTTCTTTCTCTGTTCCACTCTCTACAGGTCCTCCTGTCCCGGGAGATGTGCAGGTTCAATTGACGCCAGGTCGTTCTATCGATCTGGTGGTGATCTGGGAGTCAGTCCATGGCGCCAACACATACTTTGCTGTGAGCTCAACTGGCCAGAACTGCAGCTCCTCAGACCTCTACTGCATAATCAGTCCGCTCAGCTGCAGCCAGAACCACACCATCATCGTTGTAGCATCGAACCAGGCCGGAACCAGTGACCCTTCAAACCCAGAGGACCTTCTGACATGTATATTTTACTCACACATGAATGCACACATATGAAAACCACACATACACATTAATGAAGAGTTGTGCAGTTGGTTGTCATCTTCTTTGAATCATTTTCAGTCCCATGTCCTCCTGAATCGGTCTGGATTGAGGAGGTGACCACAGGGAACTGCTCCGTCAGGTGGTCTGAGGTTCCGTGGGTGGATTACTACATAGCCTACGTGAAGAGCGATGATGGCTTAGAGGAAAACTGCAACACCACCAGCAGGGCCTGCTATTTCCAGTGCAAGTGCGGATACACGTACCTCTCAAGCGTATTTTCTTACAACCTGGCTGGGTCCAGTCCACCAGGACAAACAGTCAACTATACTACAAGTTTGTACTTTACACAGACAGATTTACATTTATTCATATATATATCTTACTGACTCCAAATATACATATTTTGTAAAATATAGACATTTCAGTCAAAAGACATATGTAAGTAAGTACACACACTAATATATCACTTTTATGTAAAAGTTTTGCTACACAAATAAATCTAAGCTTGTATGAAAGAAAATCAAATATGAGAAACTTCTCTCTCTCTCTCTCTGTCCTCAGTCCCGTGCTGTCCAGAGGATGTGTCCGTGTCACTGATTTCCACAGAAACTTTAGAGATCTCATGGTCAGAAGTTCGAGGAGCTGAGTTATACGAGACGATCGCTGCAGATGGAAGTGAATGGATCCACTGCAACGACACGGCTCCTGTGTGCGCACTCTCTGATCTCACCTGCGACAGTTTGTACAGCGTGGTGGTGCGGCCCTGCAGTGAGATACAAGGATGCAACAACACCTGTAGTGCACATAAACGCCGAACAGGTACACAGACAAAAAAGTGCTAATTTGCACATGAGCCCACAAGATACTAGTGTGCAATATGCCTCATACAAAACAGTGATACCATGTTTTGTTGTTCATTTATACATAGTAGTTCCATGGTATTATTTTGGAAGTACTTTGAGTACCATGTAAATACAATACTACTACTACTAATACAAGTATTATTATTGTATTTACATGGGACTCAAAGTACTTCCAAAATGCTATGTAGTAGCAATTATTATTATTATTAATGATATTTATATAAATTAAGAATATTTGTTTTCATGTATAGTGCCATTAAAGGTAGATTCTCAATGCACTTTACATAAGAAAACCAAAATACAAAAAAAGATAGTGTGCAATATGTCATAATATACAAAAAAGTACCAAGGCAATACCATGTTTTGTAGTACATTTACCAAAGCAGTACCGTGGTATTTTTTTTTTACCATGTGTATATACAACAAGAATAATAATAATAATTATTATTATTTGTATTGTATTCACATGGTACTCAACATACTTCCAAAAATACCATGTTATAATAATACTAATAATAATTACTATTATTATTATTGTTAGAAATATATATATTTTAATATATAGTGCCTTCAGACAAAAATAGATATGAAATTAAATATAATAAAGAATAATAAAAAATATAAACAATAAACATAAAGAATAATTTATAAAACATTAACATAGGTAGAAAAATTTGAAATTATTAATAATCAAAGAAACACAAAACACAATTATTTAATAGAATTAAAGGCTCTGACAGATCATGTGGAACCAAACCATGCAAAGTCTTATAAAATGTGACATTTATTTCAGTACCATGGTATATTTCAAAGTACCACAGTATTGCCAAGTATATAATACCATCACTGTAACATGGAATCCATTTGTATGAAATGCTGCTTATTCTCTTTCAGCTCCCTGTGCCCCTGTGATCCTCAACGTGACTCAGGTGAACTCTTCCATGGTGGAGGTGTTCTGGACAGCTACAAACACTCAGGCCAACTACAGCGTGATCGCCATAGGTTACACCGGCTCACTCACTTGCTCGTCCAGCGGCACTTCCTGTTACATCAGCGTGTCCTGTGGATCCACATATGAGGTCAGCGCCTACGCCACCACCGCAGCAGGAGAGAGTCTTCCCAGCTACTCCATTCCCCTGGAAACAGGTGCAGTAGTGAAGATGGAAAACATCTGGAGACAGATATTTATAGTTAAAAATGGTCCAGCGATATAAAAATGTCCCCTATCTCTCTTCAGGACCCTGTTGTCCTGAAACTCTGACTGTTGAACAGGTCACCCAGTCCATGACGAACGTCACTTGGTCAACTGCCATAGGGGCACAGTCCTATGTCACGTCTTTGACGTCCCCCAGAGGTCATGCCAAATGTCACACCATGGACAGCCACTGCCTGTTGGGATGCATCACATGTGGCACAAGCTACAATGTATCACTGGAGGCTTTTAGTATGACTGGACATAAAGCAGAGTGCAGTTACCACGGTTTCTCCTCAAGTGAGTTAAGTGGTTTTCTCATGACAGATTTAACATATGTGACTACATGACTGGTTAATGGTAATGGTGCTTTTGATTCATCCTGGTGTCCTTTTTTCTAGTGATTTAAATTTGAAAAACCAACAGACTTGAAAAGTGCTTGTGCTCTTACTTAAAAATCAATTGTATTCATAAAAATGTTATATATATATAGCATTATTAAGGTAGCTTCTCAATGCACTTTACATAAGAAAACAAAAAGACAAAAAACATTACAAATTAAAAATAGAAATTAATAATAATACAAAAAAACTAAATAATAAATCAAGCATTCATAATAACAAAAATATAAAATAAGTAAATACTCTTGTGAGGTATAAAGAATTAAAAGCAGATAATGTGGCATTTGATTCATCTAATGTCTAAAGTGATATTTAAAATGGAAAATAAATGACAGCAAATACGACTTATATCTTATGGGCCTCATTTCAGGAAACACAACAAAATGACATTAAAAAAGATAGTAGTGTGCATATGGTATGCCATATACAAAAACGTACCATGGTAAACACACAAAATGTATATCAATCTTAAAACCATTCTCACATAAAACGTAATATTCAGTTCAACATAAACATACTTGAAGAAGGGATAGTTCACTCATTTACTCACCCTCAAGTTGTTCCAAACCTGTATGAGTTTCTTTCTTCTGCTGAACGCAAAAGAAGATATTCTGAAAAATGTTGGTAACCAAACAGTTACAGCCCCATTGACAATAGTATTTTTTCCCCCATACTATGGAAGTCGATGGGGGTCAGCAACCAACATTTTTCAGAATGTCTTCTTTTGTGTTCAACAGAAATAATACAGTTTTGGAACAACTTGAGGGATAGCAAGTGATGAAATAATTTTTTTTCAGAGTCATTTTTGCACTTAATTTCTGCACCTTCCACTTTCCCATCTCATTTCCTTTATCTGTGACCTTTCTCAGGCGCGTGTTGTCCATCCAGCGTAAAACTCTACCGCATGGCTAACAACACTCTGCGGGTGTACTGGCGCTCTTCTCCCGGCCTGTACAACTACACAGCCGACCTGTACGGCACCAGATCTAACTACACCTGCAGCACAACTCAAGGGGCTACCGCATGTGACGTCTCCAACATCATGTGTGGGGAAGTGTACACCGTCGTGGTCGCCCCCCTAACACAGGAGGGTTCGAAGGTCACATTCTGCCCCAGAAAACTCTACTCAGGTACAAAAAGATGTTGCTTTATCTTCCAAAAAATATATTTTATTATTGTTTAATGACATACAATATAATTAAAAAATATTTACATTTATGCATGACAGACGCTTTTATCCGAAGCGACTATGCATTCAAGGAACATATTTTATCTGTTCTTGCTTTCCCTGGGAATCCAGGGGCTTGACATTGCTAGCGCTTGAGCTACAGTAAGGCATTTCAAAGGCCTTATTTTTAGTGCATGGTGCAGGTGCACTTAGGGCGTGTCCGAATCCACCAAAAAAATGGTCAGCGCGCCAGGCATGGTCCAAAAGAATTGTACCTAGTCTCTTAATGAGTCATGGGTGTGTTTTGGGTGTAACGTGAAATAAACCACTCAGAGTCTCATCTCCCATTCCCTTTAAAAGCCAGTTGCGCTTTGTACCATGGCGGATTCGATATTTACAATTTCCGTGTGGAAAGACTGAAGACTTCTCCAGAGAAGAATCCTTTTATTTTTAATATTTAAAAATGTTTGTGTGCTGCTGCGCGTCCCTGTGTGTGTAATAAACAGAGTGTACGCGTGTTGTGGACCCGCCTATAGGCGCATATTACTAACGCGCCCTTTAAATAACACAACAAATACTGCGCTATTGACTTTAGACCAGGTTTTGGTTGGTCAGTGGCGCAGTGGTTCTCAGTTGCCTCAAAATAACAACTCGCCAACAATAAATCTGAACACTCCTCGTTTGCAGACCAGCAGCACGTCCATGGGCGGATAGATGGGCGCAAGTCCATTTGCTATTTAAACAACGTGACGCTGGACGTGAAAATGAAAACTGCATCGGGCTGAAACTAGCAAAAAACGCTTGCATTGCGCCTGCCGTTGCATTGTGCTGGGTGTATGATAGGGCCCTACATGTATATGGACTGATTTCCATGTTTCCTTGTCTTTCAGTATCCTGCTCTGGAAACACAGTGGGAATGGGTGTGTATTTGCATTGAAACTTATCTAGAAACATATATTTTTTATAAAATATTAATACATTAAAATATATATATTTTTATATATAAATTTATACAAGCTCTCCTAAGCACCTCCCTTATGACTCAGTGCTACATAACTGCTCTTTCTGTGTATCTGCAGTGATCTATCGAGGCCGGAGGAGCGTGGACTAGAACCCTATTGTGAGTTTTTGCACATAAATTATGAACGTTTACATTTACTGTCATCACTAACACACACACACACAGATGCAGAGTCTCATGGGACAGATTTACCCAGGGCATTTGAAACTGGAGGCCTTTGTGTCCACCATAACATAAAGCATATCATGTCAACGTGGACATCTCAGAAAGGTTTATTGAACAGTTGGTAACAATAAAATATGACACTTGCACTGTTCGGAATCCAGGGGCCGGTTGCATAAACTGCTAAGATTAGTCTTACGAGTTAGTCATCTATTTTTTTTTTTCTTTAAGACTGTTCAGAACTTTTTTTTAAGTCAGTTACATAAAAATGTAGATTGATCTTATTAGATACCAAAAACTGATTACCCCTTACTAAGCTAGTTGGTCATACTAGTTCTTAAGACGCAGTCTTATCATAGAAGCTTTGTGTATGCAACTGGCCCCAGATGTGCATCTTAGTCAAACGTCTTCAGATATGATATATGTAAGTCTATCAAAAATGTTTGTCACCTAAAAAAACTAAAAGAAATCCTATTTTTAGGACTACTATATTTATCATAGTATATATTTCTATATGTATATGAAACAAAGTACAAAATAGTTTTCATGAAAAACATGCTCTTTAGGCACAGTATGATATTGCACATTACATATACACCGATCAGGCATAACATTATGACCACTGACAAGTGTAGTGAATAACACTGATTATTCAGCTCTTGTGGGGTGTTCCTGGTCTGCAGTGGTCAGTATCTATCAAAAGTGATCCAAGGAAGGAATAGTGGTGAACCGGCGACTGGGTCATGGATGGCCAAGGCTCATTGATGCACATTGGGAAAGAAGGCTGGCCCATGTGGTCCGATCAAACAGACGAGCTACTGTAGTTAAAAATTGCTCAAGAAGTTAATGCTAGTTTCGATAGAAAGGTGTCAGAATAAACAGTGCATCGCAGTTTGTTGCGTATGGGGGGGCTGCATAGCCGCAGACCAGTCAGGGTGCCCATGCTGACCCCTGTCCACCGCCGAAGGCACCAACAATGGGCACGTGAGCATCAGAACTGGACCACGGAGCAATGGAAGAAGGTGGCCTGGTCTGATGAATTACGTTTTCTTTTACATCATACCTGGGAAACATATGGCACCAGGATGCACTATGGGAAGAAGGCAAGCCGGCAAAGGCAGTGTGATGCTTTGGGTAATGTTTTGCTGGGAAACCTTGGGTCCTGCCATTGATGTGGATGTTACTTTGACACGTACCACCTACCTAAGCATTGTTGCAGACCATGTACACCCTTTCATAGAAACGGTATTCCCTGGTGGCTGTGGCCTCTTTCAGCAGGATAATGCGCCCTGCCACAAAGCAAAAATGGTTCAGGAATAGTTTGAGGTGCACAACGAAGTTTGAGGTGTTGACTTGGCCTTCAAATTCCCCAGATCTCAATCCAATCGAGCACCTGTGGCATGTTGAACAAACCTCCTTACAACTTACAGGACTTATAGGATCTGCTGCTAACATCTTGCCAGATACCACAGCACACCTTCTGGGGTCTAGTGGAGTCCATGCCTCGATGGGTCAGGGCTGTTTTTGGCAGCAAAAGGGGGTTATAATGTTATGCCTGTTCGATATATACATATGTGTGTGTGTGTGTGTGTGTGTGTGTGTGTGTGTGTGTGTGTGTAGCATGGTTACATGAAACTAAAGACTTGACGTGACATGAATGATGTATAGGCCATATACATTTTCAGTGTGTATATGATCAAACTTGGGCCACCCACAAATGTCCGGTTCTCATGTCTTTTTTGTCTTCTGTTAAAGGGCAGGGATGAAAGCAAATGGAGCTCTGACGTCATCAACACAGACAACAGCGCTTTTTCTTCTCACCGCTTTCATCTTGCCACATTCTTAATGTTTGCCAGAAATAGCAAAAACAATTGGCTCAATGTGAAAATGTAATTGCATCTTTAAGAACTTTAAAAGATGAATACAAAAATATATATTTCAATCAAATTGTTAACCATTTCTAAATGTGTCATATTTTATATATACACTTTCTTTTTTTATTTTGATGTTTTGCATTTATTCTGTAATTTCCCAATATTCATAGCATGCCAAGCCCAAATATAGTTTCTATGTCTAGAAACTAATGAGTAATATCATAATATCACAAGAAAAATTGATCTCACAAGTTAAAAATCTTTATGTTAATATAGCGTAATGATTTAAACAACACATTAAGCATTTGTAGGAAGTCCCCTAAGCAGCAAGCCTCCAAAGGAGTGGACCGGGGTCATGTGTGTTATATACAGGGCGGAACTCTTTTGAAGAAGGTTATTGAGAATCATGAACAGCAGAAGTTTCAGGTTCAGTGTCCGCCCCAGGTCATGTGTCTTTTGGATGATATATTACATTGAATTTGCATAATATGTATGTTTACTTATGGCCTACAGCCTGAGAACCGCAATACAATAGCAGCCTTTAGCACTCTTAATAAACAGCATGAAGCATTACGTTTTGAGAATATATTTTTTATTAAGATTTCAGTTTTCTTAAATATTTTCCCACTTTTTTATTTTCACAAATAGCCTAATTTTACAACAATTTATATATTTATTTTAAAGGAAATGTTTTAGGGCTGCTAAGCTAATGCATTCATTCTTTAGACTGATTAAATATGTTGTCCGTAAAGGATTGTAAACTAAAAGATGAATGCACACACGACACATTTATCAGTTGATGATGCAGAAACATTGTCTGTATTTGTAATGAAGATAAACATGAGGCTCTGCATATCTTTGTATCTATGTAATGGCACATCTATTTATAAATGAAATCCAGATGGGAAACTTTATCATTTAAGCTGCAAAATCCCTCAAAGACATGGCATCACACAGCTACGTCATGAAAATATTGTTCTTGAGCTGTTATCATCTCCTTCATGAAAACCAACACACCATGAGGTATTATATTCTCTTACATAACACCATATTTAGTGTCACTAAGATCAGCATTACTATTAGTAACACTTGATTTGAACACACCCCAAACCATAAATATTAAACCTTAGTAACTTACCCGGCACCAGTTGAGTGATACCTCAAGTTTCACAGACAGGGCTTAGATTAAGCCTTTAGTACTATAGTACATTTAAATAGCTTTTATAAATGTGCCTTCACTCTAAAAAAAAATGCTGGGTAAATATTGGATAGAACACGTGCTGGGTTCTTTTTACCCAGCTTGTTGGGTTGTTTTTTGAAAGTGCTGGGTCAGTCAGTTTGATATGGAAGGTTTTTCATTTTAAATAATAAAAGTGCACTCTAAAATATCTGTTATATAGGACAGGAACAGTTCATATACAATATTTTTATTCAATGGAAAGTCAGTCTTTTACAGTCATAAAATACTCAAAAATATTTAGTTAATGTTTTAGGACGTGACAGGAACAGCAACAGCCAATGGGAATCTGTGGGAAGAAAACTGCTAGGCTGTTTCAGTTCATTAAATGACAATATTTTCATGTTTTGAAAAGTTACATTTAAAAAACAGCTTTACCATATGCCATCTCTGTCCAACCGTCTGTCAGACATTTAAGTTTCAATCTATCAAACGCATAGCGCGACCACAGACGCTATAGTGCCCAATGTCAACAGCACTGCAATTATAGTCAGTGAGGACAGCGATGTCGCATCATTTTCCAGCCCTGGACGCGCATTCGTTTGGCGGGAGGTGAAACCTTATGGTGGCCGGCTTGCGTTCCCCAGCAGACTGTGACTAACATGTAAACAAAAAGGTAAATGTGAGACTACACATTTTTCTCTTTGTGCAGTAATAATTCGATAGGAATACAATGTAATACAAACCTTAATTTTATTCAGGAAGTTTCCCCGTGCCCTCAGGACGTTTTGTCTCAGAACAGAACACAAAATGACCGTTGACAAATGTGTCCTGTTTTAACCGGTTTGGCACTGAGTCAGACGACCCAACATTGGGTTACATTGACCCAGCGTGATGACCCAGAAGAAAAAAGAAAAAGTTACAGAAAAACCCAGCACTAGATAAAAATATTTAAAAACATAACCCAAAAAAAAAAGGCCCAGCAGGCTGAATCCAGCATTTGGGTTAAACAAAAATAACCCACCATTTTTCAGTGGCCCAGCACATGGTAAAAATATTAAACAGAAATGACTCAGCAGGCTGAACCTAGCATTTGGGTTAAAATGTGTGCTGGTGTGCATCTTGAGACAAATGAATGGCACTGACATATTAAGCAAGTTGCTTTCAGTAAAAAAAAACCCTCAAACATGCGTTTTAGTCTGGGACTATTCCATGGACATTAAAGACCAGAATATTTTAGGGCCAGTTGTTCAAAGGTAAACTGATCGGATTTTGGATATCGGATTGGATCAAATCTTGAAAATCGGTTGTTCAAAAGTGCAATATTCGAAGGATCGGAGGCAACACGCCAGAGACGGGTTTATTGAGGATGACATATCGATTTAACAGTTATTAAATTTTAATATTCGAACAATCGGAGTCGTCACGCCGGAGACGGGTTTATTGAGGATGCCGTGTCGACAAGGCAATTTCAGGGGGAGTCTAATTGACACGGTCTCTGCAGACACTTCAGGGTCATGCGTTGGTCTTGTCTGGGCGCAGGTCCACCATCTGATCTGGATCCGGCCCGGATCCGGCTGACTGCAGTAAACCTCGGGATAAAACAGAGAGACTATCATTAGCGTAGATTACTATCAGAGTGTGTCTGCTTCCCGAGTTTAGGTGCTAAAAAGGAAAAGGATCGACCGCCTGCCGTTGATTTCGATATTCTCGGTATTATCAACTGGCCAGAATTTTGAGACCGCAGTAGACGTGATGGAGTATAATGTGTTAAGAGTTTGTTCAAGTACTGGGGAGCTAAACTATTTAGTGCTTTGTAAGTAATTAGCAAGATTTTAAAATGTATGCAATGTTTAATAGGCAGCCAGTGCAGTGTTGACAGAACTGGGCTAATATGGTCATACTTCCTGGTTCTAGTAAGAACTCGAGCTGCTGCGTTTTGGACCATCTGGAGTTTGTTTATTAAGCGAGCAGGGCAACCACCCAGTAGAGCATTACAATAATCTAACCTTGAGGTCATGAACGCATGAACTAACTGTTCAGCATTTTGCATTGAGAGCATGTGCCGTAATTTAGATATATTTTTAAGATGGTAGAATGCAATTTTACAGATGCTAGAAACGTGGCTTTCAAACGAAAGATTGGTATCAAAGAGCACACCCAGGTTCCTCACTGACGACGAGGACTTGACAGAGCAGCCATCAAGTGTTAGACAGTATTCTAGGTTACTACTTGTGGAGCTTTTTTGTCCAATAATTAAAAATTCAGTTTTTCAGTTTTGAGTTGCAGGAAATTACTGGTCTTACTACTGGTCAAGTAAGATGGATTACCTGATCCTGGATAGCAAAACATGGGATTTCCAAATTCAGATAATTTTGATCCAGATTGAATGTTTTGAAGAACTGGGCCTTAGAGATTTGGAGCCAGTTAACAGCCACCCACACCCTGTAACCACATAACATCTAAACCACCCAGAACAACCTTGCTACTATGAAACAACTTGGCAAGTTCTGCAACAATCAAGCGTTATGGCATTTGTTTTTGCATGGGCAAGACTTTAAAATCTATTAATGACAAAATAAACCAGATATTTCCAAGAAAATAAAATAAAAGATTACTGAACTTTTAAGTGGTGCTGCAAGAAGTCACCTGATGTGAGACATTAAATCATCACAAACATCAAAGTTTAAAGGGGTGGTTGCATGCAATTTCACTTTTTTAACTTTAGTTAGTGTGTTGCTTGAGCATGAACACTATCTGCAAAGTTACAGCGCTGAAAGTTCAATGCAAACGGAGATATTGTCTTTTAAAGTTATGGCAGTTTATTGCCTACAAAAATGGTCGGTTTGGACTACAACAAGCTTCTTCCCGGGTTGGTGACATCATAAACCCTTGCTATTAACATAAACACTGTCCCCGCGAACACGCAACAAAGTGGGCGAGGCCACGTCGCAGTCATTACGAAAGAGAGAGAGAGCTGTTGCAGAACTACAAACTAGATTTGGCCATCTAAACAATCTAAGACCGTTGCGTTTTCCGGAGGGATGGGCTTCATAGAAGCAGGAAGCAAACGAGCCGTTCAAAGGACAGTGGAGACAGCGGTGTGGAATAAAGGTAAAATATAAGAAGTATTAAGTATTAAGACATGTTATACTGCGCCCCATAAACACAACCAAGCCTAGAAAAAAAACACAGAACCACCCCTTTAATACTTTTGGGTTAGTTAGTATATGATGTGAACTAAAGTGGAAAATTGACCAAACAACACATATTCTGATAAACTAAATACCATGAGTGCAATATAAGTAATTGGTAACACTTTACAATATGGTTGAATTAACTTTAGTTAACATGAACTAACCATGAACAACACCTCTGTTCAGCATTAGTTAATCTTTGTTAACTAATGTTAACAATATTTTAATAATGCATTAGTAAATGTTGAAATTAACATTAACAAAGATAAATAAATGGTTTAAAAGTGCAGTTTGTTATTTGTTCTTGTTAACTATGTAGTTAACTAAAGTTAACTGATGAACTTTATTGTAAAGTGTCATTTTGGATAAAAGTGTGAGCCAAATGCATAAATATAACAATAACATTGCTGACAAAAGCACTATGATAGAGATTCCAGCAGCATTTGGGCAGAATGTGAGCCAGACCAGTCATGTCTTACATGAAGACTAAAACATGCCTCAAACGTGAGACATGTATTGCTTCTGATAGCAAAGATGGGCTCAAACACGTGCCATACAGCGATGACACTGATAATTCATCCCACGGGAAAGAATCTTGATTACATTTTACAATAGCAGGTAAATAAATACTTTTATATTTTGTTTCTCTGAGGGAGCAAAGACATTCAATAGAGAACATTGTAACACTTAACAAAAAGGTTTCATTAGTTAACTTCATTAGTTAACATGGACTAATAATGAATTGCACTTCTAAATGATTTATTAATATTTGTTTATGTTGATTTTAACATTTACTAATACATTATTGAAATCAAAATGTGTATTTGTTAACATTAGTTAATGCACTGTAAACTAACATGAACAAACAATGAACAGCTGTATTTTTATTAACTAATGGGAACAAATATTTACAAAGACAGTAACAAATGTATTGCTCATGGTTAGTTCATGTTAGTTAATACATGAACTAATGTTAACAAATGAAACCTCATTATAAAGTGTCACCGAGAACATTTATGCCTCCTGTTTAAGTTTTTCTTCTGAGCAAAAGGCCCCAATAATCTCACATGCGTCTATTAAGTGAATCTCAACAATGTCTCAAACTGTGCAGTGCAAAGCCTGCAATTAAAATATGTTTTCATTTTAGACATATTTGAACATATCTCATAAATCAGGGGTTTTCAAAATGGGGTCGGGGGTCCTCCAGAAGGTTCTAAGGGGTCCCCAGAAAATTTCTTAGAATAAAAAGACAAAGCAAAAATGGAAAAAGTCTACTGAATATTCTAACTGTTTAATTTCTAAATGTTTCTCTCCTTTCTTGCAGTATACATTACAGAATTGCATATGTTTGATTTGTATATTTAGTTTGTTTTTCTCACTATAGTCCCCTTTATCTCACTCACTGGGGTTGTAAGGCAGTACCTAAGCTGCTTACATACATTTATTGTGAAAGTTGCTTATACAAATAATTTGTAATTGAAAATGTTTTAAGATATTTTAAGACATCCAACATTAAAAGCCAATTTAAGTTGGTAAACAATATATTGTATTTATAATGTCACCCTTACTATTTATCTAACAGTTTAAATGTTTTTTGCACATAAAAATAGATGGATTTTAGGAAGGGGGTCCCTCATAAAGGTTCATCATATTTGGGGGTCCCTGGGATCATAAAGTTTGAAAACCCCTGTCATAAATCTCTTCTATGACCAAAAGATCAGCAGCATACACCAGACATTCATTCTATAGCCCTTAATAAAAAAAATTCTCTCAATGAATTTGGGTAAATACGGAGCCCCGCACATGACATGCAGAAAAAAAAGTAGGCTAAATCATGCACACGATTTACTAATTTGTTTCCTCGATATATAGATTGTGCACACGATTTAATTCGAGGTAACGAATTAGTAAATCGTGTGTGTGGTTTAGCAAGTCGAGGGGAGTGGGGACGAAGTAGTAAATTGTGCGCATGATTTATAAATCGTGGGAACGAATTAGTAAATCAATTTACTTTTTTTTTCTTAGGTAAATACAGTCATTGAGTCAATATTTCAGTGCAACATACCTGAAAACTTAGTTTCCCGAACAACAAACCCCCTAGGGACACACTGAAGCTTGTAAAATAACACTGCATCGTCTCTCTTCACTGTATAAATTAAATATTAAAATCCTTATTTAAGTTATAAATGTTGTTTAGTCAATTGAGTGATTTTTTGCAGCGAGTTTGTTGTTTGATTAACATTAAAATCGCAGACAGCAGCAGGAATATTAGGCTGATGTCACTTTAGGATATAATGCACAGATCCAATATAGTGATACTGTACTCATGCGTTTTACTTCTCGACTGTTTACATTCACTACGTAGAATAAACGTTATGAACTGCGAGAGGCATCATAAAGTTTTAAATGTGGATATTTTTCTTACAAAAACCAATTCGCTTTCAGAAAGCCTTTAGCTAGAGCTTTGAAGAGCCAGGATATTTATTAATATAACTCAGATTTATCAGAAAAAAGAACGTCATATACACCTAGGATGGCTGGAGGTGAGTAAATCATGGGATAATTTTCATTTGAAAGTGAACTACTCCTTTAAAATGGCCAACTCCCTGATCAGTGTCCTGACTACTGAACTAGGGAATTGATTGATACACACCCTATATCTGCTTATTTTAACTTATAACGTATTTTCTTGCCTCTAACTCAATTACATGTGACTGTAATCGTACAATTTACTAGCCATTGGTTAATTAAAGACATTTTTAATTCTTTATCGTTTCCTTACAATCATGAAGGCCTGAGAGAAACGATTGATTCTCAGGCAAACCACCTTTGTTAAAGTAAAGAAAGCTATAACATTAAAGACACTGACCTTAGCAACCATACAAAACAATTTGAGCTGGCTGGACACAGAGTTGGGTGTATGTTTCAGGCTCTGAATTGAAGAGGCAGATTCACTTTCCCGTCGTAGCTTCTTGCTTCTGGGATCAGAGAGACCCAGACAAAGACATTCTAATCCTTCATTATCTTTCTTAGCACATACTGTTTTAGACGCAAGGATGAAAGCAAAACATTCCGTTGCTTTCGTCATTCTCAATGCAGATCAGTAAACACTTGGAAGATCTCTTACATTTTGAAGTAACAAAGCCATACTCTGGCTTTAGACATAAGATTATATTATACTTATTATAACATTAGAACTCTTAACGCTGAAACTCTTTCAACATCTATAACTATATGATATGGTTAAAAAATAGATACATGGATTTAATTTTAGTTATTTACATTTAGTTATAGGTAAATGCAATGTTTTCAATGATGTTACATTCATTAGGGTGTTAATTATAGGCTGAGCATGTAAAAATTGCATAGATACAGTTTTGCAATGATGCAGTTTTGATGTAAATTTTGCTTTTATAAACAAATTTGCCTACTTTACAAGACAACTACACAATTACACAACTTAACATGTAGCCATTTATAATATGAGGGTTAAAAGTAAATTCCCCCAAAAAACTGCAAATGTACTTGTGAGTCAAATGTGAAAATTTAAATTCAATTAGGTTTTTATGCCATTTACTGAAAACATATGGGAAAGACCAACAAATTCAACGTCATCATTAGAGAGGATAATTTAAAACCAGAATTACGGTGAAATGAGAGGGGAAAATGTGTGTTTTATATCCAGTAATTTAATCGTTCTTTAACATTACACCAGATTGCTTGAGGCAGGCCACTAAAGGATGGGAATTTCACTCTCTCCATTATACTGAGCCTGCTTTCCTGAAACCTAATGACTAACAACCTATCCTATATCATTTCCCACTCAAAAATAATCCTAAAACACCAGTATGTTCTTCATTTACGCACATTATGTTTTTCAAATAAAGTAATTATTAAAATATAATGCTGATCGTCTTAGAGAGAACTAAGTTAGAGAGAACTTTGAGAGAACTTTAGTTTCAAAGTGTGTGGTCTTAATGAGTCTAACAATAACCCTTAGACCCCCAGCCTAGCCCTTAGCTGTTAAAACACACACACACACACACACACACACACACACACACACACACACACACACACACACTGATACTTGGATGATGTCTTCAGCCCAGAGGCATCCACCTGTCCTCATTTTGGATGCACTGATTGGTTCTCACAGAGCAGGTATACATGCACCGTGCCACAAAAGATTTCAGATTTCTCTCCATATTGGCAAGTGTATGTACCTTAACTTATTATTAGCACCTTACACATCAATCAGAGATGCATCTTCCAGGGACACTGTGCTTCTTTGTAACACTGTTTTCACTGACACAGGTATTTATTATATAGTTTGTTAATGATTTATCGTTCATTATTATTACATTTGAAGACCTTATGCTTAAGTTGACTATCATATGTTTCTTTGTTCTTAGATAAAAGAAGCTTCTGCAAGTAAGTATTTAATATTAATTTATATGTATTTATTTTAGTAATAAGTTCAAGTACATTAATACCATCTAATTATGTGTCATAAATTGTCTATTTTAGAGAGATCAGAAGACAATTTTTTTAACTAAATATTTAAATATAACAAAAATAACGAATAGAAGTTAATTTACCTAAATATATTGTATTAGTACATTATATTATTTAGTACTATTATATTTTAAAGTGACTAATTATTGTAATTTTTTTGTCTCCTTCAGGCTGTGACATAACATCAATCAGATCACCCAGTGCATCGACTCTCCTTGTAAAATGGAACTATTATCAAGGAGCGACAAACTATGTTCTGGATGTCAGGGCTGTGAATTCAACCAACACATCACCTGTTTCTATTCCAGCACTCTCTCCGTCCACTGTGGAGAAACTGGTCCAAGGCTTACAACCGGGACGCATTTATCAAGTGACTTTTAAAGTGTTTCTGTTGAATATTGTGACATGCATCAGCTCCCAGATAGCACAGACAGGTAAGTTATTGACCCACACATATCTTGACAAACTTGTTTCATTTTCAATTCATGTAATTTCTTTTTTTTTTTTTTACTTGCAGTTCCTGCCATCTCACAAATAATAAATTCGAGAGCAATATCGAGCACCTCAATCAAGTTTGAGTGGTCCGTTGCTCAAGGAGCCGATAAATACTTTTTGATGGTGAATGGAACGTTCCACATTGAGACTCATAACCTCACATTCACCACGCTAACTGGACAGGTAGACAACCTCCGCAACAATACCCCATACAGCTGTTACGTTTATTCCTCTAATGCCGCAGGACTCGGCGCCAAGAGTCTTGTTAGAACCATCAGAACATGTAAGTGTACTTGGTTTTTCCCAGTTTTGTGCTATTTTCAATACTGCAGCTTTGGTTGCCTGTCAATGCAATCTCACCTTTCTATAATTAAAGATTAAGCGACCATTCACATAACTTTCTTGTTCTACAGTGGTGCAGCCTCCAGATGGCGTGAGCGTGACAGGGTTAACCCCGAGTACGGCTCGCGCATCGTGGCTCAGCGTCCCAGGTGTCCTGCTCTACCAGCTTTCAGTCAGGGCCAATAATAAGCTTGCCGTTCCTCTTAGGAATGTCACCGGTACCGCTGTGAATATCTCAAGCCTGCAGCCATGTTTAACATACACAATAGGGATTGCATCCGTCAACATGTTCCTGGAACCAGGAGAGCCTGCAAACTTCACCTACACAACTTCCAGTGAGTCGCACCTACATAAGGATGAAGCAGAGTGAAATCTTTGAATGAAACCGTAAAGATAAAACAATAGATGTATGCACTGATGTGTTTTGAATGCTTCTAGACTAGCCTTTCTTCAAGAAAAAGGACATTTTCTAGACCAGAAACAAAACTAAACATAAACCGGCGCTAGTCTTTTCAGCGTCTGGATTTGCAGAACTCTTAACATGTCACTTCTTGGTCTTTTCAGCCATTGCAACAGTTTCCTCCATCTCGGTGGTGTACAGCTGCGTTACTGCCATGGCAACGGTTAGCTGGAATGCAGTGTTTGGTGCCATGTCGTACCGTGCAGTCATAACAGATGGCCAAGGCCGGTCGCTTAACTGCACATCCATTGGCACCACCTGCCAGATCCCGATGCTGAACTGTGGAGAACGATACTCTGTATGGATTACAGCCATTGCTAACTGTGAAAGCACCTCCGATGGCAGCTACGTCTTTGAAACAGGTAAAGATGCCCTCTCTCAAAGGTCACGCTCACACCTGATCCAGTCCTCTGGGAGAAGAGCAGACATCCTCTCACGGTGTAGGAAGTCTGAGGAGAAACACACCCAGGAATTACTGTCATGTAGATTAAATGAGCTGTGCAGTCTATTGAGGCCGAGATTTAATGGAAGGTCATGTGGTATCAGGTGGCAGAATTGTTCTAGTTCCTGCATCACTCTAAGCCCTTAAGTTAGTAAATCTACCTGCCTTCTCTAAGGTTGTCTTTCTCAGGTTGTATTTTTATCTGCTCTCAGTCTCTCTCCTAAAGGTTCACTCAAAAATAAATATTCTGTCATCATTTACTGACCTTCATGTCGTTCTAAACCTGTATGACATATTTTGAAATGTCTCAGTGTGTTTTTGTCCATACAAAGAAAGTCAATGGGGTCCAATGTTGTTTGTTTTGAACCCCACTGACCTTCATTGTATGGACAAAAACAGAGGAAATATTCTTCCAAATATCTTTTTCTGCACTCCACTATAGAAAGAAAGTTGTACAGGTTTTGAACGACATGAGGGTGAGTAAATGATAATGGTTTTAATTTTTGGGTGGACTATCCCTTAAAAAAAAAAAAAGGAATTGCATGTTTTATCAGCAAATTAATTTCTCTCCCCCATCTCTCAAACAAACACACAGCACCCTGCCCACCCAAAGCACCATATCTGTACCGTGAATGTTCCAGTAATGTCATCTTGTTCTCGTGGAGTCCCACCAACAGCACGGCTTATTACCACGCCCAGGCTGTGGACTCGGACGGCCTGGTAACTGATTGCATCACTATGGACACCTCCTGTTACTTCACCGACAGCATCTGTGGTAAAGGGTACACCTTCTATGTCAAATCCATCTACTCTGAAGGACTAGACTGCAACAGCGGAAACACAGAAGGAATGATGATCAAAACGGGTGAGTTTTTGGCAAAAACATTTAATTTATTATTAATTTTAAAAAAAATCATGATATGACACTGTAAATGTCTAGGCCTAACATGCAATATGAATACTGTAATGAAATCGGCACTTCACAATCATTAGAACGAGAGAAGTATTAATCTGCAGTTGTTTCTTTTGGGGTTTAAAAGACAATTACTATTTAACCTTTTACTATTTAACGCTGTATTAAAGACCCTGTAACACCTTCGGTGTTCCCAATCCCAGTCAAAAATGGCCGGCCTTTTAAAAATGGCTTGTAAATCGTTCGTTATGCTATATTATTTATCACCAAATGTTTTATTCAATCGTTGTCAGCTTGGTTTTGTATTTCTTTTTGGAACTGATTGATCGTAGGCCTCATTGATCTGAGCTTATGCACCTCCATTTTTGAATGGTAAAAAAGCATGGCTTCACTTTATTTTGCACCTACATGTCTAATAACTCTCATTAGAGTGTTAGTTGAGTATTAGTAGAATGGTAGGTAGGGCTAGAGTTTGAATAAGTCAGGGCCGTAACCACCATAGACATCGACAAGTCCCCCCCAATAATTAGAAATGGCCAAATTGCCCCCCCCCCATTATTTGAATTATTGCACTGCTCTCCTGCACTCCATTCACGATTTAACAGCGCTCTGTATGTTAGGATGACAAAAAATGTAAACGTTTTTAGTCTGGTCTGCCTCAGGTCTAACGGCACTTGTCAATGTCAAAATCATTGAGATGGCCAATCAAATCAAAATAGGCGGGGTTTACGTTCTCGTTTGGCTCATGCACATTCTACAAGCGCGTCAATCTATCGCTTAATGTCATTATGGGGATATCTATTATAAATCACAAAACAAAATGCACACAAACGTGTCCATGCTCTTAATATACAATCATTGAACATCTTTGATTTTTAATGAAGAAAAAAAAACTATGAGGGCGGACTAGAACCTGTAACCTTCGACACAGTTTACAAAAATTCTACCACCAATCTCGAGACTAACGATATACTTGACGCAAATTAATGCAAATAGTCCCAAAATTATTATTTCCCAACTAGAATTAGACCTAGATTTTCATTCACTGTTCAGTTTCTTTATGCTTTATAAAAATAACAAAATTGGTCCCCCCTAATGTTCAAGACATGGTTACGGCCTTGGAATAAGTTGACATGTAGTTGCAATGTTACTTATAGTCAGTAGAATGTCTGTTGGGGGACCAAAACAATAAAGTGTTTGCAGATCAGAGTTAGTTGACACATAAATGCAATTTAAAGTCAACAGAATGTTCAAAAGAGACCATCAAAATAAAGTGTTACCAAAAGCATTATTTGTGGATAATTTTGCCAATGTTCAACAAAATATGGAAACAAATGCACTGTTTATCACATTAGTGTGCTTTAATGTTTAACTAGGAAGTTTTCTTTGAAATGCTTTCATTTTGTACAAAATTGAATAAATTTACACTTGTGGTGTTCCCAGTCAGAAATGACTGGCCTACAAAAAAAAGGCTTATAAATCTTTTTTTCAAATAGTTTTCTTTCAAATAGGACAGGTTTTGAATTTATTTTTGAAACGGACTGATTGTAGGCCTCATTGATCTGAGGATAAAGTTCATCTCTGTGAAAAAGAAAGCCTGTAATACTCAAAATAGTTTGTTTGTGTACATGGACATGTGTGTGTTTGTGTGTGTGCGCAGTAGCTCGAGTGTGCATGTATCCACACATGCATGCATATGTGTGAGGCCTTTATTTTTTCAAGCACACATGTACATATGTGAACATGAACACGAGGAACATGCTCATGAACACTTAATGTTTCTCTTATTTTCTATCTCCCCCATCCTCTCTGGGTCAAAATGACCCGAACACAACATGAGTTGGTAACACTTTATTTTAGGATTTGTAGTGTCCTCGGTACATATGTGACATGTATTTACCATAGTACTAACAGTGAATTATTCATAATTACATGCAACTAACCCTCAACCAATCCCTTATCCTACTCTAACCCTATTGTACATGTTGTTAATTAATATTACTCAGTACTTAAATATATAATTACACTGTAACAACGACACCTTAAAATAAAGTGTAATCATTCAATTTTATTATCAATATTATCGGATGAGAACAAAATTTGAACTGAATTGATCTGGATAATGGCACTAACTTTATTTCCCCATATATATGAAGGTGTCATATATATATATATATATATATATATATATATATATATATATATATATATATATATATATATATATATATATATATATATATATATATATATATATATATATATATATATTTATTTATATATATATATATATATATATATACGATTGGCTTCATCACTCTGTCTCCTCTCCACCAATCAGCTGGTGTGTGGTGGGCATTCTGGCGCAATATGGCTGCCGTCGCATCATCCAGGTGGATGCTGCACATTGGTGGTGGATAAGGAGATTCCCCCCTTCCATTTAAAGCGCTTTGAGTGCCTAGAAAAGCGCTATATATATGTAACAAATTAATAAACTTTGACATTGACACTGTTATTGGACTGAATTGGATCAACATTGAATTTTAGCTGAATAATGACACTGATATCTTCTCTAGATAAAGATATTATGTAAATAAATGTAACTTCACTTGTTTTAAATATAATTTTTAATTTTGTCCTCCTCTGTTGCTTTACACCTGTAGCCCCATGTTTGCCACAGAACGTCTACACAACTGCAAACTGTAATGGCATCAGCAGTGTCGTCACTTCTTGGGACATGGCTGAAGGAGCCCAAACCTACACTGTGGAGGCTCGTGGCAATCGTAAAGATTTCTACAACTGTACGTCTCCAAACACGAGCTGCACACTAACAGGTCTGGAATGCGGCGAGAGCCTGAGCGTGTGGATTATTGCCACTGATGGTAACTGTACTACTGATCCTGTGATGGGAGAGGTGGCAGAGACAGGTGAGCATGTGTACACATTTGGCTACTGTGAAATATTGCAATGTATATACAATGGTATATGAATATGCCCTTACCGAAAAGTACCATGGTATGGTATATGATGTTAATACTCTTTATCTTCCTCCGTAGTTCCCTGCAGCCCTCAGAATGTGTCCGCTGTGGGGAATTGTAGTTCAGACTCAGCCTCTCTCTCATGGCTCACTAGCAACGGTGCCATTCTCTACTTCGGAATGGCAACAGGTGCGGATGGCATAGTTCACACCTGCACTGCCATGGCAACAGAGTGCACATTCCAAAACCTGACATGCGGAATGACATATGATGCATTTGTCATAGCAACCAACATGCAATGCAACAGTTCTGGGAGTCAACATGTCAGCCTACAGACGGGTAGGTGCACAAATTACCAAAAACAGACAAATAAAAGGTACCTGATAATTAAAATATAAAATAAATTATAAAATGAACTAAAGATATATATAAATAAAAGTGGATGAATGTAAGTGACCAGATATTAAAAATACATTTATTTATTTATCTGGTTTATTTATAAATTAATGTAAAATCAAAACTGAAAAAATTGAATAAAGGGTCCAGACTTGTACAATAAATGCATATTATAATAAAATAAAATATTAAAAGTTGTCAGATATTTAAAATGTAAAATATTCTTAAATAAAATAAGAGGACGATATATTTAGAATGTAAAATAAAAAAGTTATGTAAAACAGAAAATAAAAGGGGATGAAGAAATTATGCCAGATATTTGGAATGCAAAATAAAAAGGGTAGAATAAAAGTGATCAAATATTTAATATTTAATAGAAATAATGTAAAACAAACCAATAAAAAAAAAGGGGATGAATAAAAGGGCCCAGATTCAACGCGGCTCTGGTGTTAATAAAGGCCATCTGAAGCGAATCGATGCGTTTGTGTAAGAAAAATATCCATATTTAAAACTTTATAAAGTAAACTTTCGACCGACCGCCTTCCCTGTTCAATATGGAAAAATTGTTGAAAGTTCCCTTGCCGATCAAAAGACTAACTTTTCCAGGTCCGCTCGTTATGAAGTCACGTACGCATCTTGAGTTTCACTTTCAGCATTCAACACTTTTCCACAGAAGGCGGGCGGCCGAAAGTTTACTTGATAAAGTTTTAAATATGGATATTTTTCTTACACAAATGTGTCGATTCGCTTCAGAAGGCCTGTATTAACACCCCGGAGCCGCGTGGAGCACGTTATTTGATGGGCAGATGCACTTTTTATGGACTTTAAAAACAGAGCAGCTATAAATCAAATTCTAATGCTTGGATTAGCCTTGACTTTTGTAATATAACTCAGATTTTATTCGTCTGAAAGAAGAATGTCATATATAATGCCATTTTTGGGTGAACTATCCCTTTAAGTGCGACGTTAGCAGGTGCTGTCCATGGTGGCGGTGCTGAATTGGTTTATTAATGGGACAAAAATCGATTATTCACTCTATGCTGGGGCTGTTTAACTGCGTTATGTGAGAAAGCGGTGTTTTTTATAATTGAAGCACTTCAGAAATAGTTGAAATTGCATTAATCAGGACTCGTGAGATCTTATAAATATAATCCAAATTGCAAACTAAATCCAACCGTGGATATTTTATATAATTTTGAAATGATTGTGCGAACCCACAACCTCTCATGCCCAAACGTATCATGCATCAACTCTACACAAACTAGCAGTAGGCCAATGCCATTTATATTATCATATATTTTGCCATAGTCTTCATTTAGCCTACTCCACAAGCAGAGTTGATTGCCCGCATCACATTATTGGTGTAAATCACTAATTTCTGTTATTGGATGACCTACTCAATAAAAGCGCAACATTTAATTAACAGCGGAGATAAAAAAGAAAGAGAAAAGCGGCCAGCAGCTGCATTTCGGGGCTGAGGGGGTTGTCTTGACAAAGTCTGACCAACAAGATCTAAAAGCTGCTGAATTTGCTGCCGTGAATTGCAGCTTTTGACATAGCCAGGGGACTAAAGTTTTCACGGATTAAATCCTGCACATAGAAATGGCTCCGCGGACGGCGCCGTCTTTTATTTAGCACAACTATTCACTATTTTTTAAATGTAAAAGCAGCTGAAACGCTTAGCTTCTTGTCACACTATGGGGACTTCCTGTCAGCTGACCTCTCTGCCATGTGGGATGAGACTAAATGTGACTGTACCAAGCTGATGGCGCCTCCTGCAACGGCAGCTCTCAACCTAGAGCTGCAGTGCTAACAGTGCTAACTGCTCATGCTAACTTTTATTCTTTTACTCTGATTTAAATTAGTCATATCAACATTGGCACTTGTAAATAAAAAAATAAAAAACCTGCATTTTGCAAACAAATGCTAGGGATTTTCTCACAACTAACTTCACTTTTCATCTTTTTTTAACCATATTTTGGTCTTAATGTTAATGTGTGTATGTATATATATATATATATATATATATATATATATATATATATATATATATATACATTAACTATGAACATAACCCCTTAACCAATGTTTGGTAACAAAATAAATACTTATAATAATTACTAATATGATAATTACTGCTATTTCATGACATTCATTTTACCAATTACTTTTTGGGGCCAAATGTATTTCAAACAAACAAATACCATTCAAACGTTTGGGGTGAGTCTTTTAAAAAAAATGCCCAATAACCTTTATTCAGCAAGGACACATCAAATTGATCAAAAGTTGCAGTAAAAACATTTATAATGTTACAAAAGATTTTAATGTCAAATAAAATATGTTCCTTCAAGAGCTTTCTATCCATCAAAGAATCCTGAAAAAAATATTTTGGTTTCTACAAAGATATTAAGCAGCACAACATTGATGATAGTAAAAAAATTTTTTGCTTTTGCACCAAATATTAAAATGATTTCTGAAGCATCATGTGACACTGAAGACTGGAGTAATGATGCTGAAAATTCATAAGAATAGATTACATATATTAAAATAGAAAACATGTATTTTAAATTTTAAGAATATTTCACAATATTACAGTTTTTACTATATTTTTGATCAAATAAATGCAGCTTTGGAAAGCATAAGATATATATTTTAAAAACATTTTAAAAATCTTGCCAACTCAAAACTTTTGAACACTTTTTTATATTTTTATATATGACCTATTTATTTTAATACAGCTTCCTCCTCTCCCTTATCTAGCACCCTGCATTCCCACCCAAGTCACTGCTGCTCTAAACTGTTCTTCCAACATTGCTTCCATCACCTGGTACAGTGCACTTGGTGCTACTTGGTACTTGGTAAAGGTGGAAGGCAGCCAAGGGTACAAGACGTCCTGCAACAACACTGTCACACGCTGTGATATCCCAAACCTGCAGTGTGGCCAGAAATATTCCATCACAGTTATGGGCATGAATGGTGGCTGCATGGGCCCGGTTAGCCAGTCTATCACTCTTGTCTCAGGTACTTGAACTCAGCTCATTAGTGACAGGTAGGGTTGGGACCACAAACTGAAGTTCCTTTGACCTAAGGTATTAAGAAACTCCCTAGCAACCTCCCAGAACACCCAGCAACCATATAGCAACCTCCTAACAGTTTTTGCATGAAAAGCACCTTTCAGTAAATGTAAAAAATATAGTTTTCTGCTGCAGTTTGATGAGTTAACATTTTTTTTCATGTTGCAGCACCATGTCCTAATACTGGCATTCAAGCCAGACTGGATTGCCGCACCAACTCAGCTCTCGTTTCTTGGACACCAGGCAATGGTGCACTAAATTTCAATGCAACACTACAGTCTTTACAGGACGCCCAAAAGCGCAGCTGTTTCACCAACGGCTCCTCATGCAACATCAGCTCACTGCAGTGTGGTACACGCTACAACGTCAGTGTTACAGGATACGGCCAGAACTGTTCAAACAGTTCTAAACCCCTGGTCACTCTAGACACAGGTATAACATTAAACAATAATTCAAAGTGCAATTAGCTTAGACCCTAATTTAAACCCTTTCTTATGGCATCAAATAATCTATTGTGCATCACATCACTTTTCTTTCCAGCTCCATGTGTTCCCACTCAAGTCAATGTGTCTTTATTCTGTGGGACTGACACTGCGTCTGTTTCCTGGGCAGCATCTAGTGGCCTTGTTTCAAACTATATAGTAACAGCAGAAGGTGATAATGGAATTACGCTAACATGCAACTCCAGCAGCACTTCCTGTAACATCAGCAGCCTGGCATGTGGTCAGGCGTACAATGTCTCAGTCACAGCTATGAGCGTCGACTGCACTGGGCAACGTAGCGAAGTGCGTCGTGTCAATACTGGTAAGTATTTCCTCGACAACATAACTTTATAATCATTTGGCTTTGTTCATCCTCCATCTAACTATTGGAGAATTTTGCACACTACAAGTTTGTCTTGTAAATGCATATATTGTAAACTATAGTGCACAGTATATCATAGTCCGCAGCACTTTTGAAATTTTGTCTCTAAGAATCTGGCCAGTTAAATACAACTTAAGCTCCATCACCACAATGTTTCTTTGTAGAATCAACACAAAACACACAGTTTTGAACTTATCTAGCATTCAAGTGGACAGGACTCTGACTATTCTTTTAAAATAAGTCAACCATGTACTGATTTATTTTTCTGTAATTTATCCAGCTCCTTGTGTCCCACAAAACGTGTCGGCCAATGTCAACTGTAGTAGCAACATAGCAACAGTAACCTGGGGGAGCAGCCAAGGGGCGGAGCTTTACTCAGTGACAGCCAGCAGTGTTAATGGCCTCTCAGCGAACTGCACCTCAGCCTCCACCTCCTGTGACCTTTCAACTTTGACCTGCGGAGAGTCTTACACGATCACAGTGAAGGCGAAAGGCAGCAACTGTAGCAGTGGGAACAGTGCACCTGTTCAGGTCCAAACAGGTAATCAAATATGACATATAACTGAGTAACACAATTAAAACCCAACCAGTTTATTTCCTATTTCATATCATGATTCTTTTTAAAGCTGAAGAATGCCATTTCTCAATTTAAAAAATCTAATATTTAACAAAATATTGCATGTAATTACATTTGTAATTGATTTCTATAATTACATTTATAATTACACTGTTAACCCTTCCTTACACCTTAACCTACGGTGGCCCAGTAGTGCTCAACACAACGAAATATAAAAAGCAAACATAAGTTCACAACACAACGAAAACAAGCCACAACACAACGAAAAAGCCACAACACAACGAAATCAAGCCACAACACAACGGAAATGCTCCCAACCACTCGGGGGCACTCGGAGCACAGCAATCTACCACAATTAGTTTTAACAGTATGTAGGCTAACCATTGTTTCATTATATGAAATATTAATTTAAAATCACCTACATGCATTATAGCTGCATATTTATGCTCGAGAATGCTTTGACCCGATACCACGGCGCTAAGGGAACGTCTGCCAATTCCACCAATTGGTTGAAACGTATAATTTGTATAAATAAAAATTTCTTCATTTAAAAACAGACATGTTAAAATTCCACAGCTTGATTGTATTGGTAAAACTGACTTAATAATGCACAACACAACATTGGAATTTGAAAATTAAAAAAAAGTTAATTTAATTCATACAAATTATATGTTTTAACTTGGTGGAATTGGCAGACGCTCCCTTAGCACCGTGGCAGCGGGTCAAAGCGTTCTCAAGTATTAATATGCAGCTATAATGCACGTAGGTGATTTTGAATTGATATTTCATGTCGATATACAACTGCACACTTAAAACTGATCGTAGTGTTTAAATATTTGTAAGATTGGCGAATCTATAGAACAATGCAAGGAAAACGAACTTTACCGCACTACGAGAGCCCCCTAGTGGTCGGGAGCATTTCCGTTTGTTGCTATTTCGTTGTGTTGTGGATTTTTCGGTGTGTTGTGGCTTGATTTCGTTGTGTTGTGGCTTGATTTCGTTGTGTTGTGGATTTATTTCGTTGTGTTGTGAACTTATGTATGCTTTTTAAATTTCGTTGTGTTGTGCACTACTGGGCCACCGTATTAACCCACACTTAAACCGATAAAATTAAAGTCTATAAAACGTGTTAGGTAAGAGACAGGTTTGGTGCAGAGTTTCCCACACATAGACTAATTTGTGGCGGTGCGCCACAGAATCAACACCAGCCGCCACATATTTTGCGTCGTTATTCATTAACTTTTTAACGCTATTTAAAACATGCAGCGTATTCATTCACTTCCTTTCCCCGCTCTCCCTACATCTCTCTGTTACTCATGCATTTTCTCTCTCTCTCTCTCTCTCTCTCTCTCTCTCTCTCTCTCTCTCTCTCTCTCTCTCTCTCTCTCTCAAACCTGCTTTTGATATGAAAGTCTAAGCTTTTAAAATTTAATACAAAATGCAAACAATAAATAGTATTTTGGCGCTAATGTGTAACAGTTAAAGCCAGAGGCCTTGAAAAACAGAGTTGCGACATGCTCTCATCTCCCGGCAGCGCACGCGGTCATATGGTTCACGGAGCTCTCAATATTTTTTTTTTTTTTTTGGAGAGTGATGGAGATGCAACATTGTTAACATTATGTTTTTCTTGTATTTAGCCTTCATTGCTTAGGCTACTAATTGGTCACACTCATACTCATTGGTGGTCAAATCTGACCATACACCTTAACTATTTTTCAATTAAATAAATGTTCTATATTTTAGTTTAATAATATTTATTGAATATTTTGAGGATATCTTTAGGTACTAAATAGGCCTACTATTTGTGCAATAATAGTGGTCCATTAATGACCACTTAAAATATTTTTTATTATTTTAATTACAATTAGTGAGGTAATTAAAGGAATTACGGAGAGATTGGGCGGAGAGATATCACGCAACACATAAAATCTCCAAACTTTGATTTCATGTGTTGCGTGATATCTCTGTGCCCAAGTAGCACTGCTTCGCCTGGGCTTCCCCATAATATAGTCCCAAGTCAATATCTGACTAGGAAATCGCCTAGTCTTAATCTGCATCGCTATTTGTACTCGTTGTGAATACGCAGGCCACAAGAAGTAATTAGGTGGGATTCCATTCATTATGCTAAGCTAAGCTAGCGGCGACCCTGCCAAACTAAAACAATGCATGCTCTTGAGACAAAAATGCATTTGCCCACATATCTAAATGTAGGCAAGAAGTTGAAAAAACGGTGGAGTGTTCCTTTAAGGTTAAAAATAGAGAATTCCAATGCAAAGAGGAAAATTACAGTCATTTTGTTGCTGGAAAAATAATAATTTTCATTTGTAATGCCATTACCCACTAGGTGCATGTATGGCTCTTTAATAAATATACAGTACTAATAAATAATATGTATCTAGTTGCTCAAAGTATTGCAGATCTTCTTACTTATTTTAAGGTTCTGCATTTGAGTAAATATTTATACATGATCAAACACTAGATTTCTTTAAATATGAAATTTGAATGTGTTAAGTTAATAACTTACAACATCCTAATATATTTCATGATACTTATATTAAGCACACACAAGTAAATATTATTTGAATGTGAGCAAATATAGTTTAACCCAAGAAAAGTTTAAAATAGCGCTAAAAAAGAAAACTTAATTTCCCTTATATGTACAGAAGGCTATGAATTGATACTGAATCAAGACCGAAAATCTAAATCGAAATATTTGTGGCAGTCACCGAACCCATTCACACCCACCCCATGCGCCCGCCCGCCACCACAAATTGGTTTCTAATCTGTGGGAAACACTGTGGTGGTATGGGTATACCACCAAACCTGTCCCTTACCTTACCCATATCCCACCTCAATAGCAGCAAATGTGTTTTGCAAAACAACATGAACACAATAAGTACATTGTACTTAATTTTGATGCAAGTACACATAGTTAACCCCTAGGAGTCTGAGCTGTTTTGGGGCCCTTTAGAAGTTTTGACATGCTCTGACATTTGTGCATTTTTCAGTTGCTTATAAACATATTAATGGCAAAAGTGTAATTACACTGTATTCAGCACAAACTGGGCTACCATAATATGTGAGCAACATGTATGTACATGCTTGTATTTTTGAGAGAATAATGTTTATGTATAATTTTTGGAAAAAAAAAAAAAAATTTAAATTAAGGCTTCAAAACACACAATAGATATGTGTTCACAAGCCCTTTGATTATTGGGTGTTTTTGTTTAGAGTTTTTGCTTTAAACTGATGTGAGAATCATTGAGCCTACTCATTCACATAAAACAATATATTAATTTACATTTTGTAAAACACTTTTTCTTTACTCAGGCCTTATGCGAGTAGGCGTGTAGAACGACTCATGAATAATAATGTGATCATTCCTGAGAAACAAAGACCTGCATAATAATGAGCTGCATAATAAATGAGCTTTAGGTAGGCCTACTAGATTTTAGGTTTACTAGATAAGTACAGTAACAGTAAAAAAAATGGCTTTCTGGGGGGGGGAATCTATGTGTTTTTAACTTAAAGTTTTTACTTAAAGCAAGCTAAATTATCTGCCAAAAAAGAAACAAGATTTCAATCAGAAATGTTTTTGAAAGAAGAGCTAAAAAAAAAAGTAATATTGTGACAATTGGTAATGATGAATGTTATAAGTAAAATATTTGGGATTTAAAACAACATAATGCAATGCAATTATGATTTCAAATAGTATCTGGTGAATTTAGGATGATTGGGACACTTTTTCCCAGTCATTTCAATGGCAAATATTTTCTGAATCATTTGTAAACGATCAAATACACAAAATACTCAAATATCATTTCGAGCTTCAGTCAGAAATGCATGAGCCAGCTAAGGCAATTGTCTGCTATATTGGTATCGAATATACTAATATTTTTATTATACCAATCTGTTATATTATATCCAATATATTAAAAACGTCTCTTGTTACGTATGTAACCTATGTTCCCTGAGACAGGTGCCTGAAATCACAATTACAAAACGTCAATCCTATTGACCAGTGACAGCCTATGACGTCATCAAGGTGCAACCAGGAAGTATATAAGGGCGCCTTGCCAACATGACAGTATCTAAATGTCTGAAGGGACTGTTTGGCAGGCAAGCCTTGAGGCATGGCAAAGCGACGCAGCGTCTCGTTCCCTGTTCTCAGGGAACATAGGTTACATACGTAACCAGAGACGTTCCCTTTCGAAAGGGAACTCGCGCTGCGTCAGATGACGCTACGGGGAACGATATACCAACGCCGCCATGCCGAAAGGAGTGCATGCCCACTGGCAGTGACAACTGTCAGGACAAGCAAATTCAACTGAAATGCCTGAACCACTCCCCTTCTGGTCACATTAGGCTGTCAGTGACAGCGCTCCCTACGGTCAAAGCCCAAGCTATAAACCTGAGAAGGAACCTTCGCATACCATATGAAGTCCGACCCTGGCCGCTCGAAGGCCTGGAACCAGCCCATTCGACAGAAGGGGTTCCTTTAAGGGAACCGACCCGAGCCCTAAAGAAGGTGGAGCAGAGGACATAGAGCAGAGGGTAAAACACATCATACAAAAATGTAACCCACTGGCCGTACCATCCTCCAGGATGAGGCCGGGGGTCGCCAGAAGGTGGTGGCCACACCAGCTCTGAAAGGCGGGGCACAGCAAAACTAAAGTCTTAGACGCACACAGCGAAAGACGCTCAACCCAGCCCCACGACCACTGGCAAGGTCGCTATCCCTGCTGCAACACCTACACTGCATTACTAAATAACCCCAGAACGCAGAGAAGGGGGCGGGCCTTGGCCGGACTACTCTGTAATAAGAGGAGGCTGAATCAAGGATGCAGAAAAACAAGCACTGTTCTTATACTTAAAGATAGGCCTGGGGCGACAATACCTGCTTTTAAAGGAAACGCCCCCCATCCTTAGCAAAGCCTAGGCCAAGTGGTGCGGTGCTAAACCTGCACTAGATCTACCCAGGGCTCGGGAAAGAAATATTATCACCCCTTACATAAACAACGGGGCCCCGAAACCCATCTAAAAGCCCAACAGGGCTGGGCACAGCTCACGCATTAGTGCTTAACCCGGTCGTAATGCTACTTTATACTTAAAGCTAGGAAAACAAACAACTCGCCCCCGCACGCCACAAGCCCGCGAGCAAGAGCGGCAAATACAAACACTCACGTAAGTGAGAGAGATAACACGGAGAGGCGGTAGATCTCTACTAGCTAAAGTATAGCATTATGCACAAACATATAATGTTGCAAAGAAGATCGTTCTTAGCTTACTCACGGGGAGCTGCAGGCCCTGCGATGTCCAGCGATGTTCCATAATCCCCCGAGCCCTCTCAGGAGAGCGAAAAACGGAGTCCTGAAAACATAGTAACAAATGTTTCACCCTTCTCGAGGGGGACTCACCACTCGCTCCTCTCGGCGCTTCAACCCAGCCATCACTAGTATACGACCACCATCCTGAGGGGGGCGCTTTCACCAAACAAACCAGGCGGGCCGTCAGAAACTTACATTTTCTGCTCATCATTGGCCCACTGGCCTGATGTGAAGCGCCCAGGGGAAAGCACAGGAGGAAGGGAAAAAAGGCAGGTGCGCCTCATCTGCGCGCCCTAGGAGGCGGAGTCCGCTGCCTGCGCTGGTTCCGGTTACCAGCACCGGCTTCCTTCCTCTTCTTGTTGCGGGTGTCCCGCCTTCTCTGCGCACCAGTCCTCCACGGAGGGGGCGCTCGAGAGGCGACGCTGGTTCGCTTCGAATGACCGATGGCAAACGCAGTTTGTTTGGCAGCCCGGAGAGCGAGATCCGTGGTCCGGCGCAACTCGGTCACCGCATCTGGGGTTAGTCCCTCCCCCTGAACAAGGTCCCTCAGCAGGTCCACCTGGTAGGCTTGTAACACCGTCATGGTGTGCAAAGCCGCCCCAGCGTGACCCGCTGACATGTACGCCCTGCCGTTCAAACGTGACGTTGTTCTGAGAGGTTTGGTCGGCAGGGTGGGAGCCCTCAGTGTCGATGGCCGCCCAGAGGCGAGATAGTTCGCAAACGTCTCGTCCACGGGTGGCAACGACACATATCCAGCCTCAGCCAGTCCCTCGACATCAGCGAAGTTAGCTCGCTGATGCTGATGGATGCGGGCTGAATAAGGCTTCTTCCATCCCTTCGAGATCTGCTGATGGAGATCCGGAAGAAATGGAAGACTCCCGGGAGCTGGGCGGTCATGAGCGGAAAGAAACCGGTCATCCAAGCGATTAGGACGCACGACCTCTCTCCTCGCGCGCTGCCACGGCAGCTGCAGTCTACCTGCAGCGCGCTCCATGACTTCCACCAGCTCCCCGTACATGGGACAGGATGGATGCGAGGTTTCAGCCTCAGCTGACTCACCAACCTCTTCATCCATCCTTTGCTCGGTAGGAAAAGCCGCAGACGAGGAGGAGGAGCCCAGATCCCGCTCCTCCTCCGATGTCTGCCCCTCGTGATCTGGATCGTCATCCGCGAGCACTACACCAGTCTCCAGACGACGAGCCAGATCCATCTGGGAACCCCAGGACTTCAGACGCCGCTCAGCCTCAGCTCGAGCGGGGCCGTCCCCAGATGCTGAACTCTCTCCCCTCGAGAAGAGAGCCAGACGACAGTTTGCACAGGAAGCTCCCTCGAGAACTTCCCATGCATGCTCCTCAACCAGACAGTAAACACAGAGTGTGTGTGTATCCTCAGGTGTAAGATACCTGGTACACGGGTTCACACATCTGCGGAAGTGGCGTTGTTTCTGAGCACACTTCATTCTCTCGCTTTGCAAACACTTTCTTTGACGCTTCACGTGAGATAGGCAAAACAGTCCCTGAAGACGAAAAGATACTGTCATGTTGGCAAGGCGCCCTTATATACTTCCTGGTTGCACCTTGATGACGTCATAGGCTGTCACCGGTCAATAGGATTGACGTTTTGTAATTGTGATTTCAGGCACCTGTCACGCTGGAGGCGTTCCCCGTAGCGTCAGCTGACGCAGCGCGAGTTCCCTTTCGAAAAGGAACATTGATTAAAATTAAGATACAATTTATACAAAACGAAATTCAGTTTACAGAAAGCAATTAACTTTCTAAAAACAACAACAACAACATAGGGTATAATATTTAAACATCAATATGAAGCAAAATTCGTTTAAAAACATTGATTAAAATTAAGATACAATTTATAAAAAATGAAATTCAGTTTAAAGAAAGCAATTAACTTTCTAAAAACAACAACAACAACATAGGGTATAATATTTAAACATCAATATGAAGCAAAATTCGTTTTAAAAACATTGATTAAAATTAAGATACAATTTATACAAAACGAAATTCACTGTAAAAAAGCCAATTAATACTCAAATATAATTTCCATCTTAAGTTCATTTATGAGAGGCGTGCAATGCAGCGCTAAGGCTATTGTCTGTTATATTGACTTCTTATAAAATAAGAAGCAACTATATTAAAAACATTGATTAAAATTAAGAGACAATTTATACAAAACGAAAACTGGCCAAATAAATCTTGTCTAAACAGTCTTGCCTCATGTTGCATTAGGATTTATATTTAAACAGTCTTTTTGCGTTTCATATTCACAGATGCTAACTGAGCCTTTTAAACTTAGCCTACCTTACAGAATCAGCTTTCCCTGAGGAGAATTATTCCAGGATTATTACTCGAAGCGATGTATCTGAACCATAGCTTCACTAGTTGTTTTGCATGAGTTGAGGTGTGTGTGCATTTCAACGTTTCTTTAGACATTTGTCTCATGTTTCTGTGTCAAATTCTCACTAAGCTACAGGTCATTTTCTGAAGAGAATCAGATTAGACATCATTGAGAGAGAGGCTGCAGATCGCGAATCATGTTTGTTTCCCTTATTTTGCAAAAAGCACAACAATTTGTTTTTATTGTGACTGTACACAAAAAAATAGAAACTTAACAGATTATAATGATGTATAACACTTGCCTGAATGATAAAAAACGACAGAGTTATTTGAGTCTCTTTTGCACTGATAAGAAAAAAAGCAAGCCAATCACGCCGGTGCGACGGCTGACTCGAGAGGGTTAAGACACCTAATATAAAGTGTGACCAGCTGTTTTATAGACTTCTTTCCACAGTTAAAACACTTAGTGATTACATTAGACATGATACATTTTAGTGAGTTATACTGTTTCTGTCAACATACCTTCTAAGTATTCTTGTTTTATCTCATGCTATAACTAGTAGTAAAGAGGAAGTGATGATGGGTTCACTCGCGCTCTGCGCTGCCACTTGAACTAAGGCGGCTACACTGATCTGTCACGCAACTTTAAAGAGAGTCAAAAAGTTACATTTATTGTTTGAATTTCATAATATAATGGAATTTGAAAGCTTAGACTTTGTTTCTTATCAGAGGTAACAAAGCGTTACGCTAGTTGCATTTATTGGCCGATAGGTGCAGTTTTATTCAGGCATCAGGAAATCAGGCAGTGGTCTACAGTCATATTAAGGAGGTCATTGCATCACATAGCTGTTCATTTGCATAATACTGAACTCTACTAGAAATCGTCAAATTCCTTTTAAAGTAAATGACTTCAGGTCATATTGTGGCTGAAAATCACTGTCAGTACTCATGCCCTAGTAACTGCATAGCAGCCCGTGTGAAACCCACTCCAAACATATAGAAGCCATATAGCAACATCCTAGCACTACTCACATTATCTAAACAAATTATGAAAAAAAAAAAAATTCTGTTTCTTTTTACAGATGTGTTTGATGCCCCTAGTGGCGCTGAAATTACATACTTCACCCTTAATTAACATTATTTTCTTTTCTCTTCAGCCCCATGCCCTCCACTGAATATCCAGTCCAGAATGAACTGTGGCAACAACACAGCGAGTGTGTCCTGGTCCCGTGGCAATGGAGCACTGTCCTTTTTGACAACACTGGAATGCTCTAATGGACAGACGTATATGTGCAGGACCAATGAAACAGGATGTGACATCACTAACATAACGTGTGGACAAACTTGTTTGGTTAAGGTATTGGCAGAGGGACGTTCATGCAACAGCTCTGTAGGCACTGGATCACCTATCATAACAGGTAAGGGAAAAAGCTGGTTAAATCAAACTTTGTTATATTAAAATACGATATACACATTCAAAAAATGTGGGGCCAGAAATATTTTTTTTAAAGCAATTTATACTTTTATTTAGCAAGGATCCATTAAAGTAATTTAAAGTGACTGTAAATACATTTACAGTGTTACAAAATATTATTTAAAAAAAAAAAAAATGGTCTTTTGAATTTACTATTCATTAAAAATCCTGAAAAAAAAGGTATCACTGTTTCCACAAAAATATTAAGCAGCACAACGGTTTTTAACATTGATAATAATAAGAAATGTTTCTTGAGCACCAAATCAGCATATTAGAACTATGGCTGAAAATTCAGCTTTGCTTTTGCAGTAATAAATTAAAATATTTTAAAATAGAAATCAGTTATTTTAAATTATTGCACAATTTTTTTACAGTATTTCTGATCCAATATATGCAGGCTTGGAAAGCATAAGAAACTTCTTTCAAAAACATTAAAAAAATATTGCTGACCCCAAACTTTTGAAAGGTACAATAGATATTGAGATATGATATGCTGGTTCGTGTGTAGTCAAAGGGATCATTCACTTTTAATATAACAGCCAACCATATACTAATTTTGTTTCATACACTTTACCCAGCTCCTTGTGTACCACCAAACCAAATAAAAGTGCCACAGCAACCACTTCGAACCTCTTAGCTAACACAAATGGCAACACCCTCTGGCAACCATCCACCATGTAAAAATTCAGTTTTGCAACAACAATTGATGTGCTATAATTTTTTCATGTTGCAGCACCATGTCCTAATACTGGCATTCAAGCCAGACTGGATTGCCGCACCAACTCAGCTCTCGTTTCTTGGACACCAGGCAATGGTGCACTAAATTTCAATGCAACACTGCAGTCTTTACAGGACGCCCAAAAGCGCAGCTGTTTCACCAACGGCTCCTCATGCAACATCAGCTCACTGCAGTGTGGTACACGCTACAACGTCAGTGTTACAGGATACGGCCAGAACTGTTCAACCTTTTCTAAACCCCTGGTCACTCTAGACACAGGTATAACATTAAACAATAATTCAAAGTGCAATTAGCTTAGACCCTAATTTAAACCCTTTCTTATGGCATCAAATAATCTATTGTGCTAAAATTTTGTGCATCACATCACTTGAATCTTTTCTTTCCAGCTCCATGTGTTCCCACTCAAGTCAACGTGTCTTTATTCTGTGGGACTGACACTGCGTCTGTTTCCTGGGCAGCATCTAGTGGCCTTGTTTCGAACTATATAGTAACAGCAGAAGGTGATAATGGAATTACGCTAACATGCAACTCCAGCAGCACTTCCTGTAACATCAGCAGCCTGGCATGTGGTCAGGCGTACAACGTCTCAGTCACAACTATGAGCGTCGACTGCACTGGGCAACGTAGCGAAGTGCGTCGTGTCAATACTGGTAAGTATTTCCACTACAACATAACTTTATAATCATTTGGCTTTGTTCATCCTCCATCTAACTATTGGAGAATTTTGCACACTACAAGTTTGTCTTGTAAATGCAATAATTGTAAATAGTGCACAGAGTATATCATAGTCCGCAGCACTTTTGACATTTTGTCTCAAAGAATCTGGCCAGTTAAATACAACTTAAGCTCCATCACCACAATGTTGCTTTGTAGAATCAACACAAAACACACAGTATTGAACTAATCTAGCATTCAAGTGGACAGGACTCTGAATATTCTTTTCAAATAAGTCAACCATGTACTGATTTATTTTTCTGTAATTTATCCAGCTCCTTGTGTGCCACAAAACGTGTTGACCAATGTCAGCTGTAGTAGCAACATAGCAACAGTAACCTGGGGGAGCAGCCAAGGGGCGGAGCTTTACTCAGTGACAGCCAGCAGTGTTAATGGCCTCTCAGCGAACTGCACCTCAGCCTCCACCTCCTGTGACCTTTCAACTTTGACCTGCGGAGAGTCTTACACGATCACAGTGAAGGCAAAAGGCAGCAACTGTAGCAGTGGGAACAGTGCACCTGTTCAGGTCCAAACAGGTAATCAAATATGACATATAACTGAGTGACATAATTAAAACCCAACCAGTTTATTTCCTATTTCATATCATGATTCTTTTTAAAGCTGAAGAATGCCATTTCTAAATTTAAAAAATCTAATATTTAAAAAAATATTGCATGTAATTACATTTGTAATTACCCTGCTGACCCTTCCCTTACACCTTAACCCACACTTAAACCTATAAAATTAAAGTCAAATTTCGTTATAAGTAAGTGACTTCAGGTCATTTTGTGGCTGAAAATCACTGTCAGTTCTCATGCCCTAGTAACTGCATAGCAGCCCGTGTGAAACCCACTCCAAACACATAGAAGCCAAATAGCAACATCCTTGCACTACTCACATTATGAAAAAAAATTATGGAAAAAAAAAACAAATAAAATTCTGTTTCTTTTTTACAAATGTGTTTGATTCCCCTAGTGGCGCTGAAATTACATACTTCACCCTTAAATAACATTATTTTCTTTTCTCTTCAGCCCCATGCCCTCCACTGAATATCCAGTCCAGAATGAACTGTGGCAACAACACAGCGAGTGTGTCATGGTCCCGTGGCAATGGAGCACTGTCCTTTTTGACAACACTGGAATGCTCTAATGGACAGACGTATATGTGCAGGACCAATGAAACAGGATGTGACATCACTAACATAACGTGTGGACAAACTTGTTTGGTTAAGGTTTTGGCAGAGGGACGTTCATGCAACAGCTCTGTAGGCACTGGATCACCTATCATAACAGGTAAGGGAAAAAGCTGGTTAAATCAAACCTTGTTATATTAAAATACGATATACACGACTGTTCAAAAAATTTGGGGCCAGAAAGATTTTTTTGAAAGCAATTCATACTTTTATTTAGCAAGGATCCATTAAAGTAATTAAAAGTGACTGTAAATACATCTATAATGTTACAAAATATTATTATTTTTAAATAAATGCTCTTTTGAACTTTCTATTCATCAAAAATCATGAAAAAAATGTATCACTGTTACCATAAAATATTAAGCAGCACAACGGTTTTTAACATTGTTAATAATAAGAAATGTTTCTTGAGCACCAAATCAGCATATTGGAACTATGGCTGAAAATTCACTTTGCCATTGCAGAAATAAATTGCATTTCAAAATATATTAAAATAGAAGTCAGTTATTTAAAATTATTTTACAATATTAAGTTTTTTTTACAGTATTTCTGATCCAATATATGCAGCCTTGGTGAGCATAATAAACTTCTTTCAAAAACATAAAAAAAATATTGCTGACCCAAAACTTTTGAAAGGTACTATAGATATTGAGATATGATATGCTGGATCGTTGGTAGTTATAGGGATAATTCACTTTTAATGTAACAGTCAACCATATACTAATTTTGTTTTATATAATTTACCCAGTTCCTTGTGTACCACCAAACCACATAAAAGTGCCGTAGCGACCTCTTAGAACATCTTTGCAACCATATGGCAACACCCTGGCAACCATCCACCATGTAAAAAATCAGTTTCGCAACAACATTTTGATGTGTTATAATTTTTTCATGTTGCAGCACCATGTCCTAATACTGGCATTCAAGCCAGACTGGATTGCCGCACCAACTCAGCTCTCGTTTCTTGGACACCAGGCAATGGTGCACTAAATTTCAATGCAACACTGCAGTCTTTACAGGACGCCCAAAAGCGCAGCTGTTTCACCAACGGCTCCTCATGCAACATCAGCTCACTGCAGTGTGGTACACGCTACAACGTCAGTGTTACAGGATACGGCCAGAACTGTTCAACCTTTTCTAAACCCCTGGTCACTCTAGACACAGGTATAACATTAAACAATAATTCAAAGTGCAATTAGCTTAGACCCTAATTTAAACCCTTTCTTATGGCATCAAATAATCTATTGTGCATCACATCACTTTTCTTTCCAGCTCCATGTGTTCCCACTCAAGTCAATGTGTCTTTATTCTGTGGGACTGACACTGCGTCTGTTTCCTGGGTAGCATCTAGTGGCCTTGTTTCGAACTATATAGTAACAGCAGAAGGTGATAATGGAATTACGCGAACATGCAACTCCAGCAGCACTTCCTGTAACATCAGCAGCCTGGCATGTGGTCAGGCGTACAATGTCTCAGTCACAACTATGAGCGTCGACTGCACTGGGCAACGTAGCGAAGTGCGTCGTGTCAATACTGGTAAGTATTTCCTCTACAACATAACTTTATAATCATTTTGCTTTGTTCATCCTCCATCTAACTATTGGAGAATTTTGCACAATACAAGTTTGCCTAATGTTTCAATGCATAAATTGTAAACTATAGTGCAGAGTATATCATAGTCCGCAGCACTTTTAAAATGTTGTCTCAAAGAATCTGGCCAGTTAAATACAACTTAAGCTCCATCACCACAATGTTTCTTTGTAGAATCAACACAAACTTTGAACTTATCTAGCATTCAAGTGGACAGGACTCTAAATATTCTTTTAAAATAAGTCAACCATGTACTGATTTTGTTTTCTATAATTTACCCAGCTCCTTGTGTGCCACAAAACGTGTCGGCCAATGTCAGCTGTAGTAGCAACATAGCAACAGTAACCTGGGGGAGCAGCCAAGGGGCGGAGCTTTACTCAGTGACAGCCAGCAGTGTTAATGGCCTCTTAGTGAACTGCACCTCAGCCTCGACCTCCTGTGACCTTTCAACTTTGACCTGCGGAGAGTCTTACACGATCACAGTGAAGGCGAAAGGCAGCAACTGCTCCAGTGGGAACAGTGCACCTGTTCAGGTCCAAACAGGTAATCAAATATGACATATAACTGAGTGACATAATTAAAACCCAACCAGTTTATTTCCTATTTCATATCATGATTCTTTTTAAAGCTGAAGAATGCCATTTCTCAATTAAAAAAATCTAATATTTAAAAAAAATATTGCATGTAATTACATTTGTAATTGATTTCTGTAATTACATTCATAATTACACTGTTGAACCTTCTCTTACACCTTAACCCACACTTAAACCTACCCATACCACCAAACCTGTCCTTAACCTTACCCGTATCCCACCTCAATAGCAGCAAATGTGTTTTGCAATACAACATGAAGACAATAAGTACATTGTACTTATTTTTGATGGAAGTACACATAGTTAAGACACCTAATATATAGTGTGACCAGCTGTTTTATAGACTTCTTTCCACAGTTAAAACACTTAGTGATTACGTTAGACATGATACATTTCAGTGAGTTATACTGTTTCTTTCAACATTCTTTCTACGTATTCTTGTTTTATTTCATGCTATAACTAGTAGTAAAGAGGAAGTGATGATGGGTTCACTCGCGCTCTGCGCTGCCACTTGAAATAAGACGGCTACACTGATCTGTCACGCCACATTAAAGAGAGTCAAAAAATTAAATGTATTGTTTGAATTTCATAATAAAATTTTGTTTTGAAATCTTAGACTTTGTTTCTATTCAGAAGTAACAAAGCGCTAAGCTAGTTGCAATTATTGGCAGAGAGGTGCAGTTTTATTCAGGCATCAGGAAATAAGGCAGTGGTCTACACTCATATTATGGAGGTTGCTTCATCACATAGCTGTTCAATCGCATAATGCTAAACTCTACAAGAAATCGTCAAATTCCATTTAAAGTAAATGACTTCAGGTAATATTGTGGCTGAAAATCACTGTCAGTACTCATGCCCTAGTAACTGCATAGCAGCCCGTGTGAAACCCACTCCAAACACATAGAAGCCATATAGCAACATCCTAGCACTACTCACATTATCTAAACAAATGATGGGGAAAAAAATCCCCAAATAAAATTCTGTTTCCTTTTACAAATGTGTTTGATGCCCCTAGTGGCGCTGAAATTACATACTTCACCCTTAAATAACATTATTTTCTTTTCTCTTCAGCCCCATGCCCTCCACTGAATATCCAGTCCAGAATTAACTGTGGCAACAACACAGCGAGTGTGTCCTGGTCCCGTGGCAATGGAGCACTGTCCTTTTTGACAACACTGGAATGCTCTAATGGACAGACGTATATGTGCAGGACCAATGAAACAGGATGTGACATCACTAACATGACGTGTGGACAAACTTGTTTGGTTAAGGTTTTGGCAGAGGGACGTTCATGCAACAGCTCTGTAGGCACTGGATCACCTATCATAACAGGTAAGGGAAAAAGCTGGTTAAATCAAACTTTGTTATATTAAAATACGATATACACGACCGTTCAAAAAATTTGGGGCCAGAAAGATTTTTTTGAAAGCAATCTATACTTTTATTTAGCAAGGATCCATTAAAGTAATTAAAAGGGACTGTAAATACATCTATAATGTTACAACGTTTTTTTGTAGTTTTTTTTAATACTCTTTTGAACTTTCTATTTATCAAAAATCTTGAAAAAAATGTATTACTATTTCCACAAAAATATTAAGCAGCACAACGTTTTTTAACATTGATAATAATAAGAAATGTTTCTTGAGCACCAAATCAGCATATTGGAAGTATTGCTGAAAATTCAGCTTTGCCTTTGCAGGAATAAATTACATTTCAAAATATATTAAAATAGAAGTTAGTTATTTAAAATTATTTTACAATATTACATTTTTTTTACAGTATTTCTGATCCAATATATGCAGACTTGGTGAGCATAAGAAACTTCTTTCAAAAAAATAAAAAAAATATTGCTGACCCCAAACTTTTGAAAGGTACTATAGATATTGAGATATGATATGCTGGTTTGTGGGTAGTTATAGGGATAATTCATTTTTAATGTAACAGTCAACCATATACTAATTTTGTTTAATATAATTTACCCAGTTCCTTGTGTACTACCAAACCACATAAAAGTGCCGTAGCGACCTCTTAGAACATCTTTGCAACCATATAGCAACACCCTGGCAACCATACACCATGTAAAAATACAGTTTTGCAACAACATTTTGATGTGCTATAATTTTTTCATGTTGCAGCACCATGTCCTAATACTGGCATTCAAGCCAGACTGGATTGCCGCACCAACTCAGCTCTCGTTTCTTGGACACCAGGCAATGGTGCACTAAATTTCAATGCAACACTGCAGTCTTTACAGGACGCCCAAAAGCGCAGCTGTTTCACCAACGGCTCCTCATGCAACATCAGCTCACTGCAGTGTGGTACACGCTACAACGTCAGTGTTACAGGATACGGCCAGAACTGTTCAACCTTTTCTAAACCCCTGGTCACTCTAGACACAGGTATAACATTAAACAATAATTCAAAGTGCAATTAGCTTAGACCCTAATTTAAACCCTTTCTTATGGCATCAAATAATCTATTGAGCATCACATCACTTTTCTTTCCAGCTCCATGTGTTCCCACTCAAGTCAACGTGTCTTTATTCTGTGGGACTGACACTGCGTCTGTTTCCTGGGCAGCATCTAGTGGCCTTGTTTCGAACTATATAGTAACAGCAGAAGGTGATAATGGAATTACGCGAACATGCAACTCCAGCAGCACTTCCTGTAACATCAGCAGCCTGGCATGTGGTCAGGCGTACAATGTCTCAGTCACAACTATGAGCGTCGACTGCACTGGGCAACGTAGCGAAGTGCGTCGTGTCAATACTGGTAAGTATTTCCTCTACAACATAACTTTATAATCATTTTGCTTTGTTCATCCTCCATCTAACTATTGGATAATTTTGCACACTATAAGTTTGCACAAGTGTTTAAATGCATAAATTGTAAACTATAGTGCAGAGTATATCATAGTCCGCAGCACTTTTTAAATTTTGTCTCAAAGAATCTGGCCAGTTAAATACAACTTAAGCTCCATCACCACAATGTTTCTTTGTAGAAACAACACAAACACACAGTTTTGAACTTATCTAGCATTCAAGTGGACAGGACTCTGAATATTCTTTTAAAATAATGTACTGATTTTGTTTTCTATAATTTACCCAGCTCCTTGTGTGCCACAAAACGTGTCGGCCAATGTCAACTGTAGTAGCAACATAGCAACAGTAACCTGGGGGAGCAGCCAAGGGGCGGAGCTTTACTCAGTGACAGCCAGCAATGTTAATGGCCTCTCAGCGAACTGCACCTCAGCCTCCACCTCCTGTGACCTTTCAACTTTGACCTGCGGAGAGTCTTACACGATCACAGTGAAGGCGAAAGGCAGCAACTGTTCCAGTGGGAACAGTGCACCTGTTCAGGTCCAAACAGGTAATCAAATATGACATATAACTGAGTAACACAATTAAAACCCAACCAGTTTATTTCCTATTTCATATCATGATTCTTTTTAAAGCTGAAGAATGACATTTCTCAATTTAAAAAAAAAAACCTGCATGTAATTACATTTGTAATTGCACTGTTTAAACATCAAAAATCATTTAGCACGTTTTTTTCACATTAACCGTCACGTTGAGGTTTTAGGAATCAGGAGCAAGATGAAGATCAAGTTCAAAAAAAGGCTTTAATAATCCATACAGGCAAACAATCCAAAAGGCAGCCGTGCAAACACAACATAACATAAACGTGACCAGACAAAGAAGTGCAAACACAACAACTTGAATAGTAAGGCAAATGTGGATAATTAATGAAACACAGCCGAACAGAATGAATAATCATATCAGTAACCATAGTAACTCAAGAGTGGTGGGAAACTAGAACAAAGGAAACATGTGACTGAAGATAAACAAACTAAAAGTCCATGAAAATGAAATTAAGTTGACACAAACGGACTAAGTGGGACAAATAATAATAAGAAATGTGTCTTGAGCAACAAATCAGCATATTATAACTATTTCTGAAAATTCAGCTTTGCCATTGCATGAATAAATCACAATTTTAAATATATTAAAACAGAAATCAGTTGTTTTATTTTTCTGTATTTCTGTTCCAATGAATGCAGCCTTGATGAACTAGGAGAGGAGTTAAAGGGATAATTCACTTTTAATATAACAGCCAGTGTTTAATTTGTAAATAAATAATTGCAGGATCAAAAACAGCAATTAAAAGGCGCTGTAACCGACACTGACCATGCAGCTTAAGTTTTCCCAGAACATACAATGACATCACTAAATGGTGACTGCACAACTGTAAGAGCATCGTTCACAAGTTTCTGCATGGCCCTAACTACAGCCTAGTGTATTATTCTGTCATGTATATTGCTACGCTAAGACCAAAAATCATTCAGTTGATCAGTGATATTCTCTCACAAACAACGTTGTTGCCTTTTCCATTACATCGATTTCTGATTCTGACTGATCTAACTCCTGTAGCTTGTGTCTCCTGCTATCCTTTTGATCAGAAACACCATCAGCTTTACTTGTGGACATGGAAAATAAAAATATGCTTGACTGTTTTTTTTTTTACATTTTGGTGATAATATCACTTTTGACATCTGAAGCTCAACTTCCAAGTTCATAGGAATGAACTGAAAACGCTCGCTCTGCTCCACTCACTACACGTCAGTGTGCACGCACCGTATTGCACTTGTTTATACAGGATCGTTTAAAAACAATGCCGGAACGCAAAAATACAAAATCTGACATTTTCCGGAACAGGATCCAGCAGGATATGGCTCAAATTAAGCACCGCCCAACCATATACTAATTTTATTTTATATAATCTACCCAGCTCCTTGTGTACCACCAAACCACATAAAAGTGCCGTAGCAACCACTTAGAACATCTTAGCAACCATATGGCAACACCCTGGCTACCATTCACCATGTAAAAATACAGTTTTGCAACAGCATTTTGATGTGTTATGATTTTTTCATGTTGCAGCACCATGTCCTAATACTGGCATTCAAGCCAGACTGGATTGCCGCACCAACTCAGCTCTCGTTTCTTGGACACCAGGCAATGGTGCACTAAATTTCAATGCAACACTACAGTCTTTACAGGACGCCCAAAAGCGCAGCTGTTTCACCAACGGCTCCTCATGCAACATCAGCTCACTGCAGTGTGGTACACGCTACAACGTCAGTGTTACAGGATACGGCCAGAACTGTTCAACCTTTTCTAAACCCCTGGTCACTCTAGACACAGGTATAACATTAAACAATAATTCAAAGTGCAATTAGCTTAGACCCTAATTTAAACCCTTTCTTATGGCATCAAATAATCTATTGTGCTAAAATTTTGTGCATCACATCACTTGAATCTTTTCTTTCCAGCTCCATGTGTTCCCACTCAAGTCAATGTGTCTTTATTCTGTGGGACTGACACTGCGTCTGTTTCCTGGGCAGCATCTAGTGGCCTTGTTTCGAACTATATAGTAACAGCAGAAGGTGATAATGGAATTACGCGAACATGCAACTCCAGCAGCACTTCCTGTAACATCAGCAGCCTGGCATGTGGTCAGGCGTACAATGTCTCAGTCACAACTATGAGTGTCGACTGCACTGGGCAACGTAGCGAAATGCGTCGTGTCAATACTGGTAAGTATTTCCTCGACAACATAACTTTATAATCATTTTGCTTTGTTCATCTTCCATCTAACTATTGGAGAATTTTGCACACTACAAGTTTGCCTAGTGTTTAAATGCATAAATTGTAAACTATAGTGCACAGTATATCATAGTCCGCAGCACTTTTGAAATTTTGTCTCAAAGAATCTGGCCAGTTAAATACAACTTAAGCTCCATCACCACAATGTTTCTTTGTAGAAACAACACAAACACACAGTTTTGAACTTATCTAGCATTCAAGTGGACAGGACTCTGAATATTCTTTTAAAATAATGTACTGATTTTGTTTTCTATAATTTACCCAGCTCCTTGTGTGCCACAAAACGTGTCGGCCAATGTCAACTGTAGTAGCAACATAGCAACAGTAACCTGGGGGAGCAGCCAAGGGGCGGAGCTTTACTCAGTGACAGCCAGCAATGTTAATGGCCTCTCAGCGAACTGCACCTCAGCCTCCACCTCCTGTGACCTTTCAACTTTGACCTGCGGAGAGTCTTACACGATCACAGTGAAGGCGAAAGGCAGCAACTGTTCCAGTGGGAACAGTGCACCTGTTCAGGTCCAAACAGGTAAACAAATATGACATATAACTGAGTAACACAATTAAAACCAGTTTATTTCCTATTTCATTTCATGATTCTTTTTAAAGCTGAAGAATGCCATTTCTCAATTTTAAAAATCTAATATTAAAAAAAGAACCTGCATGTAATTACATTTGTAATTGCACTGTTGACCCATCAAAAATCCTTTAGCACAACGGTTTTTCACATTAACCGTCACGTTTAGGTTTTAGGAATCAGGAGCAAGATGAAGATCAGGTTCAAAAAAAGGCTTTAATAATCCATACGGGCAAACAATCCAAAAGGCAGCCGTGCAAACACAACATAACATAAACATGACCAGACAAAGAAGTGCAAACACAACAACTTGAATAGTAAGGCAAATGAGGATAATTAATGAAACACAGCCGAACAGAATGAATAATCATATCAGTAACCATAGTAACTCAAGAGTGGTGGGAAACTAGAACAAAGGAAACATGTGACTGAAGATAAACAAACTAAAAGTCCATGAAAATGAAATTAAGTTGACACAAACGGACTAAGTGGGACAAATAATAATAAGAAATGTGTCTTGAGCACCAAATCAGCATATTATAACTATTTCTGAAAATTCAGCTTTGCCATTGCATGAATAAATCACAATTTTAAATATATTAAAACAGAAATCAGTTGTTTTATTTTTCTGTATTTCTGTTCCAATGAATGCAGCCTTGATGAACTAGGAGAGGAGTTAAAGGGATAATTCACTTTTAATATAACAGCCAGTGTTTAATTTGTAAATAAATAATTGCAGGATCAAAAACAGCAATTAAAAGGCGCTGTAACCGACACTGACCATGCAGCTTAAGTTTTCCCAGAACATACAATGACATCACTAAATGGTGACTGCACAACTGTAAGAGCATCGTTCACAAGTTTCTGCATGGCCCTAACTACAGCCTAGTGTATTATTCTGTCATGTATATTGCTACGCTAAGACCAAAAATCATTCAGTTGATCAGTGATATTCTCTCACAAACAACGTTGTTGCCTTTTCCATTACATCGATTTCTGATTCTGACTGATCTAACTCCTGTAGCTTGTGTCTCCTGCTATCCTTTTGATCAGAAACACCATCAGCTTTACTTGTGGACATGGAAAATAAAAATATGCTTGACTGTTTTTTTTTTTACATTTTGGTGATAATATCACTTTTGACATCTGAAGCTCAACTTCCAAGTTCATAGGAATGAACTCAAAACGCTCGCTCTGCTCCACTCACTACACGTCAGTGTGCACGCACCGTATTGCACTTGTTTATACAGGATCGTTTAAAAACAATGCCGGAACGCAAAAATACAAAATCTGACATTTTCCGGAACAGGATCCAGCAGGATATGGCTCAAATTAAGCACCGCCCAACCATATACTAATTTTATTTTATATAATCTACCCAGCTCCTTGTGTACCACCAAACCACATAAAAGTGCCGTAGCAACAACTTAGAACATCTTAGCAACCATATGGCAACACCCTGGCTACCATTCACCATGTAAAAATACAGTTTTGCAACAGCATTTTGATGTGTTATGATTTTTTCATGTTGCAGCACCGTGTCCTAATAATGGCATTCAAGCCAGACTGGATTGCCGCACCAACTCAGCTCTCGTTTCTTGGACGCCAGGCAATGGTGCACTAAATTTCAATGCAACACTACAGTCTTTACAGGACGCCCAAAAGCGCAGCTGTTTCACCAACGGCTCCTCATGCAACATCAGCTCACTGCAGTGTGGTACACGCTACAACGTCAGTGTTACAGGATACGGCCAGAACTGTTCAACCTTTTCTAAACCCCTGGTCACTCTAGACACAGGTATAACATTAAACAATAATTCAAAGTGCAATTAGCTTAGACCCTAATTTAAACCCTTTCTTATGGCATCAAATAATCTATTGTGCTAAAATTTTGTGCATCACATCACTTGAATCTTTTCTTTCCAGCTCCATGTGTTCCCACTCAAGTCAATGTGTCTTTATTCTGTGGGACTGACACTGCGTCTGTTTCCTGGGCAGCATCTAGTGGCCTTGTTTCGAACTATATAGTAACAGCAGAAGGTGATAATGGAATTACGCGAACATGCAACTCCAGCAGCACTTCCTGTAACATCAGCAGCCTGGCATGTGGTCAGGCGTACAATGTCTCAGTCACAACTATGAGTGTCGACTGCACTGGGCAACGTAGCGAAATGCGTCGTGTCAATACTGGTAAGTATTTCCTCGACAACATAACTTTATAATCATTTTGCTTTGTTCATCTTCCATCTAACTATTGGAGAATTTTGCACACTACAAGTTTGCCTAGTGTTTAAATGCATAAATTGTAAACTATAGTGCACAGTATATCATAGTCCGCAGCACTTTTGAAATTTTGTCTCAAAGAATCTGGCCAGTTAAATACAACTTAAGCTCCATCACCACAATGTTTCTTTGTAGAAACAACACAAACACACAGTTTTGAACTTATCTAGCATTCAAGTGGACAGGACTCTGAATATTCTTTTAAAATAATGTACTGATTTTGTTTTCTATAATTTACCCAGCTCCTTGTGTGCCACAAAACGTGTCGGCCAATGTCAACTGTAGTAGCAACATAGCAACAGTAACCTGGGGGAGCAGCCAAGGGGCGGAGCTTTACTCAGTGACAGCCAGCAATGTTAATGGCCTCTCAGCGAACTGCACCTCAGCCTCCACCTCCTGTGACCTTTCAACTTTGACCTGCGGAGAGTCTTACACGATCACAGTGAAGGCGAAAGGCAGCAACTGTTCCAGTGGGAACAGTGCACCTGTTCAGGTCCAAACAGGTAAACAAATATGACATATAACTGAGTAACACAATTAAAACCAGTTTATTTCCTATTTCATTTCATGATTCTTTTTAAAGCTGAAGAATGCCATTTCTCAATTTTAAAAATCTAATATTAAAAAAAGAACCTGCATGTAATTACATTTGTAATTGCACTGTTGACCCATCAAAAATCCTTTAGCACAACGGTTTTTCACATTAACCGTCACGTTTAGGTTTTAGGAATCAGGAGCAAGATGAAGATCAGGTTCAAAAAAAGGCTTTAATAATCCATACGGGCAAACAATCCAAAAGGCAGCCGTGCAAACACAACATAACATAAACATGACCAGACAAAGAAGTGCAAACACAACAACTTGAATAGTAAGGCAAATGAGGATAATTAATGAAACACAGCCGAACAGAATGAATAATCATATCAGTAACCATAGTAACTCAAGAGTGGTGGGAAACTAGAACAAAGGAAACATGTGACTGAAGATAAACAAACTAAAAGTCCATGAAAATGAAATTAAGTTGACACAAACGGACTAAGTGGGACAAATAATAATAAGAAATGTGTCTTGAGCACCAAATCAGCATATTATAACTATTTCTGAAAATTCAGCTTTGCCATTGCATGAATAAATCACAATTTTAAATATATTAAAACAGAAATCAGTTGTTTTATTTTTCTGTATTTCTGTTCCAATGAATGCAGCCTTGATGAACTAGGAGAGGAGTTAAAGGGATAATTCACTTTTAATATAACAGCCAGTGTTTAATTTGTAAATAAATAATTGCAGGATCAAAAACAGCAATTAAAAGGCGCTGTAACCGACACTGACCATGCAGCTTAAGTTTTCCCAGAACATACAATGACATCACTAAATGGTGACTGCACAACTGTAAGAGCATCGTTCACAAGTTTCTGCATGGCCCTAACTACAGCCTAGTGTATTATTCTGTCATGTATATTGCTACGCTAAGACCAAAAATCATTCAGTTGATCAGTGATATTCTCTCACAAACAACGTTGTTGCCTTTTCCATTACATCGATTTCTGATTCTGACTGATCTAACTCCTGTAGCTTGTGTCTCCTGCTATCCTTTTGATCAGAAACACCATCAGCTTTACTTGTGGACATGGAAAATAAAAATATGCTTGACTGTTTTTTTTTTTACATTTTGGTGATAATATCACTTTTGACATCTGAAGCTCAACTTCCAAGTTCATAGGAATGAACTGAAAACGCTCGCTCTGCTCCACTCACTACACGTCAGTGTGCACGCACCGTATTGCACTTGTTTATACAGGATCGTTTAAAAACAATGCCGGAACGCAAAAATACAAAATCTGACATTTTCCGGAACAGGATCCAGCAGGATATGGCTCAAATTAAGCACCGCCCAACCATATACTAATTTTATTTTATATAATCTACCCAGCTCCTTGTGTACCACCAAACCACATAAAAGTGCCGTAGCAACAACTTAGAACATCTTAGCAACCATATGGCAACACCCTGGCTACCATTCACCATGTAAAAATACAGTTTTGCAACAGCATTTTGATGTGTTATGATTTTTTCATGTTGCAGCACCGTGTCCTAATAATGGCATTCAAGCCAGACTGGATTGCCGCACCAACTCAGCTCTCGTTTCTTGGACGCCAGGCAATGGTGCACTAAATTTCAATGCAACACTACAGTCTTTACAGGACGCCCAAAAGCGCAGCTGTTTCACCAACGGCTCCTCATGCAACATCAGCTCACTGCAGTGTGGTACACGCTACAACGTCAGTGTTACAGGATACGGCCAGAACTGTTCAACCTTTTCTAAACCCCTGGTCACTCTAGACACAGGTATAACATTAAACAATAATTCAAAGTGCAATTAGCTTAGACCCTAATTTAAACCCTTTCTTATGGCATCAAATAATCTATTGTGCTAAAATTTTGTGCATCACATCACTTGAATCTTTTCTTTCCAGCTCCATGTGTTCCCACTCAAGTCAATGTGTCTTTATTCTGTGGGACTGACACTGCGTCTGTTTCCTGGGCAGCATCTAGTGGCCTTGTTTCGAACTATATAGTAACAGCAGAAGGTGATAATGGAATTACGCGAACATGCAACTCCAGCAGCACTTCCTGTAACATCAGCAGCCTGGCATGTGGTCAGGCGTACAATGTCTCAGTCACAACTATGAGTGTCGACTGCACTGGGCAACGTAGCGAAATGCGTCGTGTCAATACTGGTAAGTATTTCCTCGACAACATAACTTTATAATCATTTTGCTTTGTTCATCTTCCATCTAACTATTGGAGAATTTTGCACACTACAAGTTTGCCTAGTGTTTAAATGCATAAATTGTAAACTATAGTGCACAGTATATCATAGTCCGCAGCACTTTTGAAATTTTGTCTCAAAGAATCTGGCCAGTTAAATACAACTTAAGCTCCATCACCACAATGTTTCTTTGTAGAAACAACACAAACACACAGTTTTGAACTTATCTAGCATTCAAGTGGACAGGACTCTGAATATTCTTTTAAAATAATGTACTGATTTTGTTTTCTATAATTTACCCAGCTCCTTGTGTGCCACAAAACGTGTCGGCCAATGTCAACTGTAGTAGCAACATAGCAACAGTAACCTGGGGGAGCAGCCAAGGGGCGGAGCTTTACTCAGTGACAGCCAGCAATGTTAATGGCCTCTCAGCGAACTGCACCTCAGCCTCCACCTCCTGTGACCTTTCAACTTTGACCTGCGGAGAGTCTTACACGATCACAGTGAAGGCGAAAGGCAGCAACTGTTCCAGTGGGAACAGTGCACCTGTTCAGGTCCAAACAGGTAAACAAATATGACATATAACTGAGTAACACAATTAAAACCAGTTTATTTCCTATTTCATTTCATGATTCTTTTTAAAGCTGAAGAATGCCATTTCTCAATTTTAAAAATCTAATATTAAAAAAAGAACCTGCATGTAATTACATTTGTAATTGCACTGTTGACCAATCAAAAATCCTTTAGCACAACGGTTTTTCACATTAACCGTCACGTTTAGGTTTTAGGAATCAGGAGCAAGATGAAGATCAGGTTCAAAAAAAGGCTTTAATAATCCATACGGGCAAACAATCCAAAAGGCAGCCGTGCAAACACAACATAACATAAACATGACCAGACAAAGAAGTGCAAACACAACAACTTGAATAGTAAGGCAAATGAGGATAATTAATGAAACACAGCCGAACAGAATGAATAATCATATCAGTAACCATAGTAACTCAAGAGTGGTGGGAAACTAGAACAAAGGAAACATGTGACTGAAGATAAACAAACTAAAAGTCCATGAAAATGAAATTAAGTTGACACAAACGGACTAAGTGGGACAAATAATAATAAGAAATGTGTCTTGAGCACCAAATCAGCATATTATAACTATTTCTGAAAATTCAGCTTTGCCATTGCATGAATAAATCACAATTTTAAATATATTAAAACAGAAATCAGTTGTTTTATTTTTCTGTATTTCTGTTCCAATGAATGCAGCCTTGATGAACTAGGAGAGGAGTTAAAGGGATAATTCACTTTTAATATAACAGCCAGTGTTTAATTTGTAAATAAATAATTGCAGGATCAAAAACAGCAATTAAAAGGCGCTGTAACCGACACTGACCATGCAGCTTAAGTTTTCCCAGAACATACAATGACATCACTAAATGGTGACTGCACAACTGTAAGAGCATCGTTCACAAGTTTCTGCATGGCCCTAACTACAGCCTAGTGTATTATTCTGTCATGTATATTGCTACGCTAAGACCAAAAATCATTCAGTTGATCAGTGATATTCTCTCACAAACAACGTTGTTGCCTTTTCCATTACATCGATTTCTGATTCTGACTGATCTAACTCCTGTAGCTTGTGTCTCCTGCTATCCTTTTGATCAGAAACACCATCAGCTTTACTTGTGGACATGGAAAATAAAAATATGCTTGACTGTTTTTTTTTTTACATTTTGGTGATAATATCACTTTTGACATCTGAAGCTCAACTTCCAAGTTCATAGGAATGAACTGAAAACGCTCGCTCTGCTCCACTCACTACACGTCAGTGTGCACGCACCGTATTGCACTTGTTTATACAGGATCGTTTAAAAACAATGCCGGAACGCAAAAATACAAAATCTGACATTTTCCGGAACAGGATCCAGCAGGATATGGCTCAAATTAAGCACCGCCCAACCATATACTAATTTTATTTTATATAATCTACCCAGCTCCTTGTGTACCACCAAACCACATAAAAGTGCCGTAGCAACAACTTAGAACATCTTAGCAACCATATGGCAACACCCTGGCTACCATTCACCATGTAAAAATACAGTTTTGCAACAGCATTTTGATGTGTTATGATTTTTTCATGTTGCAGCACCGTGTCCTAATAATGGCATTCAAGCCAGACTGGATTGCCGCACCAACTCAGCTCTCGTTTCTTGGACGCCAGGCAATGGTGCACTAAATTTCAATGCAACACTACAGTCTTTACAGGACGCCCAAAAGCGCAGCTGTTTCACCAACGGCTCCTCATGCAACATCAGCTCACTGCAGTGTGGTACACGCTACAACGTCAGTGTTACAGGATACGGCCAGAACTGTTCAACCTTTTCTAAACCCCTGGTCACTCTAGACACAGGTATAACATTAAACAATAATTCAAAGTGCAATTAGCTTAGACCCTAATTTAAACCCTTTCTTATGGCATCAAATAATCTATTGTGCTAAAATTTTGTGCATCACATCACTTGAATCTTTTCTTTCCAGCTCCATGTGTTCCCACTCAAGTCAATGTGTCTTTATTCTGTGGGACTGACACTGCGTCTGTTTCCTGGGCAGCATCTAGTGGCCTTGTTTCGAACTATATAGTAACAGCAGAAGGTGATAATGGAATTACGCGAACATGCAACTCCAGCAGCACTTCCTGTAACATCAGCAGCCTGGCATGTGGTCAGGCGTACAATGTCTCAGTCACAACTATGAGTGTCGACTGCACTGGGCAACGTAGCGAAATGCGTCGTGTCAATACTGGTAAGTATTTCCTCGACAACATAACTTTATAATCATTTTGCTTTGTTCATCTTCCATCTAACTATTGGAGAATTTTGCACACTACAAGTTTGCCTAGTGTTTAAATGCATAAATTGTAAACTATAGTGCACAGTATATCATAGTCCGCAGCACTTTTGAAATTTTGTCTCAAAGAATCTGGCCAGTTAAATACAACTTAAGCTCCATCACCACAATGTTTCTTTGTAGAAACAACACAAACACACAGTTTTGAACTTATCTAGCATTCAAGTGGACAGGACTCTGAATATTCTTTTAAAATAATGTACTGATTTTGTTTTCTATAATTTACCCAGCTCCTTGTGTGCCACAAAACGTGTCGGCCAATGTCAACTGTAGTAGCAACATAGCAACAGTAACCTGGGGGAGCAGCCAAGGGGCGGAGCTTTACTCAGTGACAGCCAGCAATGTTAATGGCCTCTCAGCGAACTGCACCTCAGCCTCCACCTCCTGTGACCTTTCAACTTTGACCTGCGGAGAGTCTTACACGATCACAGTGAAGGCGAAAGGCAGCAACTGTTCCAGTGGGAACAGTGCACCTGTTCAGGTCCAAACAGGTAAACAAATATGACATATAACTGAGTAACACAATTAAAACCAGTTTATTTCCTATTTCATTTCATGATTCTTTTTAAAGCTGAAGAATGCCATTTCTCAATTTTAAAAATCTAATATTAAAAAAAGAACCTGCATGTAATTACATTTGTAATTGCACTGTTGACCCATCAAAAATCCTTTAGCACAACGGTTTTTCACATTAACCGTCACGTTTAGGTTTTAGGAATCAGGAGCAAGATGAAGATCAGGTTCAAAAAAAGGCTTTAATAATCCATACGGGCAAACAATCCAAAAGGCAGCCGTGCAAACACAACATAACATAAACATGACCAGACAAAGAAGTGCAAACACAACAACTTGAATAGTAAGGCAAATGAGGATAATTAATGAAACACAGCCGAACAGAATGAATAATCATATCAGTAACCATAGTAACTCAAGAGTGGTGGGAAACTAGAACAAAGGAAACATGTGACTGAAGATAAACAAACTAAAAGTCCATGAAAATGAAATTAAGTTGACACAAACGGACTAAGTGGGACAAATAATAATAAGAAATGTGTCTTGAGCACCAAATCAGCATATTATAACTATTTCTGAAAATTCAGCTTTGCCATTGCATGAATAAATCACAATTTTAAATATATTAAAACAGAAATCAGTTGTTTTATTTTTCTGTATTTCTGTTCCAATGAATGCAGCCTTGATGAACTAGGAGAGGAGTTAAAGGGATAATTCACTTTTAATATAACAGCCAGTGTTTAATTTGTAAATAAATAATTGCAGGATCAAAAACAGCAATTAAAAGGCGCTGTAACCGACACTGACCATGCAGCTTAAGTTTTCCCAGAACATACAATGACATCACTAAATGGTGACTGCACAACTGTAAGAGCATCGTTCACAAGTTTCTGCATGGCCCTAACTACAGCCTAGTGTATTATTCTGTCATGTATATTGCTACGCTAAGACCAAAAATCATTCAGTTGATCAGTGATATTCTCTCACAAACAACGTTGTTGCCTTTTCCATTACATCGATTTCTGATTCTGACTGATCTAACTCCTGTAGCTTGTGTCTCCTGCTATCCTTTTGATCAGAAACACCATCAGCTTTACTTGTGGACATGGAAAATAAAAATATGCTTGACTGTTTTTTTTTTTACATTTTGGTGATAATATCACTTTTGACATCTGAAGCTCAACTTCCAAGTTCATAGGAATGAACTGAAAACGCTCGCTCTGCTCCACTCACTACACGTCAGTGTGCACGCACCGTATTGCACTTGTTTATACAGGATCGTTTAAAAACAATGCCGGAACGCAAAAATACAAAATCTGACATTTTCCGGAACAGGATCCAGCAGGATATGGCTCAAATTAAGCACCGCCCAACCATATACTAATTTTATTTTATATAATCTACCCAGCTCCTTGTGTACCACCAAACCACATAAAAGTGCCGTAGCAACAACTTAGAACATCTTAGCAACCATATGGCAACACCCTGGCTACCATTCACCATGTAAAAATACAGTTTTGCAACAGCATTTTGATGTGTTATGATTTTTTCATGTTGCAGCACCGTGTCCTAATAATGGCATTCAAGCCAGACTGGATTGCCGCACCAACTCAGCTCTCGTTTCTTGGACACCAGGCAATGGTGCACTAAATTTCAATGCAACACTACAGTCTTTACAGGACGCCCAAAAGCGCAGCTGTTTCACCAACGGCTCCTCATGCAACATCAGCTCACTGCAGTGTGGTACACGCTACAACGTCAGTGTTACAGGATACGGCCAGAACTGTTCAACCTGTTCTAAACCCCTGGTCACTCTAGACACAGGTATAACATTAAACAATAATTCAAAGTGCAATTAGCTTAGACCCTAATTTAAACCCTTTCTTATGGCATCAAATAATCTATTGTGCTAAAATTTTGTGCATCACATCACTTGAATCTTTTCTTTCCAGCTCCATGTGTTCCCACTCAAGTCAATGTGTCTTTATTCTGTGGGACTGACACTGCGTCTGTTTCCTGGGCAGCATCTAGTGGCCTTGTTTCGAACTATATAGTAACAGCAGAAGGTGATAATGGAATTACGCGAACATGCAACTCCAGCAGCACTTCCTGTAACATCAGCAGCCTGGCATGTGGTCAGGCGTACAATGTCTCAGTCACAACTATGAGTGTCGACTGCACTGGGCAACGTAGCGAAATGCGTCGTGTCAATACTGGTAAGTATTTCCTCGACAACATAACTTTAAAATCATTTTGCTTTGTTCATCTTCCATCTAACTATTGGAGAATTTTGCACACTACAAGTTTGCCTAGTGTTTAAATGCATAAATTGTAAACTATAGTGCACAGTAGGGCTGCACGATTAATCGGGAAAAAAATCACGATCTCGATTCAAACATAAATGCGATCTCATTTCTTAATGTTGGCGATTCACTTCCGTGTATTTCCCTCAGATCATGCTGCGTTCACGCGTTATTGGTCACACCAGAGCTTGTCACACTCACACAATAACAAAACACTAACCAATCAATCATAAATCTCCACTTCTCTCCTGTCCCTCATTGGCCATGTTTCGCTGTTACTGACGTGTAACAAGACGGCAGGGCAGACCTAACGGAGTCAGATTTGTAGCGGTAAGAGGTAAAAATTAACCGCAAACTGTGCACGCGCGCACGGCAGAGAGGGAGAGAGAGCGAGAGACCTTGCGTGTGTGTGCTGGTGTGCACCTAATGAAGCGCATGTAAGACGGAGAGCGCCCTGATTGGCTTGTTTCGGTAAGTCAACCAATCAATTGTCAGTGTGGGCGGGCTTTTATCTCTTCTCCCGAACCGAATTAATCAGTTCAGTGTATCTAGAAACTGGAGCGCCATGGCAGAGGGAGAGTGCCCCAAAAAGCGAAAGTATAAAGTATAAACATAATGACAATCTTGCACGCTGTACAGTTTGTTACTGACATGTTATGTTTGAGTTAAACAAGATTCATTTCATGTGCATATTTTTCAGGTCGGCTAGTTGCCAAGGCTACATGAAAACAACAAACTCCTTAGACCTGTTTAAAGTTGCAATGAAATATAAATAAAAGTAGTTTACATAAATAGTATAAGCAGCTTATGTAAATAGTAAAAGTGATCTACATAATTTTACATATTTTTTTTTACAAATAATTGCATAGGGCTTTAGAAATTATATATTAATGATATATTATATTATAATATACAAGTAAAGTCATGTTCTGTGGTGAAATTCGGGATACTTTTCCTCCTTTCATGTTTTTTTTTTTTTTTTCAAATGACTTTTTTCAGGTTGGGATGTCTGTAACACTGTCTTAGTACATTAAGCCACGTTAAGCGGTTTCTTATAAAAAAAATTTTATTTATAGTTTTCATTTTTTACAAAAACGCAAAAACAAAATGAAACAACGAAATAAGACAACAAAAACCCTCTCTCCACAAGGCAAGATATTAAATAATCATACAAATAGAAATAAACAGTAATAAGCATATATTTTCATCTAGTCTGTCTACATTTGTTGTTTCTACATTTTAATTTAATTGTAACTAATTACTTTTATTTAAAATTGATTCATTTTTTTTAAAGTATAAGAAAAAATGAGAATCGTGTAAGAGAATCGTGATCTCAATTCCCATGGAGAAAAATCGTGATTCACATTTTAGCAAGAATCGTGCAGCCCTAGTGCACAGTTATATCATAGTCCGCAGCACTTTTGAAATTTTGTCTCAAAGAATCTGGCCAGTTAAATACAACTTAAGCTCCATCACCACAATGTTTCTTTGTAGAAACGACACAAACACACAGTTTTGAACTTATCTAGCATTCAAGTGGACAGGACTCTGAATATTCTTTTAAAATAATGTACTGATTTTGTTTTCTATAATTTACCCAGCTCCTTGTGTGCCACAAAACGTGTCGGCCAATGTCAACTGTAGTAGCAACATAGCAACAGTAACCTGGGGGAGCAGCCAAGGGGCGGAGCTTTACTCAGTGACAGCCAGCAATGTTAATGGCCTCTCAGCGAACTGCACCTCAGCCTCCACCTCCTGTGACCTTTCAACTTTGACCTGCGGAGAGTCTTACACGATCACAGTGAAGGCGAAAGGCAGCAACTGTTCCAGTGGGAACAGTGCACCTGTTCAGGTCCAAACAGGTAAACAAATATGACATATAACTGAGTAACACAATTAAAACCAGTTTATTTCCTATTTCATTTCATGATTCTTTTTAAAGCTGAAGAATGCCATTTCTCAATTTTAAAAATCTAATATTAAAAAAAGAACCTGCATGTAATTACATTTGTAATTGCACTGTTGACCCATCAAAAATCCTTTAGCACAACGGTTTTTCACATTAACCGTCACGTTTAGGTTTTAGGAATCAGGAGCAAGATGAAGATCAGGTAAAAAAAAAAGGCTTTAATAATCCATACGGGCAAACAATCCAAAAGGCAGCCGTGCAAACACAACATAAGATAAACGTGACCAGACAAAGAAGTGCAAAAACAACAACTTGAATAGTAAGGCAAATGAGGATAATTAATGAAACACAGCCGAACAGAATGAATAATCATATCAGTAACCATAGTAACTCAAGAGTGGTGGGAAACTAGAACAAAGGAAACATGTGACTGAAGATAAACAAACTAAAAGTCCATGAAAATGAAATAAATTTGACACAAACGGACTAAGTGGGACAAATAATAATAAGAAATGTGTCTTGAGCACCAAATGAGCATATTATAACTATTTCTGAAAATTCAGCTTTGCCATTGCATGAATAAATTACATTTTAAAATATATTAGAATAGAAATCAGTTATTTAATTTTTCTGTATTTCTGATCCAATAAATGCTGCCTTGGTGAACTAGGAGAGTAGTTAAAGGGATAATTCACTTTTAATATAACAGCCAGTGCTTTATTTGTAAATAAATAATTGCCGGATCAAAAACAGCAATTAAAAGGCGCTGTAACCGACACCGAACATGCAACGTTTGTGGATGCATGAGGAGCTCACGAGGTCGTGGACGGCACCTTTTTCTGCCAGAAACCGACCGAGTGACTCCTCCCCCCTCACTACCCTTGACGGCGGGCCAGCCAAGGGATACGTGGGAATCCTGCCAGTGGAGCGGGCCGTCGCGATGCAACTTTGTCCAGCGACCGCCTCCAACTGGTGCTGTGACCCGCGTCTCCCGTCCCGGGCCTGTAAGTTCTCTTCCAGTCTGCCTGGGAAGGCTTACAAGGCCTGTGGACAGGCTGCGTCCGCCTTGCATGCCATGGCGTTGCTTCAGGTCCACCAGGCCAAGGCACTCATGGACATGCACGAGGGTAGGCCTTAGCCAGAGCTCCTCCGGGAGCTCCGGATGGCGACGGACCTCGCCCTCTGGGCGACGAAAGTCCCCGCCCGTTCCATCGGTCAGGCGATGTCCACGCTTGTGGTCTAGGAGCGCCATCTCTGGCTCAACCTGGCCGATATGAGGGAGACCGACAAGTATTGGTTCCTGGACTCCCCCATTACGTCGGCCGGGTTGTTCGGCGACGCGGTGGAGAGCTTTGCCCAGCAGTTGTCGGCCGCCCAGAAGCAGACGGAGGCCATCAAGCACATCTTGCCCCGGCGGTCCGCTGCTGCCTCCACCCCGCCACCAGCGGCTCAGCCTCCGCCTGCTCGTCGCCGAGGACGTCCGCCCGCCTCCGCCCCCGCAAAGGCACCACAGCAGCCTACACCCAGCCGACGGCGTGGGGCCAGCCGTGGGACGGACGCCCAGCCCGCTGCCAAGCCAGGTGGCAAGCGCCGTCGGAAGAGACCTTGAGACGGGCCGCCCAGAGATGGAGGAAACTGCTGCTCTCCCGGAGATGGCTGCAGCACCACTCCTTCCCCCGGAGGAGGGCCGGGGGAAAATCCTTTGTTCCGATTTGATTTCTTTTCCACCGCTGGCCATAGTGCCACCCTCAGGCGCCTCTCCCTTTGCCAGCAGGGGGCGCCGGCTGTGGGGACGCACTCGCACGCCCCCTCAGCGGAAGCAGGTAAGTGTTGCACAGCACACTCAGATCCCACTTCGGGCCGCTCCCATGTCGTCCGAGTCGGATCCCTGCATGCCACTTCACTGCCCCACTGCGTGTACGTCTGTGGTGCCGTTGATCCCCCTTGCTCGGTGTCTGGGAGCCTGGCTAGCGCTTCCCAGCCCGTCTCGGTGGCTCCTCCATACCGTCAGACTCGGCTATGCGATTCAGTTCCCCCGGCGTCCCCCCAAGTTCAGGGATGTTCACTTCACGACAGTAGTGAAGGAGAACGCCCCCGTGCTCCGGGCGGAAATCGCAGTCCTACTGGCGAAGGATGCGATAGAGCCGGTCCCTCCAGCCGATATGAGGTCCGGGTTCTACAGCCCATACTTCATTGTACCCAAGAAAGGCGGCGGGTTATGGCCAATCTTGGATCTGCGATTCTTGAACCGGTCCCTTCACAGGCTGCCGTTCAGAATGCTAATGCAGAAACGCATCTTCAGGTGCATCCATCCCCAAGATTGGTTTGCAGCGATCGACCTGAAGGACGCGTACTTTCAGGTCTCGATTCTCCCTCTACACAGGCCCTTTCTGCGCTTCACGCTCGAGGGACGGGCATATCAGTACAGTGTCTTACCCTTCGGCCTGTCCCTGTCGCCCCGCGTCTTTACGAAGGTCGCGGAGGCGGCCATTGCTCCCATGAGAGAGCGTGGTGTTCGCATTCTCAACTATCTCAATGACTGGCTGATCCTTGCCCAGTCGCAAGAGCAGTTGTGTGAACACAGGGACATGGTGCTCAGTCACCTCAGCCAGTTGGGACTTCGGGTCAACTGGGAGAAGAGAAAACTCTGTCCCACACAGAGGATCTCTTTTCTCGGTATGGAGATAGACTCGGTCGACATGACAGCGTGCCTCACCGAGGAGCGCGTCCAGTCAGTGTTGAACTGCTTGAATTCGTTCAAAGGTAGGACAGTGGCACGACTGAAACACTTTCAGAGGCTCCTGGGGCATATGGCATCCGCAGCCGCAGTAACGCAGTTAGGATTGCTTCATATGAGACCACTTCAACGCTGGCTACATGACCGAGTCCCGAGATGGGCGTGGCACAGCGGAACCCTCCGCGTCCAAGTGACTCAGAGGGGCCGCCAAACCTTCAGCCCATGGTCAGACCCTTCGTTTCTACGGGCGGGAATTCCCCTAGAACAAGTGTCCAGGCATGCTGTTGTCTCCACGGATGCCTCATCCACCAGCTGGGGGGCCACGTACAACGGGCTTGCAGTTTCGGGTCTGTGGAGGGGGCCTCAACTGCAATGGCATATCAATTGCCTCGAGTTGTTAGCAGTTCGTCTTGCACTCAGCTGCTTCAAAGTTCCGCTCAGAGGCAAGCACGTTCTGGTCCGTACGGACAACACTGCGGCCGTTGCATACATCAACAGGGTGGTCTACGCTCCCGTCGCATGTCACAACTCGCCCGCCATCTCCTCTTATGGAGTCAGAAGCATCTGAGGTTGCTTCGTGCCATTCACATTCCGGGCCTGCTCAATCGTGCAGCCGACGAGCTCTCACGACAGCCAGTGCTCCCAGGAGAGTGGACACTCCATCCCCAGGTGGTCCAGCTGATTTGGAGTCGCTTCGGGTCCGCACATGTAGACCTGTTTGCCACCCCGGACATGACCCATTGCCAGTGGTTCTATTCCCTGACCGAGGGGACCCTCGGCTCGGATGCCCTGACACACAGCTGGTCCTGGGACCTACGCAAATATGCGTTTCCCCCAGTGAGCCTTCTCGCACAGACACTGTGCAAGGTCAGGGAGGACGAGGAGCAAGTCCTGTTGGTCGCTCCGTATTGGCCCAACCGGACTTGGTTCCCGGAACTAGTGCTCCTCGCAACAGCACTTCCTTACTCAGGACCTCCTGACTCAGAGACGGGGCACCCTATGGCACCCGCGTCCGGACCTCTAGCTTTTCTTTGTCCCGTCCGTGCTCTCCGGACTTACGCGGACAGAACGCAAAGCTTCAGGACCTCAGAGCAGCTCTTCGTCTGTTACGGAGGACAGCAGAAGGGAAAGGCTGTCTCCAAGCAGAGGATGGCTCACTGGATAGTGGATGCCATCGTCTTGGTGTATGAATCCCAAGACGTGCCCTGCTCGCTCGAGTTAAGAGCTCACTCCACCAGGGGTGTTGCTTCTTCCTGGGCGTTGGCTCGTGGCGCCTCGCTGACAGATATTTGCAGAGCTGCGGGCTGGGCGACACCTAACACATTCGCTAGATTCTATAGCCTCCGTGTAGAGCTGGTATCTTCCTGTGTGCTCACTTCCCATAGTCAGTAACACCGAAGTGCCCGTTCTTGTGTCGGCTTGCTGCGCCATTCCCCTCCTCAAGGACCGAATGCATGCGCTAACCGCTCCAGTTGAGTTCCCCAGAATGGCAAACCCTGTTGAGTCCTCCGCTACCCGCGGCAGTCGGATGTGGCGGAGCATCCGACACCTCGGTCTAACACTCGTATGCATTGGTGGAACGGGTGTTAGGCTGGGGTCCATATGTTGTGACCCCCACTGCGGCCCCATGTGTGTATTCTTCCACGGTACAGCTCCCTACAGCGAGCCCGTGTCTTTCCCACTCTGCCGTCTCAGTAAGGTGTTGCTCCCCCGCCTCTAAATGGCCGGGGCCACCCCTGGGACTTCCGTATGTTGTGCTGCCCACGGCTAGCCCATACATGTATTCTCCACATGGTAACTCCCTCCGGGCATGATGTGGCTTCCGCAGCGGCCTCCACGGGCACGCTTTCCCAGCGTTATCCAATAAAGTCAGCTGAATGGGTCTTGCGGAAGAGCAGCTTTTTTGACACTCCCTGCGTGAATTTCCCTGCCCGCTAACAGGCGGGGTCTGAGGGGCTTATCGCTGGGCGCTGGAAGTGGTAGTAACTGTGGCGTTTTCCAAAGGGATCCCAATTCGTCGGTACGTCCGACGTACGTCGAACGTGACCGACTGAAAGGGAACATCTCGGTTACGTATGGTAACCCTCGTTCCCTGAAGGAGGGAACGGAGACGTACGTCCCGTCGCCACAGTTGCTGTACCATCACTGCATGGCCAAGTCACTAAGTTCGGCTCCTCAGTGAAAAACAGCATGCATTCGCTCTGGCTTCCTGTTTATACCCGCAGCGCGGGGCGGAGCGCTAGATGCAAATCTCGCACGCCAATGTTCATTGGCCGGTTCTATAGAGCTCGAAGCTGATAGGGGCTCCCAGAAGTGATCCCAATTCGTCGGTACATCCGACGTACGTCTCCGTTCCCTCCTTTAGGGAACGAGGGTTACCATATATAACCGAGACGTTTTCCCGGAACATACAATGACATCACTAAACGGTGACTGCACAACTGTAAGAGCATTGTTCACAAGTTTCTGCATGGCCCTAACTACATCCTAGTGTATTATTCTGTCATGTATATTGCTACGTTAAGACCAAAAATCATTCAGTTGATCAGTGATATTCTCTCACATACGACGTTGTTGCCTTTTCCATTACATCGATTTCTGATTCTGACTGATCTAACTCCCATAGCTTGTGTCTCCTGCTATCCTTTTGATCAGAAACACCATCAGCTTTACTTGTGGACATGGAAATAAAAATATGCTTGACTGTTTTTTTTTACATTTTGGTGATAGTATCACTTTTGACTTCTGAAACTCAACTTCCAAGTTCATAGGAATGAACTGAAAACGCTCGCTCTGCTCCACTCACTACACGTCAGTGTGCACGCACCGTATTGCACTTGTTTATACAGGATCGTTTAAAAACAATGCCGGAACGCAAAAATACAAAATCTGACATTTTCCGGAACAGGATCCAGCAGGATATGGCTCAAATTAAGCACTGCCCAACCATATACTAATTTTCTTTTATATAATCTACCCAGCTCCTTGTGTACCACCAAATCACATAAAAGTGCCGTAGCAACCACTTAGAACATCTTAGCAACCATATGGCAACACCCTGGCTACCATCCACCATGTAAAAATACAGTTTTGCAACAGCATTTTGATGTGTTATAATTTTTTCATGTTGCAGCACCATGTCCTAATACTGGCATTCAAGCCAGACTGGATTGCCGCACCAACTCAGCTCTCGTTTCTTGGACACCAGGCAATGGTGCACTAAATTTCAATGCAACACTACAGTCTTTACAGGACGCCCAAAAGCGCAGCTGTTTCACCAACAGCTCCTCATGCAACATCAGCTCACTGCAGTGTGGTACACGCTACAACGTCAGTGTTACAGGATACGGCCAGAAATGTTCAACCTGTTCTAAACCCCTGGTCACTCTAGACACAGGTATAACATTAAACAATAATTCAATGTGCAATTAGCTTAGACCCAAATTTAAACCCTTTCTTATGGCATCAAATAATCTATTGTGCATCACATCACTTTTCTTTCCAGCTCCATGTGCTCCCTCTCAAGTCAATGTGTCTTTATCCTGTGGGACTTTCACTGCGTCTGTTTCCTGGGCAGCATCTAGTGGCCTTGTTTCGAACTATATAGTAACAGCAGAAGGTGATAATGGAATTACGCTAACATGCAACTCCAGCAGTACTTCCTGTAACATCAGCAGCCTGGCATGTGGTCAGGCGTACAACGTCTCAGTTACAGCTATGAGCGTCGACTGCACTGGGCAACGTAGCGAAGTGCGTCGTGTCAATACTGGTAAGTATTTCCTCTACAACATAACTTTATAATCATTTTGTTTTGTTCATCCTCCATCTAACTATTGGAGAATTTTGTACACTACACGTTTGTCTAGTGTTTAAATGCAGAAATTGTAAACTATAGTGCACAGTATATCATAGTCCACAGCACTTTTGGAATTTGACATTTTATTTAGATTTTACAACCTTCAGAATTGCATGTGAAATGAGTAGGTATGGTAACTTGCTGTAACATTACTTTATAGCATGTGCAGTACGGCAAGGAGTTTACCAGTATTACCATTTATACCTTTTCCCTCAAAAAAGAGATGGATAGATACATTTCAATACCCATACTTTCCTTATGCACTTTATGTCTGATCTCTTCTCCCTACAGCTCTACATTCTCCACAGGGGGTCAATGGTACTGTGGACTGTGTCACTAACTCCGCATGGGTATCATGGGATGTGGTTAAGGGTGCAGATTCTTACACAGTGCTGGCTGTTGGGGATGACGGTCATAATACCACATGTTCCAGCCCAAACAACACCTGTAATGTGCCTGACCTAGGATGTGGAAAGAGCTACACCTTCCAAGTCACTGCTTCAAACGCTGCCTGCCTGAGCCCACCCAGCAACAGCTTTCAGCTGGAGACAGGTAAGTACACCTGAGCGCTTCAGCCCTCTCATTTGAGACCCTGGGTCTCTCAGTTTTAATGTATGTTATTTCTTTCTCCAGCACCTTGTGCCTTGTCATCCATCGTGGTGGTGGCTGAATGCCAAAGTTCTGTTATCCAGGTAGAGTGGCAGAGGCCACGGAGAGGAAATTCCCTCTACAGTGTCACAGCAGAGGATCAAGACCGTGTCCGCATTTCCTGCAATAGCTCCGCCTCTTCCTGCAACCTTACCAGTGTGCAGTGCGGCAAAGAGTACACCATCATTGTGGCCGCTTCGGCTGACCAATGCAGCAGCCTTCGCAGCCCACCCTACAAGATAAGAACCGGTACAGCCATCAATATTATTCCCACCTATAATATATTCTTAATATGTTACATAACTTTATAATGTTCTCACCTAGTAAAACAATAATTTTAATAAAAAGCAAGCCATTAGTAATCAATAACTTTTCATAAGGAGATTGCTTTGTATATACAAATAGTTAAGGCCACCATCACTATTATTATTGCTCCAACTTGTAATTACATTCCTAGGTAATATGACTCACAATTTTTACCCTGTGGGTGAAAAAAAAACCTTAGAATTGCATTAAAGAAGAAACCTGAGTCATATCTAGGGACCAGAATATCATAAGCCAGCATTTCCATTACCCTTCAAATTGCACAAATTGAAATTGCGAATTGAAAATACTCCCAATGGAAACGCGTCGATAGCGCAAAAACTCCCATACATCGCAAAAAAGTTTGTACGCTCGCTTGAGGTGGTTTTTCAGGCAATTTGAAAAAGGAAATTTGCGCAAAACTGCAATGGAAACAGTTTTTTTGCATTTACAGGTCATCTGATACGGTCACGCATTGCTCTCACATGGGGCCAACATATAATTTTTTTCCACTCAAGTATGTCGTAATAACAAGATCTTATGTCGTTAAAACGACATAGGCAGTGTTGGGGAAAGTTACTTTGAAAAGTAATGCATTACAATATTGTGTTACTCCCTTAAAAAGTAACTAATTGAGTTACTTAGTTACTTTTTAAGAAAAGTAATGCGTTACGTTACTTTTGCGTTACTTTTTCTCACCTAGGCTGGGCTTGTTTTTTTGTTTTCTTTTTTATTTGCAAAAAAAGTTAGATTTTTGTGCAAATGTAAAGACCTCTTCATACCAAAATTGAAATAATAGTTCTTAAATAATAATACTTCCCAGGGAAAGCAAGAACTGACTAAATGTAAAATGTGTACCTTGAATGCAATGTAAGTCGCTTTGGATAAAAGCATCTGCCAAATGCATAAATGTAAATGTAAAATAATAAGCCTCAGGCTGAGGTAAAGATGTGCTGCCATTCTGGATAATGGAAGAATAGGACGCAGGAGAAAAACGTTTTACCAAAAAAAACCTAGAAAAACCTAAAAATCTAGTCATTTTTACTCATGGTTTAACTGAATCATCGAAGGTCAGTTGCAAGACATTGGTCAATAAAGGTAGATTAAATGCATAAAAATATTTGTTTTATTTAACATTTATATATTTGAGGTTTGCATAGTATTCTGATTTTGCACTTGACTGATTTTATTCATTTTTAGGATTACTGAATCTTTATTGTGCAAATGAGATGAATAAATGCTCACATTTAGTCTAGAACTAATAACACATTTACTCACAACGCCTCTACACTTACTCTCAAATGTTCTCAACATGAGGGCAGGAAAACTGTCAGTCAAATAAATGTGAAAATGTAACTTGAGTTACTTTTTTCAAAAAGTAACTCAGATATTTTGTTGAAATTTGAAAAAGTAATGCGTTACTTTACTAGTTACTTGAAAAAGTAATATTATTACGTAACTCAAGTTACTTGTAATGCGTTACCCCCAACACTGGACATAGGCCTATATTTTCTCCTAATAAGGAAAGTGGCGTAACTTTATAATGACGGACCCCGGTGCAACCACAAATATCATATAGACCTACTGTAATTAAGACGTAGCCTATATTCAAGAAATGTATTAAAACAGAAATACGCTATAGTTTCAGCCTTGCTCAAAGACTGAGGAAACAGGCCAGTTACGTCAATCCATTCCTGATGATCTTGGTTTGCTTCTTATTTATTAAATATATAGCCAAATAGTTGATTAAACATTGATTAAAATTAAAATACAATTTATGCAAAACAAAATTAATTTTAAAGAAAGAACTTTCTAGAAAACACAATTCACAAAATCCATGTCTCCAGACATATGCGGATCTGATTATGTGCCTTACTCATGCGGCTCACTTTTCATAATCAACATATGAAATTAAAAGATTATAATATTTAGACATAGCCTAACTATATGAAACTAAATAGGCTACGTTTTCTTTAACCCTCTGTCCGACGAAGTCGTCTGCGCCTTTTGATGGATTTTTTCCTTATTCCATTTCCAGCGGAAACTCACAATACTCTGTCATTTCTAGCCATACAGATAAGTGCAATACATACTTATAAACAGTAAACTGTCTATTTTATTTGTGTACACTCAATAACAGCAAAGGCCGTGGACTCAGGGAACGGATTATTTTGCTCTCCACTCCAAACGCTGTTCATTTCAAAAATATATTTTGTTTATTAAACGCAAAGTTTTTCATTTCAAAAGCATTTCTAAATTCAGTTTATATTTCCAACAAACGAAATTCCAAGCCAAAATAACAAAAAAAAAACTTTGAGTTACCACCATCAAATTCAAACATTTCGCTCGTCTCTGCATGTGCAGGCTGGCAGCAATGCATCACCTACCAGGCGTATGTAAAAGTGGAGCATTCTTTACAGATGATGGTATTTGGACAGAAGACGAGTTCTTTATTAAACTCATAAAAAAACAATAGAATATAAAATGCCACAATTTATCATAACACCTCATATGTGCCGCTCAAGTTTAAGGTGCTTTCCTTGTCATCAATGCTTGGATAACACGCATGTCTCTTTCCATTAATAATAATGGCGTGCGGTGGCTGGGATATACATAAACCTAACAACATACGTAGCATCATTTTTGGAATGATTTATCACGAGAGGAAAAACATTGTTTTAGTCGCATAACATCAGTTAATGGAAACGCTGTCATTTCGCAATATTTTTTTATCGACTTTTAGAAAATATTGCAAAAGTTTTGCGCAAATCTGTAATGGAAACGCGGCTATAGACACCATCTCTTGAACTAACCAGTGAACAACCACCCAGAAAAGAAATCCCTTAATGGCCCTGCCCCAAGTGGCACACTTCATATGCACTTTCGGTCTTGTGGACTTACAATGGCCGCTGCGTGCGCGTGTCCGTTAAGTCCACGAGATCGTAGGGTGTCCCATTTGTCATTCTAGGTCTCAGAAGGGTGCTCGCCACCGAGTCGATATGCGTCCTCGATGCATACTTTTGCCGAGCCCGCACTGATGCGAGCTTCGCAGCGGACTTCTTCCCGACATTCAAAGTGCCTTTACGTCACAAAAGTGCGGACTTGTAGGAAGACCGCGAGTGTTTAGGATGCCATTTGGGACAGGGCCAATAAAGGGCTAACAACCACTTGATACACCATAACATCTGCATTGTAGGACTTTTCTAGTTAGGGTTAGGACTCCACTTTGTAGACCAGTGGTGTCTAATCCTGCTCCAGAACAACCTTCCTGTAGAATTTAGTTCTAGCCCGCTCCAGCACAACTGCCTGAAAGTTTCTAGTAATCCTGAAGATCTTCATTAGCTGATCAAGGTTGAAGCTAAACACTGCAGGAAGGTGGTCCTCCCAGAGAAGGATTGGACACCCTTGAACTATAGATATTTGTCAATTTTACATGTGCTTTCATTGCATCAACATTCAGGCTGTTCTCCTTTCTTCCTTTGATCCTCTGCAGCGCCCTGTCAGCCCTCACAAGTACAGGCCATTACAGACTGTCAGTCAAGGGCTGCGTTTGTGTCATGGGAGCCATCATATGTGGCGCAGTCATACCTGCTTACTGCAGTCAGCAGAGATGGAGACTTAAAGACGTGCAATACCTCGTACAATAACTGCACACTAACTGATCTGCGCTGCAGCAACTCCTACAATCTGTCCGTTTTAGCCAGTAATGAGAACTGCACCAGTCTGCCTAGTACTAATGTCACTTTCAAAACAGGTAAGAGTGACATAAACACTTTTCCTTTCAATTCTGTGACTAAGGTTTTTACATTGTACAAACTTTCATTGCGATGTCTTTATTCTGCAGTGCCATGTGAACCAGTCAATGTAACTGTAAACGTACAATGCAACAGCACTGCCTTCTTGTCATGGGTGAGGAGCACAGGGGCAGTGGCCTACGTGGGAATGGCTCAGTCAAAAAATGCCACAACGGTCTACTGCAGGAACACAGAGGCCTCTTGTACTCTGGTGGGCTTGGTGTGCGGCACTGTGTACAATTTTACAGTGCAGGCGACGGATGGCATCTGCAACAGTTCCATGAGTAGCCCTCAAATTGGGGGAGCAGGTACAATAATCATCTGCTTTCTTTGAACTGATCTGCTAGTATTTGAGGTGTCCCTTAAGAGTGTTTCATTCTTGTGCTTTTAGAGTAGACTTGAAACTCAACGTCTGGTTGATTTGGTTGGAATGTTTTCTGTACTTGCGTGCCCACCAAAAGAACCACACCCAAATTTGCTTGAAAACGGAGGTCTGGAATGCAGTTCATGTCCACTCTTTAGTAAAGTTGTTAATTAGTATGAAAGCAATTTGCCCAAATTTGGAGATGTGAATTGTGTCTGATGATGGATTACAAGACATTTAAAGATGACAAAACAACATTTCATCACCTAGAATGGTTAGCAGTTACTTACTTAATATATGTTGACAATGTGTCGGTTGTAACAACAAATCGGATGTAACATGAAAAAGGAGCTTTAGGTGAAGAGAATCAAATTTGGGTTCAGACCAAATGTGACCCTGGACCACAAAACCAGTCATAAGTCGCACGGGTATATATTTGGGGCAATAGCCAACAATACATTGTATGGGTCAAAATTATAAATTTTTCGTTTATGCCAAAAATCATTAGGATATTAAAGATCATGTTCCATGAAGATATTTTGTAAATGTCCTACTGTAAATATATATTAAAAAATATAGTATAAGTAGTAATATGCGTTGCTATGGACTTCATTTGGACAACTTTAAAGACGATTTTCTCAATATTTCTATTTTTTTTTTTGCACCCTCAGATTCCAGATTTTCAAATAGTCGTATCTCGGCCAAATATTGTCCTATCCTAACAAACCATACATCAATAGAATTTTTTTTAATTGACCCTCATGACTGGTTGTGTGGTCCAGGGTCACAAATATGAAAGCCTAACAAGTGCAACTTACACCAAATTTAAGTATACAGTACAGGCAAATCCATTGTAAAGGCAGATACTAACATTTTGGTTCTGTTTCTTTGAGATCCCCATTGGGAAAACAGGTTTTAAGTCTTGTTGTCCATCTCTTTCCCTCAGCTCCCTGTCCTCCAGCTGGGTTGAGGGTCGTCCCGTTGTCCCGTACGGTAGCGAATGAAACTCAGATCTTGAGGGCGTCCTGGTCTACTGTGAGTTGTCCTAATTCTGAATACCTCTTTGGACTCAAGGGCAGCATTCAGGGCAACAGCCAGGCACTCTTTGACCTTGCCTCCTATTGGACAAGTCGCACGTTCTTTGAGATGCCCCTCCCTTGTGGCTCCTCCTATAGCGCAACCATCAGGGCAAGGAACTCTGCCGCCTCAAGTGCAGAGTCTGCTGCTGTCAATGGAACCACAGGTGCACAATGTTCAGTCATCATAGCACTACCTTCTTAAATGGGAAATGAAGATGTTTAAAGTGCAAATACATAACTCATCTGTCCATTTGTTTCTTTCCCCCAGTACCTTGTGCCCCTAAAAATGTGACATTCTCTGCATCGTCAGCGGTAGTGGCATGGAATGAGTCTATATTTGCTACTAACTACACCGCGTATGGGGTCAATTCCTCTGGTAGGACGAGACTCTGCATGACCTCTCAATTCCAATGCTCCATCGCCAATTTCAGCAGCGGCCGCATTGTCGTAACTGCAAGCAATGCTGCTGGGGAGAGTGAAGACTCAGTGCCAATTTTAGGTAAGTAGGTGATTTTATAGAGCAAGACTCAGAAAATGCTAATAAGTAATAAAACATCAGATTGTGTTGTCAAAATGTATCTTGCTTTGGTGAGTCTTGTAATCTTTGATCATGTCCATCCATTGGCAGTGCTAGCCCGTCGCAGGAGGTGAGACCTGGCTCGGAGTCAGAAAGGTGAGTTGATGATCAATAACAAATCAATAAGCAGAAATAAGCAATAAGCAGAAAATTAAGAACATTTATGAAAATGTTCTCATTTTCCAAAATGGAGTAATAGCCCTAAATTAGGGTAATTGGCATTTTGAACTTAAAGGGATAGTTCACCCAAAAATGAAAATTAGCCCATAATTTACTCACCCTCAAGTCATCCTATGTGTATATGACATTCTTCTTTCAGACGAATACAATCAGAGTTATATTAAAAAAGTCCTGGCTAATCCAAGCTTTATAATGGCAGTGAATGGCAGCCCAAAACGTAAAGCTCAAAAAAGTGCATCCATCCATCCATCATAAACGTACTCCACACAGCACCGGGGGGTTAATAAAGGCCTTCTGAAGCGAATCGATGGGTTTGTGTAAGAAAAATATCCATATTTAACTCATGAAATAGTAGCCCAAGACTGGTTTCCCACTGAAGCTAAGCAGGGCTGAGCCTGGTCAGTACCTGGATGGCAGACCAATGGGGAGACCAATGGGGAGAGAAAACTAAGAGGTGTTACTGAGACCAGCAGGGGGTGCTCACCGTGTGGTCTGTGTGGGTCCAAACATCAGTGATGGGGACACTATACTGTAACAAGCACCATCCTTCGGATGAGACGTTAAACCGAGGTCCTGTGGTCATTAAAAAAATCCCAGGATGTCCTTCGATAAAGAGTAGGTGTGTAACCCCGGCATCCTGGCCAAAATGTGCCCATTGGCCCGTCCATCAAGGCCTCCTAATCATCCCCATATATATATATATATATATACATTTTTAATATGACTCCAATTGTATTCATCTGAAAGAAGAATGTCATATACACCTAGGATGGGGGGGGGGGGGCATTGCTTGTGGCATTCAATCACATGCAGTTGACTGATTCCATGATTACTGTTTGATTTTTAAACATTAAAAAATCCTTTTAATATTAACCCTCGATTCTTTCCACACCAGGCCTGCCCAACCCTGACTGAACGCATCTCGTCGCACTCAAACTCTTGCCTTTGAGAAGTCCAGCACTTTCCTAAGAATTCTTGAAACTCTTTCATACTTTAGTTTTGCATGTTACATATATTCCGGTTCAAGGTTATTTTTTTCCACAGTATTTATGGGTGGAATAGATTGACTGGGTAAAAGATTAACATTAAGTTTCTTTAAAAATGTTTTACCAAATCGTTTTTTTCCCTCTCTGGCTGAAGGGTTTACTTTTATGCAATGCCAAATATTTTTTAAAAAAGCCTATAAATATATATATATATATTCCTATGTGTTTGTATATGAGTCATGTTATTAAATACAAAGAGCATTTCTCCATGTGACCAGTCTTATAAATTATGACATGTAAAGCACATGTAAAATAAATCAACACCTGCTGTTCCAATAAAATGAATGTTCTTACAATAAACGGACAAGCACACAACAGTGACCTGTTCTAAGCAAAAAAGCACTGTAAACTACTGTATTATACATCTGAGTGAATCAACTACTCATCCCATTAACCAATGGAACGAACATAACTGAACCTGAAAAAAAAAAGATTGACTAATACGTGCAAGTAATTTGACAGTAGGCTTGACTAGATTACATCAGTCACAACGCTTCATGGGAATAGGTAGCCACAACATTTACTGACGTTCTCACTTCCACTAGTGTAATAGTAACTTCACAGCTAATTTAGCGCTCTAGGATTATGGGTAGTGCTGTATTGCACATGGAAATCGACAATCACCTTTTTAAAGGGAAGATGAATTGAGAAATAAACTTTCACTTGAGCCTTTGATATATAAAAGTTCATCGTGATATAAGAATATTCTGCAAGTTTCGGAGCTGAAAACTTCCTTGTTAGTCAAAGAAAAGCTTTTATTGACACCAGACCCAGAAAACGCTCAATCTCAGAATATGTCGCCCACGAGCTAAACGGATCGCTTCCTTCGGGTTCTAATATTAGGAATGAGTGGTTGAACTTTATTTTTAATGAAGATCCAGCTCACGTGCATAAGATATTGAGCATTTGTTCACTTAATTTAACCTCGGAATCGTTTGTAAACAAGACACAGGTCGAGACTGGATTTGCAGACAGATTGAGATTAAAACACAATGCTGTGCCTTCTATATTGGATCCGACAGGAATGGTGCAACACATTTATGTGAGTAAAACAAGTTTTTTTAAATGTGACAATAATTGTATTGTTACAGATTGTATTGATTGTGTCGGAATGTCCCATATTTATAAGCAAAATATGGGACACGATTTGTCCCGTATTTTACATCCACACATAGTTAAGCCTAAACACACAAGGATTTTGCAGTGCGGAGAATACAGCAAATATAAAGAAATTCATTTCACAATAAGTAGTACAAAAGCTCGGTTTCTTTAAAAAACATGTCAAGCTCGAGAGGATCTCCAGATATAGTGCTGAATAGAAAAAAGGTATCAATGGGTCTGTCCAGTAACTCACGATGAACCTCAGGCGAACTGAACACTTTGCAGAGAAGCATTTCAGTTGCTCAGACTGTCTGACTTAAAGCAGCCTGCGGTGAGACACATCCGTGCTTCTAAAGGTATAGACCTGGTTTTTTTATTTTTATGGATAATATATGAATATTATGTTCCATACATTATCACAGAATTATTATATATTTTAGACAGGTTAATTAATAAATTATATCCTAGTGAATGTTTTTATTAATGTATCATTTAGCTAGGCTATATTAATTATACATAATAAATAATCCTGTTATATAAAGTTTGACATTAAAAAAAATATTTAGATAAAAATGGGACACATAATTACATAATAATAAAGTCATACTTTAAGTAAATTAATAAAAAAGTAACATTTTTGAATTTCAGAATTGTCAAAAAAGTGATTACTGGTTCAGAATGACTGCTTAAACTTTGGACAGTTCACCCAAAAATTGTAATTAAATTTACTCACCCTCGAGTTGTTCCAAACACGTATACATTTCTTTGTTATGTTGAACACATAGGAAGATGCATTCCTCCTATGGTGCCCATAGTAGCCTGGAGGATGTCTTGAGGGTAAATCATGGGATAATTTTCATTTGAAAGTGAACTACTCCTTTAAAATGGCCAACTCCCTGATCAGTGTCCTGACTACTGAACTAGGGAATTGATTGATACACACCCTATATCTGCTTATTTTAACTTATAACGTATTTTCTTGCCTCTAACTCAATTACATGTGACTGTAATCGTACAATTTACTAGCCATTGGTTAATTAAAGACATTTTTATTCTTTATCGTTTCCTTACAATCATGAAGGCCTGAGAGAAACGATTGATTCTCAGGCAAACCACCTTTGTTAAAGTAAAGAAAGCTATAACATTAAAGACACTGACCTTAGCAACCATACAAAACAATTTGAGCTGGCTGGACACAGAGTTGGGTGTATGTTTCAGGCTCTGAATTGAAGAGGCAGATTCACTTTCCCGTCGTAGCTTCTTGCTTCTGGGATCAGAGAGACCCAGACAAAGACATTCTAATCCTTCATTATCTTTCTTAGCACATACTGTTTTAGACGCAAGGATGAAAGCAAAACATTCCGTTGCTTTCGTCATTCTCAATGCAGATCAGTAAACACTTGGAAGATCTCTTACATTTTGAAGTAACAAAGCCATACTCTGGCTTTAGACATAAGATTATATTATACTTATTATAACATTAGAACTCTTAACGCTGAAACTCTTTCAACATCTATAACTATATGATATGGTTAAAAAATAGATACATGGATTTCATTTTAGTTATTTACATTTAGTTATAGGTAAATGCAATGTTTTCAATGATGTTAAAAGTTTTGCTTTAATAAACAAATTTGCATACTTTAGAAGAAAAAAAGTGATTTTTGTATCTTTGGCTACTAGTTTATTGTCATATATGAGCAATTACACACACAGCTTAACATGTAGCCATTTATAATATGAGGGTTAAAAGTAAACTCCCCAAAAAATTGAAAATGTACATGTGAGTCAAATGTGAAAATTTGATTTCAATTAGGTTTTTATGCCATTTACTGAAAACATATGGGAAAGACCAACAAATTCAACATCATCATTAGAGAGGATAATTTAAAACCAGAATTACGGTGAAATGAGAGGGGAAAATGTGTGTTTTATATCCAGTAATTTAATCGTTCTTTAACATTACACCAGATTGCTTGAGGCAGGCCACTAAAGGATGGGAATTTCACTCTCTCCATTATACTGAGCCTGCTTTCCTGAAACCTAATGACTAACAACCTATCCTATATCATAATCCTAAAACACCAGTATGTTCTTCATTTACGCACATTATGTTTTTCAAATAAAGTAATTATTAAAATATAATGCTGATCGTCTTAGAGATAACTAATTTAGAGAGAACTTGGAGAGAACTTTAGTTTCAAAGTGTGTGGTCTTAATGAGTCTAACAATAACCCTTAAAACCCCAGCCTAGCCCTTAGCTGTTAAAACACACACACACAACACACAACACACACACACACACTTGGATGATGTCTTCAGCCCAGAGGCATCCACCTGTCCTCATTTTGGATGCACTGATGACTAAAACTGACTAATTATTGTAATTTTTTGTGCCCCATTTGAGCCGCTTCAGTCTGTGAGCCTGAAGCACCTTTCGCTGAAAACTGCAATCTTGCTGGCACTAGTGTCAGTCAAGCGAATTGGCGATTTACATGCACTCTCGGTGAGCGCTTCCTGCCTTGAGTTTGGGCCTAACGACTCCAGAGTCGTCCTCAAACCAAGACACGGTTATGTACCCAAAGTGCTCTCCACTCCGCTCAGAGCACAGGTCATTTCGCTATCAGCTCTGAGGATGAAAGAGACGAAAATCTACTCTGTCCCATCAGGGCTCTTCGAGTTTATTTAGGGCGTTCCGTCGCATCTAGGCAGTCGGAACCGCTGTTTGCATGCTTTGGCGGCTGCGCCAGAGGGTGCGCGATCACAATGCAGAGATTATCGTGATGGATAGTAGATGCTATCTTGCTGGCTTACAAGTCAAAAGGTCTCTGCTGCCCCTTTGGCATCAGAGCTCATTCCACTTTGTTAATTGGCCAGAGGAGAACTGACACCCCGACTGAGCCCGGTTTCTCCCAAGATTTATTTTTCTCCATTAGGTCACCTGATAGGGTTTTGGTTTCCTTGCCACTGTTGCCTCTGGCTTGGCGTACTCAGTTGGGGACACTAAATGTTTCAACTAAATATCCAAATAAATCTAATTATTAAACTAAATTAACCATATAAACTAAATTACTGATCTAATTACTGTTCTAAGCCCACATTGTCACTGTATGATAATTGAAATGAGCTGATGACATCACCGTTTTCTCCAGAACGGCTATACGACTGAATAAAATTCTGTTGCATTATTTTCCTGTTTAACACTGTAAAGCTGCTTTGAAACAATCTGCATTGTTAAAAGCGCTATATAAATAAAGTTGACTTGACTTGACTAGAGGCATGGCCTCATCATGGGCTTGGTTCAGTGGAATACCACTGGAAGATATCTGTGGCGGCAGGCTGGGCTTCTCTGTCCACATTTATTCGATTCTATAACTTGAGGTTCCTGCTTTGCATCATAAACAAATGTATAACACATTTGCAATAACTATAAGGCTCGACTCTGCTTGGTAAATTTTTGGTTTAATTCCATCTAAACAAATGTTTAACACATTTGCGATAACTATAAGGTCCGACTCTGTCCGGCCTTGTGGACCAATTCTGGCCCCATCTCTCCTTGACCTGTTTGCTGCTGGTGTCACCAGTGATGATGATGAGGTGGAGATTGATGATAAACAACGATGATGATCATTGATCCATTTAATAGTGATCAATTTAATAACATTGCAATTGCTATAACAGAATACATTAGTTTTATGTGGCTACATTTGCAAAACAATAAAGCAAAAGTTACATCGTTATGAGCCTATAATGTGTTATTTACCTGTTTTTCACCAATAGAGTGATTGTACCATGTCCATTTTATTCCTGGTGTCAGAATTATATTAACAAGTGGGTTAATTTGTCTTTGTATGTTGTGTTTCAGGAGTTATGAAAATCTGTGTTTTTCGTCACTCGCGTTGACATCAATTCAAAATTACCGCCAAACGAACCCCATGGGTCATTAGTTGACCTCAGCAACATCAAAAATTCTTAACTAGAAACCATTAGGGTCCCAAAAAACAGGTTACAAAGAACTGCCAAGTGGGTACATGGGAAAATATTTCTCCTGCCAGACTACTTGATTAATCAAAGTTTAACAATGTGACCTAAACATTTTACTAGAAATCACACGTTTTATGTGTCATTTTACATGTAACGTTACCAAAAATGTCAGGTATAATCGAATTATTTTCCATTTCAATTAATAGATGGAGCTGGGAAAGATGGAGGGTTTCTAAAAACACGCTGCAACTACAGCAAATGCTAACAAAGTATTTGAAGGTTGAGCATGACAGCTCATTGGCTACTGATACAGCAAGAACCAATCAGCTGTGCTCTGAAGAGAATGATGTGATTGCAAGCAGATTGAGTTAAAGGTGCAATTTTGACAGCGCCACCCCCAAATTCACAAAAATGCTATGCCGCACAGGCACCTCCCCCCTCATGAGTGGACACGCCCCTCCCTGCTGATTGGCTACATGTGTGTTTTAGTGCTCGGTCCGATCCACTTTCAACAGCGTCTCTCAGAATATACGCTTTCTGCACCTTTAAGGACCTATCAGCCTGCGCCCAGAAGTAATGAATTACATTTACTTCGTTACATTTACTTGAGTAAATTTTATGGGTAACTTGTACTTTTAGAGTATATTTAAAGATGGGTACTTTTACTCTTACTCAAGTAAATTTCTTGTGAAAAAACGGTACTTTTACTTTGTTACATTCGGTGGCGTTCCTCCGCTACTGTCAAATGATAATAATTTACTTTTTATTTTATTTTTAAATAAGTTAATATGACTTGTTCACAAGTCCCGCGAAACGTTGGAGAGGCTGCTTCACGAGAGGTGGCTATGCATCACCCGCTTATAATTAGCACGCGTTGAGTCGGAAGATGATGGCCGTCATTTTTACTGTTGATCACCAGGTGGCACCATTAACCCTTTAGATGGGCCTGTGCAACAAAAAGAAGCTTAGTTTCTGGCTTTTATATGGAGGTCACACCTGCAAACTTTTTTTGGGGGGGGGTGGGGTTCAGTGCGCGCGTATAACGTTACCGAACGGTCCGGTACCGAATCTTTAACAGTTCACAGTCGGCTTGTTTGAAGCGCGGAACACACTTCAATCCAAGTTCCCACACGAACATATTAAATATTCAGTCCATTTTATCACGAGATTCAAACGATAAATGCCGTTTTGACGCTCTATATATGGCGTGACTGGTCACTTCATGATCACAGTTCAAGCGGCCGCGCGTGAACGCGATCATCTGTGAACGCGATCGATCATCTCTTACTAAAGAATAAACATGAATGAAGGTATGCTGAGGATACATTACAACTTACTGTCATGTATATATGTGGTGTAATCGCTAAATCAGTGTTTCAATGACGTCAATATAACTGCTTGTAAACTAAACCATAACGTTAGCATCACATAATTACCTCAGGCAGTCATTCAGTGTGCACAGAATTTTATACACTAGAGAAATCAACTCTTTCACTAAATACAAGCTCTATATTAGCCTATATATTCATTACATTTTACTTAACCTGTTAGTGTTGTCTTGATTATTTCATGCATGTTAAATAAACCTGTCATGAAAATGACAGACACTGTGTATAAATTATTATATTTTAACAACAAATTGGAGAAGAAAACTATTTTATAATTAGATTTAGAAGTTAATGCAAAAACTGCCTTATGTGAAGTTTACATGTTTGCATACAATGTGTTATTTGAGTGTTGATTATTATACCTAAAAATAAATAGCAACTGAATAGTTTGGGCTCTATTTTGTTAACCTTTAATATTAATGTGCAAGTAAGGGCTCCCTATATAGTTTACAGCAATATCTTCAATACACTTTTAGATATAATTTAATTAATTCAAGGACAGACACTTTTTTTCTTCTTCAGTAAACAACTGTTAAATCTAAAAAGCAATTTTGTAAAACTGCTGTACCGAACTCCATGATTTCAAAACTGAGGTACGTACCGAACCGTCAGTTTTGTGTAACACCTCTGCTGTCAGTCTTTTATTTTTTGTCATGCGTCACAACACTTCCTTGAGTTCCAGGTGTTTCCGTGTTGTAAATAAAATCATTTTTTAAATATTAAATGTGTCACTCTCTTTAAGTCACGCTCAGAAATGTGTCATTTGCATACCTCAATTTGAACAATGCTCAAGGGTTAATGGTTATTGTTTTTTGTTATTTTTAATAGTTTAATAATTTTTAAATATGTCCATATAGCTTTTATAAACTTTATTTTAGAGCATCAAGTTAACCAGCATTAAAATGAGAAATGTTGCTTTGGCAGCAAGCTAAACACACAGTATTTATTTATGAGTTAATTTAAAATGTAGTTGATTTAATAAAATAAAATATTCATGTATGTATACATACATGTATATTTGTAAGGGAGTGGGCCAGTAAGAGACACCCATTGACAACGCCAGACAGATCTTCCGTATGCGGGGCAAGGAGATCAATGAATGGGGTCCGGGTGCAACAGCATAATCTCCATTACAAGAACTAATGCTGGTTTGGCCAAGTATTTATACCCCGTGCAAAGAACATCGTTTCTCTTTGACGGTAACATACAATTTAGCCCGCGACTTTTACACGTTTGCTGTACTTGCACAATCAAATATAGACATAAGAAACATAATACGAATGCAAATGCTACGTTTATTTGCTTAATATGCCGTTTTTAAATCCAAAACGGTCATATTACCCATAATGCTTTGCGGCTTACGCAAACACGCAGCCTTTCTATTGGTGGGCACGTAACGAATACGAAGCAGAAAAATGGACAAAGATTCTTTCGTTTTTGTGGCTCGTCATTTATACAACACACACATTCCGTGAGACCCAAACATTTCAACTGGTTCACAAGCTCACACCTTGTATTTCTAACGCAGAGACATTTCCATGATAATGCCCACCAAGTTGCGCTGCTATTAGAGGAATCAAGTGATTTCCTAGAGTTCGGAAGTTCAGAAGGCCCTGCCACTACTATATATACACACAGTGGGGAGAACAAGTATTTGATACACTGCTGATTTTGCAGGTTTGCCCACTTACAAAGCATGTAGAAGTCTGTCATTTTTATCAAAGGTACTCTACAACTGTGAGTGACGGAATCTAAAAAAATCCAGAAAATCACATTGTATGATTTTTAAGTAATTCATTTGCATTTTATTGCATGACATAAGTATTTGATACATCAGAAAAGCAGAACTTAATATTTAGTACAGAAACGTTTGTTTGCAATTTACAGAGATCATACGTTTCCTGTAGTTCTTGACCAGGTTTGCACACACTGCAGCAGGGATTTTGGCCCACTCCTTCATACAGACCTTCTCCAGATCCTTCAGGTTTCGGGGCTGTTGCTGGGCAATACGGACTTTCAGCTCCCTCCAAAGATTTTTTTATTGGGTTCCGGTCTGACTGGCTAGGCCACTCCAGCACCTTGAGATGCTTCTTAAGGAGCCACTCCGTAGTTGCCGGGTCGTAGTTGTTTCAGGTCGTTGTCACGCTGGAAGACCCAGCCAAGACCCATCTTCAATGCTCTTTCTGAGGGTAGGAGGTTGTTGGCCAAGATCTTGCAATACATGGCCCCATCCATCCTCCCCTCAATACTGTGCAGTCGTCCTGTCCCCTTTGCAGAAAAGCGTCCACAAAGAATGATGTTTCCACCTCCATGCTTCACGGTTGGGATGGTGTGGAGTGGAGTTTAGACCATAAAGCTCTATTTTTGTCTCATCAGAAATGTTTAATTGCAGAACCAAAATGTTATGCTGCGTTCCAGGCAGGTTTTTGAGCCCGTAAGTTACAACTTCAAACCAAGACTCACGACTTTGTAGTGTTCCAAGCAAAGTCACGCCAAACTGCCTGAGCGCAAGGAATTGTGTGGTAGCTAGACGTAAACAAAGCATGGCAGACCGTACGGGGCTTATGCTCATTTACAATCCTTTCTATCCCCAAAGGTGCTTACTCCTTGCTTATTTGAGGGAAACGGAGGAGAAAAACAGCGCAGACAGCAAGAAAAGCTGTTATACCTTTTATTTTATGTTATTTGTATATTTGTTTCATAAATACTGCATCCTTAGGGGGCTGCCATTGTTGCTTCGCGGGCTATGTGACGTCAAAACTCGTAACTGGGAGTACGTCGATCTAGTACGAGTTCACGGGTGGGAAGTCACGGGTTTGGCTGTCGTTCCAGTCCACTTTCACGGGTAGAAGGTTGGAAAAACACGGGTTACCTGGAACACGGCATTAGACTCTGCTTAATTACATAAAAAATACACAACTGGGCAATTCGGTTTCATACAAGAATTTTTATTAGAAAACGAGATGCAACAGAGCAATGAATCAAACAGCACAATGTCAGCACAGCTTTCAGCAGCCTGTGCACAAACTCAACTCTGTGGTCACTCTGTTGAAATTTAAAACATTCTCTGAGCTCTATGTACAAAGCCATTTGTGAGAATCCTGAAAACAAATCGGGGGAGAAAATGGATTTAAAAAAAAGGATTTTAAAATGCCATTTTCAGTCCGGACATCAGTAATGGGCAACTGAGAGAAAATTACATTTTTAATATCTACACAAGTGGCGGACAATAGTGCAGAGAAAAAGAAAAAAAAACGATTAATCCAGGCTTTTCCATTTGTTTACTTCAACACAAGTGGCGCACAAGAGGATTATAGATAAGGGCATGAAGCAGTAAGAGAGGGACCGGAATAAAGGTGCAGAGGGATCTGAGAGCGGGGAGGAGACGGAGACAGACTTGGATCAGGGAGACTCCGCTCGAACACTGTTTGTTCTTTCACCTGGTTCGGGACTGTGGCGATCTGGTTTTACATGTTCTCGTCCATTGCTGGATTCTCGACGGTGCGAGCGCTCTTTGCTGCGACTACGCTTGTGTGACCGTTCCTTACTATGGCTGTGTTCCCGCTTCCTGTTCTTCTCTTCCCCTGCTTCCTGCCTGCTCCTGCTGCCTGAGCGAGAGCGTTTCTTGCTAGATCGCTCGGATTTGTGTTTCCGGTCTCTGCTTCTGCTCTTCGAGCGCTTGCTCCTCTTTTCTTCCCTGTGCTTTCTATCCTCCTTATCTTCCTTGTGCCTCCTCTCTTCTCCCTCTCCCTTGCTTCTCTTGTCTTTTGACCTCTCCCGATCTTTAAGATGCTCTCGGTCTTTCCTGTGACTACGCTCTCTCTCGCTCTCTGCCTCCTTCTCCTTATCCCTGTCTTTCCTCTCATTCCGCTTCTCCCGGCTGGCACTGAGACTCCGACGTCGTTCCCTGCTACGGCTGCGTCTGCGTTCTGTGGTCCGGTCCGGTGTTCTTGAACGTCGCCTATCTCGGTCTCTCTCCCGGTCTCTCTCTCGGTCCCTGTCTCTATCCCGGTCCTTTCCATCCCTTTCTTTGCGCTGACGATCTCGTTCTCTCTCCAGTTCACGGTCGAAGCTGGCGCCATGTTTTTCTTTGTGATGGCTGCCACTCCGGGAACGATTTTGGGATTTCCTTGGACTCTGACTTTTCCTAGGTGTCCTAAACACACAAAACAAATCATTCAACAACACGTATACAAGACAACTTGTCAAAAAGGAGAGTAATTTGGTAAACGCAAGTATTTCTTACATTCTAACATTACAAGATATGAAAGACAGAATCTGCTGTAGCCAAGTGCAACTCATAGCAGAAATTAACTGATGCATTTCAAAAGAATCAACTGTGTGTAAAATGTGTAAAATTTTAGGCGACCGTTTAAAGTGATGTAAACTAGATTAAATTCTGTGAACAAATTAAATTGAAGACTAGTCATTAACCAGTCTATAATATTTCTAAATGATGCTGGGAGCATATTCATGACCAAATACAGATAGAGGAAAAACTGCATATAAAAAGCACAAAACACATGACAGTCACAGTAACTGCCCCACAAAACTTCTCATGAACAGAACTCTACTGTTACAATAACTGCGTTCACACCGCCGCCGGCGAGAGCGTCAAACTTCGCTCTGGCCGCCCTGCCAACGACGCTGTAGAAAGATTTTTGGACGCGCTGCCGCTCTGACGTAGATCGACTGCTTGGTCTTTTTTTTTACTTTATTTAAAGCAGCCAAAGCAAACAATTGTGTTGATCGGCATTTGTGCTGACTGACCACAGGTAGGGTATAACTGTATAAGTTCATGAAATCATTTAGATGTGAAAGTTTAAAAAAAGCAGATTGATGGAAAGAACTTATAGTTACATGTTTGCTAACAAAATAAACCAATTAAAAGCCATTTGAGTGGTGTGGCTTTTGTGTTCAAGGTTAAGTGCTAACGTTAGTCTAATGTCAACATGCAGTTTATAGGAGATATTTGCTAGCCTCTGTCTTTAATTAACATTAACATTAATTTGTGTGCAGCCTATATTACAATACCTGTCCTGGTTGAAGTGCAGCATTAATGCAATTGGTCAAGTCTGTGTTGTTTTGAGCAAATTAAATGTATTCCTGCTGAAAAACAAGCGTTCTAGTGCGAAAATGTTGTCTATAAATAGTGTTGCGCGCCTTCTTATCAAACCCGCCGCCACAGCAATGATAAACCTCTCCTATTTTGCTTGGGAACCAATGTGGTCGGAACCAAAGATTACAGGAATGTGTTCTCTGGGATCGTCTCAAGCGGAGCACTTCTACATACCCATTGTTTGCCGCCGAACCGCGTCATAGCTCATTACCATAAATTTTATCTGTTTTCAACTCTCCTCGACGGCCAAATCGTCCAAGATGCGCCGCTCTCGCCGGAGCTCGCCACCCGGCTCCCATTGAAAATGAATGACTTCCGGCCATTTCGGCGGTGTGAACGCAAAGTTAGGGGTGTAACGATACACCAATACCACGGTTCGGTTGACATCACTGTTTTGGAGCCACGGTTCGGTTCTGTTTCCTGTGGAGGCAGGGTTCATGGCAGGGCGCCAGCAAGAATGACGTTTTAAACGTTTGAATATAACAAATAAGAACACATGCAATGATATTTTAAACAGGAAACTAAACCGCCAATAGGTGGCAGCAAGGGACTGTCTTAATGAGCGAGTCATTAGGCGTTTCTCAATGTCAAGGAAGGATCCTCGGAAGACAGAATTTCGAGGATGCTACTTCATCGACATCCGTCGAAGGACTGTTCCAATGTCGAGGATCCTCGGAACTTCAACCGAGGTCTGAGTCCTTCGTTCGAAAAATATGCCATATACTGGAAAGGATGCATACGAGTAGACTGTGCTCTTCGCGCTCTCAAATCACCCACAATCCTATGCGCGCAGCTTTGCTATCTTGTTAAAAAAATACAGAATATCGGACGTTGGTGGAGTCGGAGCGTTAACGGGGCAATATGCTTTCAAGTGTAAGTATTTACGTTACCAAACATTTGTTATAACCGTAGTAAATATAAGTAAAGTTTAACGTTTAAATGCCAGTACAAATTACTACCGTATTGATATTATACGAATTACGTTATTGATGGCTTACGGACCTTTTCACTGACTTAATCAGGGTTTTTCCTGGGTCAAAAAGGGTCTTCGGTGGTGTCTGACAGACATGGTCATCCACACACACAGTAAAAAAGTACTCTACCTACGTGATCTGTGAGCGCAATACTGACAATACATTTAAAATAAATGCAAAGAAACCGTTTGTAATTTTTGCTTCTTATTTTGACATCTGATATTATGCATGATCTCTACCTTGATGTTTGTTTCTTTTCATCCTCATTTTTTACAATATTTACTGATAATTGTTTTGGTATAATCATATCAATATTAAAATGTAGCATAAAAAAATTAACAAATAGCCTAATTTTCTGCCATATACAATTTTGTAAAATTATCAGCTAGCTAACAACTTTGTTCTGGTCTCACCTAACTCCAGTCTACACTAAATTATATTTCACTACACATTGTCAACATAAATAAGCTGAATGACTGTGGATGATTAAACTAATTCTTACTATCCACTCTTGCTAAATTGGGTAAGCACACTTGTGTTCTCATCAGATGTGTTCTGAGTAAATGAATATACTGATTCGTTCGTTCAGTGTTGGACGGATCAGTTGTTCTAACCAGTCGCTAAAATGTTTCGATTCAAAGGAGTCATTAGGTGGCGAATCGGACATTAGCAGACGCGTCGTGCGAATCCCGTCTGTTAGAACATCGCGAAAGATTTGTCAATACAGAATACACTTCATAACAGAATAATGTTTTCCCGTTTATTGAAACTTATGTTTATGTCAGCTGGTCAGAGAAGAGTTGATGTTTTTTGAGCGCAGTTCACACCCAGTGGGAATTCAAGGAAAAGAAAATATCCGAATGCGGCACGTGCAACATGGATTCGGTCTTCCGACCTTTTGATTTTGATTAATATGTGAAATATGAGAAGACATCGACAGAAAGAGAGAGCGGTCACGCGGGGGAGGGGTTCTCTGCTCGTTCTCTGTCACTCAGTTAACACGGCCATATCAGTGCAACAGTCATCTATTCTACACTCATAAAATAACAATAACTCATCAAATAAGGCTTTGGCGGGCCAAAAATTTGTCTTGGCGGCCGCCAAAAAAATTTAAATGCAGGAAAAACCCTGTTAATGACGCGCACTTGCAAGCCTGTTCCATTTACGTGTTCTCCGAATGCTAAAGAGGAGCCTCGCCTAGCCTCTGAAGGAAGTGACTTGGAGGACCAGTCCTGCAGAGGAAGTATCCTAACACCTGCTGAGTCATTCATTCAAACGATTCATTCAAAACGATGAATCATTCAATAACAAAACACTGCGCTGAGTGTTGCTTTCCTTTGGAACCATTTTCGGCGGTGGAATATAACAAAAGTCAATGCTGTTTGTGTCTAAAATGTAAGTAACTTAATATTAACTAGGCTACTTGTTTATTGAACCACAAAATTAAAATGTGACATTTGCAATCGTGATAATATTCAGCAGAAAAGCTCCCTTAGTCAACTAGTGTTATTAACAATATCATACCCCAGTATGTTTCTTCTGTGAGTTTATAGTGCTGTTATGTTCATTTGGCGAGACTTTGTTACCAGAAATACACTATCCCTTATCAATCGCTGTTTACATTGAAATGTAATAAAATCAGATTCATTCTTGCGTTTAGGGCTGTAATCAACCAAAGAAAATCTTGGTCCTGAAAGTCCTGAAATTTTTAACTAAAAATCGACTAAAAATGACGCTAGGAAAAAAACTTTAAATTAATTAGCTGCGCACTGTGCGCAGTACTTGGTAGCCTTTTTGTCTGCCTAAAGGAATTATAAATAAACATAAACTATTAGGCTATATGCAGTATATTAAATCGTTTTTGACCTGATTATTTTGCACTGAAATGAGTCTGACACATGAGCCTGTCGGCTCTGACAGCGTTGCATCACGTGCACCTGTGTAATCAGCTATGATTTCCAAAAATATAGTAACTGTTACTATGTTGTCAACTAGTGATATCACGAACTTTTGAGGAATATGCAACATAATTAAGACAATTGTTTTTGTCATATGTGTTATAATAACTGACAGACACTAATATTTCAACCATCAAAATCACTGGTATTATTGGGACAAATTGCCCTCGTTTACAAACAACATATATACCATGCCATTAAAAATGGTTTGCAATCATTTAAAAGAATTAGACAAAACTTGCATCTTTAGATCAAACACAACACGACAAACACTAATCGTGGCTGCTCTGGTTAGCCAAATAATCTCAGCCCACCCACACACAACTGTACCTAGAACGGCGCCTATCTCCATGCCTTGCTGAATCAGCTGCCACCGTTGTCGACTCCTCCTCCTCCTGCTCATCTTTTTGCGGGGGTTTACGTGGTCGGCTCTTCATGTGCTGATCGATTGCCTTCTGCACAGGAACAGGTATTCGTGGGAACAACGTAGAGAACCATTCCAGCTTGGTCAGGAAGGAGCGGAGCATCTCTCCGACAGACATTACACAGCCTCCTCCAGCCTTGACGTCCAACTCCTGATCAAGGAAGAGTAAAACCATTAACACCACAAACACACCTGGACATGCACTTATCGCATGGTAACACAACGCTAATGATTAGACCCCTAAAGCCATTACACTGTAAACTGCATAAAATGCTTTATTTGTGATGACCAAATACTGAGTCTTCACCTCTGCTCTCACCTGACTTAATATTCAGTATTTAAAGGTGCACCAAGTAACTTAGCTGCTTTTGTTTGTTTCACTGACTGTCATTTTGGACTTTATAATAGCAAATAAACAGCATGGACACAAAAGCAATGCCATTGTATTAATAACTTATTTACGAGTAAATACAGTCATGTAATGGCCGATTCTCCTTACATAGAATAAAAAGGCCTTTTCTAGCCTGCTGGGCTCAAGCCAACATTTAAATACATATCATTTGATATGGTAAATGGACTATTTCATAATAGAACTTTATTGCACCTTTATTATAAGTTGTACCATTTTGAATTGACAGGGACTAATTTCATTGCCTGTCTGTTACTTGAAAAAAGAAAATAGGCTATAGTTATTGTATCAATTATTATATTTAATTATTATTATATTAATATGTTAAGAGTTCAAATCACTGCATGAGCTTCAAAATAATTAGCTTCCACAATGTCTCTTACTATGCACTGACTCAAAATAGGTGCGATGCTGAGGAGGTCGCAGGTCAGCTGACATATATGATGCACCGGTGAGTGTGAAGGGGTGGAGTGGGTAGGTGAGCTTTTCTAACAGCACTCACGAACGCCAGCCAAGAGTGTGGAGCACACCCTATATCCAATCCACCCGCATCACAAGGGCCATCTGGGAGAGAGAACAGGGCAGTCAGCCAGAGACACACATAACCACCATCATGCCTGGCAGCAATGTTTGCTGAACGCGAATAAGATCTCTTTTTCTGGGATATTTTTAAAATGGATAATATTACTAAATGTATAATTAGTGGGTATGCAGGTGCATAAGAGATGAGTCAGCACCCAGTAATGGATATCTGATATTTACAATCAAATAATAAATGTCTCTATGAATCATTGAGGCATACTGCCATATACAGACTGACATTAATCTGGGCTAAGAGAATATTGCATGCAATCACAGAAATCACATTTAACCACAGAGGAACCACCTTCACATGTAGCTCAAAGAACCATTTGCAAAGAGTTTGCTTGTGATTTGTGCTGCCACCACAAATACAACTGCAGCTGTCACTGCGCATCTTATGGAGAACATTAAGCCAAATGAGGTCAAAGGTTGAAGGACAGCAATGTGCATCACAATCAGCATTTGGCCTAAAGCTTTCGGATTTCAACAGTGTACATTAGAAATAAGAGAGAGATTAAGGCATTACCCGTGGTGACATACCTCCTCGTCGTCAAGGAACTCATCATACCAGTCAATCAAGTCAGGAGGAGGTTGAGTATACCTGAAATACATGTATGACATGATAAATCAATGTATATTCATTGGGGCGTGCTGTGGTCAAACCCAAAAATATGCACCATCCAAACTAACACTGTACCATGACCTAAATTATCATCTCATTTAGGAGTCAAAATCTGCTAAGGGGTAACAATTAATTATTTTCAGGATCTGCATTTTCATGGGTTTAAATAAAAAAAAATAAAGTTTTTTTTTTTTTTACCAGGAAAGAAGAGGTTTTGATCCACAGTTGTTTTTATGGTCTCTTATAACAAAAACATTACAAGTCAATGAATTTGCGACAGTTGAATGTAACATTTTTGACAAACCAAACATGTCAGTCTCTGAGTAACAGGTAATTTTATGCTATGAAAAAATTCCATAAAATAAGTATGAGATTTTCAAAAGCATTTCGAAGGCCTCCAGCACGTTTTATAATTACCCAAAAATCAAACAAAGTTCACCCCTTAACGCACGTTATCAGGTCCGTCAAAAACTTGGGCTGACTGTTGCTTGGAATATCAACTAAAAACATTGACAACACTCATAGTCAATCATTTTACTGTATACTTGTCATTCAAACAAATAATTACCTTACGATTCCTTCTGTTTTCAAATCCACATCATTTGAATATCACAACATCGATGTCTGTCAAAAAATAACGTGCACAATACACGTTAGTATTTACGAGAAGCAGAGGTCCAGTGAGTACACCCATTTCCTGGGAAACCCACACTTCCGGATGTGTTTAATACGTCGCTTTCCGAGAAGCGGGAGAAAAATGTCGGCTTCAACACGCTGTCTGTCAGAGACGATAACGTGCATAATACACAACGCACTCAAGTATAAATTTGTTCTTCACTCGCTGAAATACAATCTGAATGATCAGGGAATTGAGTGAAAATTCACACTGCATAAGAGAGAATAAACAATCCAATTGAAAAACGTTGCCGGTTTAGTGAACATAATTTAACGTTAGTTTTGACAGATATTTTTATGTACAAAATACGCATCTTTTCAATAATTTTCTAATCTTGACTTCTCATAATTCTGGCAATAAATTAACTGTTAAATGGGTGATTTTGAGATGAGTCCCTGCAGTAGTCCTATTTTAATCTTATACGCTCATATAATATATATAATAATAAACTTGACACATGATTTTTTTTATAAAATCTAGGTTTAATACGATTTTCAGTTGTTTAAAAGATTAAAGGGATAGTTCACCCAAAAATGAAAATTCTGTCATTTACTCACCCTCAAGTTTTTCCAAACCAGTATGAGTTTCTTTGTTCTGCTGAACACTAGGGATGGGTCGCGATTTTCGAATATTCGATTAGTTATTTAATTATAGAATATCGAATAGTATGTGCGATTATAGTCCAAAAAAAATACCCATGTTGTCGGTGCTTACGCGTTCATGTAAACAGAGGCGCTGCCAATAACGCGCCTAAAAGCTGCCAGTCAGCTCTCAGGGTGTTTTATACTGGACACGTTTGCTGCGGTCCGAGTCTGATTGTTCCCTCCGCTGTGTTGGTCTGGTTTCACACTCAACTTGAACCCTGGTGCGTTTGCGTTCATCTTACGTCATCACAAACGTGCACGGGCGTGATAGAAAACAGAACGCGGGTCAATATATTGGGCTTTTTTCAATTAATTTGGTGCTATTATGTGCAGCTGAGTAAACGACACTTGGGTTTACCGTATGTGTGTCGCTTGAAGGCGGCAAAGAGACTCTTTTGAGGAGACGGTGAATTGCCATTCATTTGCTGCCCTGATTGCACTCTATGCGCGAATACACTGCAGGCTCGCTCTCGCGATCGTATCTCAGCTAAATCATCAACACTATCATCTCTTACGTGTATGTTATTGAACTAATGACATTGTAATCGGCTAAAACGCATGCGCTGGTTACTTTCTTCCACAACAAGTGGAAGAAAGTACACCCGAGTGTTGTTTGCACATTCACGTGAATCACGGCTCAGCTCCGAGAGCAACCGAACTCCGGTTCGGTACCTCAGTGCACACCAAGCTCTGTAGGTAAGCTTTCACATTAGCAATTTTTCATGCTAACCGTGCCCCATTCCGAACTAAAATGCCAGAGTAAAAACGCCCTGAGACAACAGAAGAATAACACATCGTCTCACGCGCACGCTGTAGACTTGTGGCATTTATCAGGTAACTTGGGGCGATGTCACATTACAGTCATATGTTTCAGCATGTTACAATAATATGGCTTGAGTTGATATAGCCTATTCCCTAATGAATTAAACAGTTTGTTATCATACAGATTGAGAGTGTGAATGGTCTCTCTCCCTCTCTGTTTATGTGTGTAGCCTATACATGCGTACATGCGGGGGAGGAGTTGCGATTTTCGAATAAAAATCGAATAATTCCCAGCGATCTTCGAATATCATTTTTGCTTGAAATGCCCATCCCTACTGAACACAAGATGATATTTAGAAGAATGTTTGTAACAAAGCAGACAGAGCAACCATTGACTACCATAGTATTTTTTTCCCCTACTATGGTAGTCAATGTTTGCTCTATCTGCTTGGTTACAAACTTTCTTCTAAATATCATCTTTTGTGTTCAGCAGAACAAAGAAACTCATACAGGTTTGGAACAACTTGAGGGTGAGTAAATGACAATTCTCATTTTTGGGTGAACTATCCCTTTAAAGCAATTATCAAAGATTGATAAAAAGATAATACATTACTACATGATTTGTTACATTTAATTACCACTTAACAGATTTTGACTCAGGTTCTTCATATTGTAGACTCTACAATATTGTAGGCTCTACATATTCCTTATCAAAGGCAATGTTAGAATTTGGTTTTTTTAAGTATACCCATACGAACCTCCATGGCAGTGTTAAAAATATATAAATATGAAGGAGACAAAGACAAGTGAAAATAAATGACTGAAACAAAGAAACATCAGTTAATGTTAAACATCTGAGGTGGATCTAAGTCATACCTGATGTACATAAAGCCGAGTGCCCTGATATAGGGCGAATCTGTGTGAGTGATGAGACCCATCACTTGTTTGCGGGTTAGTTTCAGTGTGAACAGCTTATACAGCAAGCAAAACGCAGTGGACACGATCCCACCCGTCCCGACTCCTCGAACCTACAGGACAAACATCAAGAGATTTAAAACTAGTCTTATGTTTTAGTGCAAGCTAATCTCTCCCTTGTTTTAAAAGTGACGAAGAGGATGGGAGGATGAAGTTGAAGAGGTCTCAAGGCACGTACTTCTACTTACCCCTCCGCACATTCCCGTCTGCCCTGCAGTCTTCCTGCTGCCTTTTTCCCATGGCTCCACATGGTTGACCTGAGAAAAACATTTAAATTAGATTAACCATTTAAATGTATGCAAACCTGGCAATCAATTGGATAAAACTATATTGTACAACTCAAATCACTGATGTTCTAAATAGTCTCAACATCAACCTAACCATACTTGTTTATCCAAAATAAAAGATAATCAGATTAACTTTACAAACACTTGATGATCTTAGAATATCTCTCATTTTGTTTATTGTTGCAACATAAATAATGGTTAACACAAAGTGCGTGCATACCAAAGACGACAGAAGAATATAATTGAAATCAATTTTCTTCCCAGCTGATGAAAATTATAACATTGACAGCCAATCAGAATCTACTCGAGTTCAATAAGCTCGCGAATTTAAAGCGGCAGCCGACATAAAACGTTATCGTCGGTTGATGTCGAGACAAATAAAGTTATCTTTTTAGTTCTTTTTCTTGGTGTGAACGGTCCTTAACAGTAGAAACTGCTGTTGCCATGGTCGTTTCCTGGAAGGATAAATGCGTTCTCAGTCACTATTCTATTTCGTGTAACGTTAATGCCTTCCCGTACAATTAAAGTAAATGGTGACTGAAGCGGTCAATAATATACGTCTATATACACTTTGTATTCTACTAAATAAAGTCGATGTGAATGGTTGGAACAATGTGTAGTTGAGTTAATGACAGAAGATTCCTTTGAGTAAACCAACCATTTATGTAGCTAGATTTGAACTAGTTAGCATACTTAGCCTGCATGGCCTAATACGGTTTACTATAGCTCATAAAATAATAAACAAAGCAAAACACGTTCATTTAAACATATAATTATTTAAAACTAAAAGGAAAACAACAACAAATGAGACAATCCAATAATCAATGATTTGAAATTTTAAAAGGGAAACATAGAAAAGAAAACCGCGGGCTTCACGCGCATCGGCCCAGGTTTGTTTCACCACCTTGAAGTAAATCTCGTCAACCACCTCGTGGTAGGTCTTGAGCTCGTACAGCTGGACCTTGAAGTAGGGCGACGATAGGACGTTCGTCAGGATCATCGGGTTGAGGTTCATCGTCTTCTCGTTGCCCCATAACGGCAAAACGTTGCCGTGCTTCCCGCCGGCCGGTTTGCTCACGGCCTGCTGCTGTTGTTGCTGCTGACTAACCGCCATGGCAGTTCCTTCACAACGCCATTAAAATACAAAACGAAATAAAACGACGGTTACCCCTAACGAATATATCCACAACGCGTCCGACGAGGCGCGCGAGAGGCGGACCGACGTCTCTTAATTCATTAGATTTTATTTTGGATAGTTTTGAATGCTATTCCCTGTAATATTGGAAGACGCACGCGAAGCGTTCTGTTACGCTGAGTTGTGGGGACAAGATGGCGCGCGGACGGAAGAGGGGCGGCGGAAAGGGACTCAAGGATGAGGGTTGCCAAGTATTACCAGTGAAATACTCCTCTCCAAAAACGAAGCTATTGAAACAGCGAGTACAAATAATATATCTTTCTATGTGTTTGGAAATATTAAAATATGTATGTAACGTTAGTACAGTGTGAAAATATTTCTTTTTTAAAAAAAAGAAAAGATTATCTGCATTTCCCAGAAAATTTTTTTAAAAAAGACTTGGCAACACGGTCCTCCAGATCAGCGTGGTATTGCAGAGTCCATCTGATAATATTGTTTAATTTCTATTTCCCATATAATATTGGTGGTGTGTGGCAGTAATGCTCTAAATTATAATATATATTTTTTTATCCATTTAGTTCTTCTACTACATATTTATTATGTGGCGTGTATTTTAAGTTAATTTAATAAATAATGTGTGAATTCATTGTGCATAAAAAAAAACATTTCAGTGTGCAAAAAGACAACTGCCAAGAAAAAACGCAATATGACAATTCAAAACTACAGAACCAAATACTTCATATAAAAGTTTTATTTTTGTATGTTATTCTCTAATGCATTCTTAAAATGCAACATATTACATGCAGGATTTTAAATGACATTTTCTGCTGCCATTTAAATTACATAATTTACTTTTATGCAAAATAAAATAAATCAGGTAAATACAGGGAGAGACATTCTTGGCACTTTCTAAAGGCAGTATTCAAAAAGTATTAAACAGTATTTAAGAAATATATACTTTATGATGAAACATCAGATATATCATAAGTCTTTTTACTAGCTTTTGTATAGTTTGACAGTTGCTGTTATTATAACTGAAAAACCAGAACACAAATCAAATCCAGATTCTTTATATACAACTAACTAAACAATGTACAGTTCTGTAATCTACAATATGTAATCTTATAAACAGCCCTGTTTATTTGCCTTTAAAATTGGCCTTTTATTTCAAACAAATTCTTGCAATAATAAACTATAAAATCTCCCACATTTTCCAGAATCCTGGTTCAGGTCCTCTGCATCTCTCCTTAACTGAAAAGGAATGCCTGTAAAACTACTTTGGATTATGCCATTTTAACAGAAGCTTCTCATTTCAAATTACTTGAAAAACAGTCCAGTAGTCAAGTTAGCAACTCACTAGTTTGTGTGTTACTCCTACCTGGTGTCGAACCAATAGCCACCTACAGCACAGATAACACACTGTCCTGTTTACTGTATAGTAGTTACACAGTTTTCTTTTAAACAAACACAATTTGTAACATTTAGACCTTTATGGGTGGTCTCACAAAAAGACTTGTATCAGAAATATGATTTCAAGTTTCAAGCAAACTTAAAATCAGTAGTATATATTAAATATATATTACTAATAATATAGTATAACAGTTTTTTTCTTTCTTCAAATTAGCAGCAACCATTAAAGAAAACACCGGACAGTCAAAAGTGCATCAGTCCATGTCAATGGATTAAAAACAAAAGAAAAGAAGTTTATGTAAATTAGGCCTGAAATACTTCAACACGCGACCATTTTCAAAATGACTGTGAGACCTATAACCATCGATTTTTGGTAAAAGAGTACCAATCCAAGCATTTCCTGTCACTTTGAGCTAAAGCAAAGCTTTTGTCTGTCATCAGAGCTTGACCAGCAGGGGGAGCAGTGACGTCACAAATTCCTAGAGCCCATGAATGTGTCAGGAGCCCAGTATAGAACTGCTGTGTGTGAGCGAAGACAACTGCTGTCTTCTCCTTTGACACAGGGTATTACATCACCTTCAACATGGACGCTCAGTCTAGCGTTTTATAACCACCTGTTCAAAAGCTCCAGCACCAGCCCTAAATGACAGAGAGAAAGATACACATTACAGTACATTGCATTGCATTAGAGAATTACATTACCATAAATCCCAATTTATACTTCTGCGTCGAGTGTATGCCGTAGCTACGTCGTAGGCTGTGTGTTGCACGCGTAGCCAACGACGTACCCTGACGTGCACCTCTCCAAAAATGTAACACCGCAAGCGCTGTGATTGGTCTACCAGAACCCCTCCCTCAGGGGTACACATGCTCCCTCTGCATGTGTAACTGCACGTCGATGCGGACAAGGACGCAGAAGTATAAATGAAAATTTACGCGTAGCACGTGGCGTAGAGGCTACGGTGATGGTCTGACGCAGAAGTATAAATCAGCCTTAATTCCTCTCAATAATCTGCTCTCATAATGCAAACACAATAACCAGCTATCACACGAGGACAGCATAAGCAGAGGATGACCGTTGCCGTGGTGACCTTGCGGCAGGGATGTTACATAATATATCTCACCTGGTGTGCTGAGAGCCCAGTGCAGTGCTTCCTCCTGGCCCAACAAACAGCCGCAGACCCTCCTCTGCAACACACATTAACACAATTATTTGGAATATATTTATTTTTTATAAAGTAAAAACTCATATCAACTGGTGGAAAATGAAATGGGCAAAAACACCTCTAATACTTACACCGAAGAAGCCATATTTATCATTTGGCTTCTACCACAATATAATTTGTTTACCACCCAGAAAGCCCTAGCAACCACATAGCAATGTCCTGATATTACAACATCAACTTTTGAATGAACAAGCACCTGTTTGAAGCCATTCTGGTCATACACAAAATGTATGTATATACACATATTATCACACTATTAGAATGATTTCTGAAGGATCAGGTGACACCAAAGACTGGAGTAATGATGCTGAAAATTCTGCTTTGCCATCACAGGACTATATTACATATTAAAATCTATTCAGATAGAAAGTTAATTATACTGTTTTTACTTTATAGTTCTGGTAGTTTCAGGGAAAAGATGTTGCAGCAGCTGCTTGAAGTTGCTGTCTCTGAGGTCTATCCATGAGTCAGAGAGAAGAGGGGAAACTCAATCATCTGTTTGTTTGAGACCGTAGTAACCATGGTAAATAGTAATTTTACAAAGCCACAATGTGGTGCACATTAGTCAACTGTGCATCTGCGGTAAAACACGACTCAGAATTTCCTTATTCTGAGTTTGTGTCTACTGAATGCAGTTTGCACCTACTATGGGACAATGTGTGTTGTGGTATAAAACTCTGTGCGGGCTGGTCATACACAACATGTTTTCACGTGTGTGTGTGTTTGTGTGTCCGTCGTCGGTTGTTGCCCACAGCCTGCAGTTATAGAGATTCATTTTTTTTCAGGGCCATTTAAATATATCCATAGAAGTAGGCCTATTTCTGTCATTATACATGCGTGCGTGTGTGTGTGTGTGTGTGTGTGTGTGTGTGTACCCTCCCTTGCCAAAACATAATGTTGCCCTGGTATCTTAAAAGGAACCATAATTGATTTATTCATAATTTACTCCACTTTTACTGTTCATTTGTTTGTATTTGTATTTATATGTTAAAAAAAAGATTTATTTTAAATATAAATCGTTTTGTTTTTTTTACTTTCTATTCATGAAAGAATTTTAAAATATGTATCACACTTTCCACAAAATGAAGCAGAAACAGTTTATCAACAACATTGATAACAAAACAGTTTTTTCTTGAACACTAAACCTGCATAGTAGATGGATTTCTGAAGGATCATGTGACACTGAAAGACTGGAGTAATTCAGCTTTGCCATCATATATATATTATATTTCATAATAATACTTGGAAAATATTTTTTCAAATAAATGCAGCCTTGGTGAATTTAGGTGACTTCTTTGCAAAAAAAAACAAACAAAAAAACCTGACCTTCATAATGCACCAAACTCTGGTGCAAAAAAAAACAAAACAAAAAAAACAAGGAAGAAAAAAAGACCATAAATGCACCAAATTCTGCAATTTCAACTGAGGCATTACTGTGGTCTCTTAAACATCTGGACTATAAATGCTACATGCATCAAGGTGCTTTGTGTATTTCAGGAAAGTTTGCTTAATAAAAGTTGTCCAATAATACCTTCATTACTAGAATCCAGTATGCTGCGGCTGAAGTCCTGACCCTGTAAGATTGTTTCAATGATATCATCAGCATCCACTCTGGTAGCGTCCATTCGCTTTAGCTGAGACTCAACCGAGTCCTGCTTTACAGGGTGCCTGAAATACAAACATACACGCTTTGTTAATGACTCAAAGATTTCTCTAAAAAACATTTTGCAGGAAGAGCTAAAGCACACGTTTACCTGTTGGCTGTGATCCCACTGTGTGACGGTGTGGCTAAGTCCTGAGGCAAAGGTGTGCGGGACTCTCTGTCTTCACTGGGCTCTGGTAGGCTGCCGATCCCAGTGGATGCACTGCCCGCAGACAAGTTCCTCCTATGCGAGAGCTCCGTCAGGCTGGAGGAGCGCGAGTGACCGGTACTGTAGCCTGCAAGGATGTCCAGACTGATCAATACTATGACATAATATTACGCAAAAAGCCAAAGAATAATAGAATAACAGAAAAGCAATACATTTGTCGTGAATGAACAGACCAGAGAACTTGGACTGCTGGCTGGCGTAGCTGGCGGTTCTTGAGTGGCCACACTTTCCCAGTTCGTCTGGAAGAGAACCATGACTTAAGCCACTTTTTCCTGGGTTTTCTAGAAGATAAAAATCAGTGAATTATTAGCATCATTGTAAATTTTGGGATGGTTAAAATGCAAACTAGTCTTTACTTAAGAGTAGGAATGTGCCCTAAAAGGACATGGTGATAAAAAAAAATATGAGATGGATGGAGAAATTATATTTCAGTGTTTTTGCATTCTCTTGCAAAAGTTCTCCTCTCATCTCATGCGTTTTCCATCGCCATGTCCCTTTAAAGACTCCATAGAATGTGTTATTACGTGTTATCCGTGGCTTTCCGAATAAGGTATTCGGCTTCGGGCACATCCCTAATTAAGAGAATAACATGCACTACAGGTCAATAGTTTGGAATAATTTATATAATTTATGTTTTTGACTTAAAAAAAAAGTATTTTATACATACCAAGCTGCATTTATCAAAAATACAGTAAAACAGTAGTATTGTGAAATATTATTACAATTTAAAATAACTGTTTTCTATTTTAATATATATTTTAAATGGCAATTTATTCCTGTGATGCAATGCAAAATTTTCTGCATCATTACTCCAGTCTTCAGTGTCACATGATCCTTCAGAAATCATTCAAATATGATGATTTGATGCTCAAAAAACATTTCTTATTATTATCAATGTTGACCAGTTATGCTGCTTCATATTTTAGTGGAAACAGATATATTTTTTAGTTTTTCATGATTCTTTGATGAATAGAAAGCTTTCATTTGAAATGGAAATCTTTTGCAACATTATTCATAAATGTCTTTACTGTCACTTTTGATCAACTGAATGCATCTTTGCTGAATAAAAGTATTAATTTATTTCCTTTTTTCTCCTTTCAATGGTAGTTTTTCACAGTTTCCACAAAAATGTAAAGCAGCAAAAACTGTTTTCAACATTGATAATAATAATAATCATAATAATAATAATAATAATGAAAGTACTGTAAAAATATATGGTAGTATATATATATATATATAGGTGATAGATTTTTGTGTGGATTGGTACCTGTACAAATAGGAGTTGATTTCTGTGTCTCTCCTCTTCTGTCCTCATGTAGACATGTCTCTGCGTCTCCTGGAAAACCAACAGTCATTGCAGTGGATGGAGGCCTGTAAAAAAAAAAAAAAAAATGTCACCATTAAAAACATGTAAACATAACAAAACATCAAAAAAGACTGTTGCATATACAAAAATACATTTACATTTAGTCTCCTACATTCCGGTTCCCAATTGTTTAGACGAGAGCCTTAATATTTTGAAAGGTCAATATCAGGAGGGGAAAAAAAGTCATGGAGAAAATACAAAAGTAAATCATGTACATGTACAAGAAATTGTGAGTGGTGTTTGTCGTGGCAAACTTGGCACTATGCAGGTACTAGGGTCTTTTAAATGATTGCTAGAAAGCTAACTCCCAAGTCTGTGCAATGTTCTGGTGCAGAGATATGGCATGTTCATGTTGCCATTACGTTGCTAGGGTGCTCTAAATGATTGCTAGTTACCAGGGTGATAGTAATGGATAGGATGCCTGCCCGAATCAAAAGAGCCAACTCCTTTGTCTCTATGATTTTCTGATGCTGAGATTCAGCTTATTCATGCTGCCATATGGCTGCTAGGGTGTTGTAAATGAATGTTAGGGCGTGGCCAGATAGTTGTCCGTGAGATATTTAAATCCTACCTGCCAGTTTGAATCAAAAGAGCCCATCCCTGTGTCTCTATGTTATTCTGCTATAGAGACACAGCCAATTAATCTTATTCTATGGTTGCTAGGGTGCTCTAAATTGTTGCTACGGCATGGCTGGACAGTTGCCAGGGTGATATTTAAAGACTGCTTGCCAGTCTGAGTCAAAAAAGGCCACTTAATTGTCTGTACAATGTTCTGATCTCAAATCTTTTTTCAATGGAAGTTTATCGGACGGTTGGTTTCTAGGGTGCTATAACTGGTTGCTAGGGAGTGGCTACAAAGTTAAAATGTCACTATTTATTGGCTGCTTGCTAAGCTGAGTCAAATGAGCCCGCCCCAAGGTCTCTATGCATTCTGATGCAGAGATACAATCCCACATATTTCTGGCAAATGTAAATCTATGAGATTTTTTCGACCACTTTTTCGCCTGCCGGATGAACATCGTATGACCAATCACTTATAAAGTCATGGCACACCCTTCATCAATAAGTCACACGATTTGACACCTCATTTATGGGTCACTCGCAAGCGGCAACCTCCTCCAGTTTCTCTTGAAGCCAATACGGAAGTGACTTAAACTGCAATTCATTGACTGGCCGCTAGGGACAGGCTAAGGGAGCAGAATCTCATTGAGCCCCATGTTAAAATGCCCAACTTTACAGCCGAAAAAAACATGTTTACAGACTGGTAAAAATTGTGGCTTTGGTCTATATGGCTAATTTCGCCCTTCACGACAACTGTGAGGGGGGTGATTTTTTTTTATTATAACTTATTTGTTTACATTATATAAAGTCTTCAAGTTCTGCATAATTAAGGGTGTGGCCACTTTGAGTGACAGGTGGATTGCTGTTTGTCTGCTGTCTGTTAGTCATCTCGTCACCTCAGCTCCAGCCAAGATGGCAGTCCCTACTTTACACTTCAAAACTGCTCTTCATAATCCTATGGGTGACGTCACGGACACTAGGTCCATATTTTTTTACAGTCTATGGTCACTCGCTGAAGTTTTGTCCAGAAGAATAATAATGTTTGTATGTATGAGGAATAACTATAGTGATGCAAGCACCAATAATAAGTTACAAAAGGAGGTTATTCACATTGGGTAAAAGGGTGTAAAGAAATGTCCAATGTTTCATGCATGACTTCAGACTTATGAATAAATCAAACAATTTTTATGATACTTTCAAGATGTTACCATCTTTTTTGAAGCTCAAAATCTCCACTTCGTTTAACTGCACATCCTGCAACTGCATTTAAAAGTAAGGAAATTAACAATTTCTCCCTCAATGTTTCACAGAAGAAAAGAGTAAATGATAAATGATAAAATGTTCATTTTGAGCAAATTATTCCTTTAATAAACTGAACCCAGCCAGGTCATGTCAAGTTTACAAAATATTTCTAGGGAACAAATAATCTATAAACCGCTGATTTTCAGAAGGATATTAAGTACTAATCTGGCATTTCATTGGTTTTAGTGCCTCTATAACTGACAGTGACATAATACTATGACGCACCAGCCAGAGCTAAAAGCACTTCAGGCGCAGTATGAGCAGGCCTACACACACACACACACACACACACACACACACGAACGAACGAACACCCCGATAACACCTCTGATGCCTCTCACAAACACATAGGCCTACTCACAGGGAATCACCACTAAACACTTTGATTTATGAGAGCGTATGACTAATTTTGAATCAACCATCCACAGTGAAGGAATGATACAACTCCCACTTGAAGTATTTTTCACATTTTAAGTGGGTAAACACACAGGCGCACACACGCCTTCATGGGGGTTTATTTTTCACTCATATCAGTTGCTACTCCACTGTCAGAACACTGTGCATGTTGTTTTAATGGGAGATTGTGTGCCAGCTCGCTTACATAACAGGAAGCACACCTTTCAATGTGCCTGGGTGCTGTGATACATTTATCTCCCACTATACGTCATCTTAAATGTCAACTATTTTAATATACACGCCCACAAAATTGCTCCGATCTGAAACCATACCAACATAAGTTTTACATTATTGTGCTACCCCCAACTACAACTACTCTTGATTACATCTTTACTTTTTAATGGAACAATAATACTTAACTTACAGGTGTTTATATTAATATTGTGAAATATTATTCGAAAAATAAAATACATTTTAAAATGTACTGTACTTTTCCCCAGAATTTTCAGAATCATTACTCCAATCTTCAGTGTCACATGATCCTTCAGAAATCATTATAATATGCTTATCTGGTGCTCAAGAAACAGTTTTTATTATCAATGTTGAAAACCGTTGTACTGCTTAATATTTTTGTGGAAACCTTTCAGAATTCTTTCATGAATAGGACGTTAAAAAGAGCAGAATTTACAGCATTTGCTTTCACTTTTGATCAATTTAATTAAAAAAAAATTAATCTCTTTAAAAAAAAATTCATCTTAAAGACACCAAACTTTTGAACGGTAGAGAAAACCTGCCACCTTAACAAATTTTCATAGGGTTCAGACACTGAAAAAAACACCCCTGTGTGTTTGACCAAAATGTACCAGGAAGTGGTTGAATCAGACTTCCTGTGTTCATGCGGTACAAGACATTGGTGTCAGACAAAGCATATTTTACTGAGGAAAAACACACACTGGCATCTGCACAGACAAGCAAACAAATATGAAAGCATCGTGACAGTTGTGTCTGAATTGTCACATAAACAAGGCCATTGTAACAAGGTGCTAGGTTCCTCAATGTGATATGAGGGACAATCTTGTTGAAAAGACCAGTATGAATTCCTGATCTAGTTGGGTTAACAGCAAATCTCCATCAGGTGTGCGTTTCCCAAAGCCAGCTATGGTCACAAGTTCCATCGTTACCAACATAGTTGCAAAAAACAAAAACAAAAGGCACAATTTGGGCTGTCAGTAAAAATGTAATAGACGTCTAACCATCTAACCATAGCCCAAGAATAGACTAGTCATCTAGAACATGAACATGTCAAACAAGCATGATGGAATATTGTACATCTCGCAAGTTATTTGAACACCAATGACATGTAACCAAATTCAAGGTTATTTTTTGCTAGAAGTGGGTTACTCATATCCGGACTATATCGGGTCTATAGTTAAGCGAGATGGTGAAATGACGGTTATTGCTTGCTGGGATTGAACTTGCGTCCATAGTTGGCTAACGATGCTTTTGGGAAACGCGCCCCAGCATGGTGTCTTGTTCATTACCATTAGTATTTAAATCTCATTCATTACCATTATTAAACCATGTGGTCTGATGCTGAAGACAAGCGTCCAAAACATATGCTGGTCTTTTCAAAAGGATGCAGACAGATTCTGATTTGAAGATGAAATTCCAAATTTTCAAACTATATAAAAAAATTAAGGGGCAACTTACGTTTTAAAGCAGGGATCACCCGACATTAGCTGCATATTGATTATAACCTAGAAAAAGAGAGAGAGTGGTGGTGAGTAGTTATACACATATGAGATGTAGCAGATTGAATACTTCATTAATACCCACTGAAAAGTTAAAATACTGGAGAATTGTGTGGTAAATTGTATTTTCATGAAGGATATAGTCATGTCTTTAATATGTGATTGGATGAGCCATGTTTGAAGCTACCGTAAAATAGCCCATATGCGCATAAATTAATGAATGAACATAATTACTGTATATATTATACAAAGTTGATGCCGTTTTCAAAGCAAAAACAAAAGACTTGGCTTTGTCCAGCGGGGGTTAAGATTCTCTGTTTTGCATTCTTCCTATGCAATAGAGATATTACTCTTTAATGGCTGATACAGATCACTATTATACTGAAACTTATGATGTTTATGCGTCTCTTAATTCAGAACGATTTTTAATTACTGCGGTTTTACTCTTGCTCTTTGACTCAATTACAACTTAATATTAATTTAAAAATAAAACATGCTTGATTAATATTTTGAAATACTACTACTTGGCTGTAGAATGCGCAAAATGCAGGATAATATAACAAACAGTCTTTAATAATAATTCCAAAGTGAAACACGCAGGCGAATCTAAAGGAGTATAGTACAAACAACCACGTAAACTGAAACAACATGGAACAATGAACAGAGGAAACTAAGGGTTTAAATACACAGACAGAGTAATCAAAAGAACCGAGAACAGGTGAGGAACTAATGAGGAACTATGGAAACTAATAATAACCAGGAACATTGGCAAAACAGGAACAGGGAAAAAGAAACCAAAACACAATGAAACTATACAGACTTATGTAGAGTTCAGACTGGCTGATTTTAGCCCCGATTTTGCTGTCATGTGCCTTTTACTAAGGAATGGCTTCCATCTGGCCATTCTACCATACAGGCCTGATTGGTGGAGTGCTGCAGAGATGGTTGTTCTTCTGGAAGGTTCTCCTCTCTCCACAGAGAAACGCTGGAGCTCAGTCAGAGTGACCATCAGGTTTTTGGTCACCTCCCTGACTAAGGCCCTTCTTCCCCGATCACTTATTTTTAAGGGCCTATCAAATGGTGACATTGCTTGATTCATATGTGTAAATATTAATAATATGAATAAATACCATTATTAATATTAGTGTTATTGTTCTTAATTACCTATAAGAACCATTGTTGGGAGTTATTTTAAGGGCCCAATAAATGGTGCCATTTATCAGTAAACCCAATATCAAAAATGTTTACTAATACAATTATGTTTAAAGTTCTTATGTTAAGTACCTCAGTCAATGCAGAACCAATTTTGAATTATTGTGATTAATTATTTATGTTTTAAACTGAAATAAAAATATGCTTGATTAATATTTTCTTAATAACAATTCATCATTATCATCATCATCACCATCATCATTTTCAATAATTACTTTAACTGTGAGATGTCAGGTGTGGCTTTTATGAAGATCACAATGTGGGAGTAGATAAACAAAACTTTTCAAAAAAAAAAAAAAACGCCTTTATTAAAACTAAGGAGATAAACCGAACACAACCACTTAACTGAACTAGGGAATGAACTAAGGAAACTCAGGGCTTAAATGCAAGGAACAAACAAAGAGAACTAGAATAATCTGTGATTAACCATAGCAACAAACTAGAGCATGACTGAGTAAACAAGGGAACTAATATGAATAGGCAAACAGAGAGAAAATAAAACTAAAAACAGAACATACGTTACATGAGAACCATTGTTGGGTGGCAATTCATTTTTAAGGTTCCAACAAATGGTACCGTTTATCAGCAAACCCAATATAAAAAAAGTAACAAATATAAAAGTGTGAATAACACAAAAAGAAAATTTCTACAAGAAACATCTCATATACATAGTGTCACATGGCTTGTATGGCAGCATGTTTGTTTCCAACTGTTAATGGACTGCAGTGATGCAAGCTAAAAGGGTCTGATCATGTGCATGGCTCTCTACGGATATAAATGTGAAGGCCTGTGGAATTTTGGGTGCTCTAACAGCTCCAGGCGAAGGTGGAAGGATACAGGGCTGTGGAATTCTGGGGGCGCTTTAACAGCTCTAGGCGTAGGTGGGGGTTGCAGATTGGAAAACACAGCTCAATACAGGCCAGAGCATGCCAGACATAACCCACATGAAACGGAACATGAAGTAACACAACACCGCACACAGATCTGAGAGGACCCGCCCCCTAGCAACTGCATGTTTATGATATAAATAAACGAAAGGATACAATATAGAGGGCATGTGGTCTCAAGACAGAGTGGGCAACTGTCTCAAAATCTCTATGCGTGCGTGTGTGTGTGTGTGTGTGTGTGTGCGTGTGTACCTTCAGTATAGAGTTGTCCTGACGTGTGTTTTTGGTGTTATATCCCTCCAATAGACAGCGCCGTGTGGTGCTTCCTGAGCCGGCAAACTCAGCCAAGTTTAAATCAGCAAAGCCAAGCTGTGTGACACACACACACACACACACCGTATCAGTGCCAGTGATCTCTGATAGAAAAAGTCGCCATAATCCATGAATAAAGAGCTTACCTTTGCAAATGTCTTCCCACCTTTGAGCTCCTTCATAAAATAACACACCAAAAATGATCACATCAGTAACAGAAAAAACCTGAAAGTATTTATCCTTATTTAAGTATTTAGCCCAATTTAAGAATCAGAACATTTGTCAAATCATACCTTTCTTACAGATGCCCGAAAAACACAAGGGTCCAGCACCCCTGTCCCTGCATTGGCACTTATCTTGCATAAGAAGGAGAATATTTTCTTCCATTTAACACAATTCACCAGAACTGGCTCTCTGCAGAAGAAACCAAAAGAAAAAGAGTAAGACGTGTAACTCGAATCACGATAGAATTACATACAAGTAGAAAGACAGACAGGCGGATGGATGGTTGGATAGATGGATGGATAGACAAGACAGGCGGATGGATGGTTGGATAGATGGATGGATAGACAGACAGACAGACAGACAGACAGACAGACAGACAGACAGACAGGTGGATGGGACACAGGGGGATGGAGGGATGGATGGAAAAACAGGCGGATGGATGGCTAGACAGATAGACAGATAGATAGACAGACAGACAGACAGACAGACAGACAGACAGACAGACAGACAGACAGACAGACAGACAGACAGACAGACAGACAGACAGACAGACAGACAGACAGATAGATAGATAGATAGATAGATAGATAGATAGATAGATAGATAGATAGATAGATAGATAGATAGATAGATAGATAGATAGATAATCCATGCACAATTTATGCAATAAAAAGTTTACATCTAATAAGAAGATTTTGCAAATAAATAAGGTATCAGTGAAAGAAAGAATACAGTGTTTACAGTATCAAAATCTCTCAGACTGTCATTGCTCCAGCACACAAGAAAATCTCTATAAGCCACATCATTCCCGCTGTGTTATTAGGGAAAGTGATTTAGATTAGGAATTTTATAATAATGTTTTCAGGCAGGGGAAGGATTAGCTTGTTACAGTGCATGTTGCGTCATATTTGTTCTGGTTGTGAAAGACATTGCATTCTGTAATGAATATTTCTGAATAATGCTTCCTGCTGCCGTTTTGTATGTGTCAGTGCTGCACTGTACTCATTCAAAAGGCCCTTCCCTTGTTTGTCCTGAAAACACAATAACACTAATGCCAAGGGAATTAAGTAAACCTTCATCTGCAGTGTTCATGAGAAGTAAGAGGAACGCCTGTCTCAATAGACAGATATGGAACGTTACCATTTTGTAAAATGCACACTGTTGATATAGCAAGTCCAGCCTTGACGGTTAGAGGAAGGAAAAAATGTGCTAATCAGACACTGCCCACTTTTGTCGACCTGTTGAGTTCCCTGTAGTACACACCCCCTCTTATACCCACCTGCCACATGATCTATTCTACAATGTTTGTTTTGTATATATATATCTCGATATTAATCAGGCAAGCTAGTGAAAATAAATAAATCAATTGTCACTCATAAAATACATCATAGTCATAAAATGTATTATTTTACATTATTATATTTTATACATACACACACTGTTGTCACTTAATAATAATATATTTTTAAAAAATGTGTCTCACCTCGAAGACTCCCCTGAAAAGCCACCGTCCGTCAGGCGAACCTTACAGAACAAAACTCCATTCACAAATGGGACATATGACAGCTCCTCCAGCTCCACATCCACCTTAAACTTAAACCTTTTCTTTTTCATCATGATGAAAGCCATTAATCACATGTGTAAAGGACGACAGATTTTCTGTTATACTCCAAGAATAGGGTTTAGAGAGAGGAACACAAACTCCTTGGCGTGCGCGTTGAATGAGTCGGTGTGCGTGCGAGACGATAGTTTTTTTAAATGCTGCTGTGTGTGAACTGCGTCGAACTGACAACTGAAGACACTTTAAAATAAAAGTCCTTCCAAAACGTAACACAATTTATATTTATATAACATCATTTATTTGTAATATTTGGATTATTTATTTGTAAAATATTTTGTAGCAATCAAACCTAATGCAATTTATTTTTGAAGTTAATGTTTTTGTGTCAATTGATCTTTGATAAATGTAAGAAATACATTACACACACACACACACACACACACACACACACACACACACACACACACACACACACACACACACACACACACACACACACACACACACACACACACACACACACACACACACACACACACTTTTTATTTGTATAAATATATAAATAACCCAACCCCAGGGGTTTTGTGGGGCAAAGTCTTTAGTCCTTTCAGCCAGAGATTTTAACGCCTGAGGAAGGCTAATTTTAACCATATTTTTCTATTGACCTCCATAAACCCCTTTTTCATTATTACAGTTTTTTTTATTTGCTTTGGTACTATTTTCACTAGTAAGGTGTACATTTTCAAAACTCTTAGTACAAAAATCTAAACTGATCACACTTGTAACACAGCTAGTCATTCTTTCAAAACCTGATGTAATGCTTTCATTCAGTGGCACATATCTTCAGTCCACATAATCATTGTTTCAAACACAAGATTATTGTAATATGTAATGAGAACATTCGGTTTAATCACTGAAACACAACAGTGTGATCTTCTGTCAGTTTAGTACTTTTAACAATCAGTTCATCCAACAGCAAACAATGCAAGATACATGTTTCAAATCACCCTTGTTGCTGAATTATCTACAGTAACACAGGCTACAGATGCCACATACAGTTTTTTTTATTCGCTTTGTGTGTTAGTGTGATAATGTTGTGTGTTAGTGATAGTGTGTTATCAAAAGGTGTGATGAAGTTACAACACAGCCATGAGGTTCTGGGCTATAGAACAGAGTTTGCTGCCAATACAGTAAATGCTCTCACTGTACCATATGACTGAATCTACTGTAGTTGAGCTTTATAAGGGTGAGTTACAGTAATGTCTCTACCATGGTAATCTGTTTACAGTATCAAATGCATACATACTGTAATGTAAAATGCTGTATTTGATGCCATCGGTCTCCCTTCTTCTGGTGTATTTCTGATCAGTCTGATGTTACATTGTCATTGACTATTTCCTTTCCTTTATACTCTACTCTGCTCTGTTCACTCACTCACTCACACACACACACACACACACACACACACACACACACACACACACACACACACACACACACACACACACACACACACACACACACACACACACACACACACACACACACACACACACACACACATGTTGGGTTTTCATCTTTTATGGGGACTTTCCATAGGCGTAATGGTTTTTATACCGTACATACCGTATATTCTATCCCCCTACACTGCCCCTGCCCCTAAACCTAACCCTCACAGGAGACATTCTGCAATTTTACATTTTCAAAAAACATCACTTAGTCTGATTTATAAGATGTTTTCCTCATGGGGACCTAAAAATGTCCCCACAAGGATGAGGATTTCGGATATTGCTATCTTTGTGGGGACATTTTGTCCCCATAACGTGATGATTACCAGTCCACACATACACACACACACACACACACACACACACACACACACACACACACGCACGCACGCACGCACGCACACACACACACACACACACACACACACACACACACACACACACACACACACACACACACACACACACACACACACACACACACACACACACACATGTTGGGTTTTCATCTTTTATGGGGACTTTCCATAGGCGTAATGGTTTTTATACCGTACATACCGTATATTATATCCCCCTACACTGCCCCTGCCCCTAAACCTAACCCTCACAGGAGACATTCTGCAATTTTACATTTTCAAAAAACATCACTTAGTCTGATTTATAAGATGTTTTCCTCATGGGGACCTAAAAATGTCCCCACAAGGATGAGGATTTCGGATATTGCTATCTTTGTGGGGACATTTTGTCCCCATAACGTGATGATTACCAGTCCACACATACACACACACACACACACACACACACACACACACACACACACACACACACACACGCACAAACACACACACACACACACACACACACACACACACACACACACACACACACACACACACACACACACACACACACACACACACACACACACACACACACACACACACACACACACACACACACACACACACACACACACTCACACACACATGTCTGGTTCACTATCTTTCTGGGTATAAGCAGGCATAATGGTTACAAACTGTATATTCTCTCCCCTTACACTAACCCTACCCATAAACCTATCAATCACACAAAACTTTCTACATTTTTACATTACAGTAAAAAAAAAAAAAAGTCCCCGCAAGGACAAGTAATTACAGTTTTTTTTATTCGCTTTGGTACTATTTTCACTAGTACGGTGCACATTTTCAAAACTCTTAGTACAAAAATCTAAACTGATCACACTTGTAACACAGCTCGTCATTCTTTCAAAACCTGATGTAATGCTTTCATTCAGTTGCACATATCTTCAGTCCACATAATCATTGTTTCAAACACAAGATTATTGTAATATGTAATGAGAACATTTGGTTTAATCACTGAAACACAACAGTGTGATCTTCTTTCAGTTCAGTACTTTTAACAATCAGTTCATCCAACAGCAAACAATCCAAGATACATGTTTCAAATCTCCCTCATTGCTGAATTATCTACAGTAACACAGACTATATATGCCTCATAAGAAAATACACTTACATTACCTAATTTATGTAATTTAATCTATAATGTTTGTAATAGTATCTATCTATTCAGTGTGTTATCAAAAGGTGTGATGAAGTTACGACACAGCCATGAGGTTCTGGGCTATAGAACAGAGTTTGCTGCCAATACAGTAAATGCTCTCACTGTACCATATGACTGAATCTACTGTAGTTGAGCTTTATAAGGGTGAGTTACAGTAATGTGGCAGTCTCTAACATGGTAATCTGTTTTCAGTATCAAATGCATACATACTGTAATGTAAAATGCTGTATCTGGTGCCATCTGCCATCTCCCTTCTTCTGATGCATTTCTGATCAGTCTGATGTTACATTGTCATTGACAATTTCCTTTCCCTTATACTCTACTCTGCTCTGTTCACACACACACACACACACACACACACACACACACACACACACACACACACACACACACACACACACACACACACACACACACACACACACACACACACACACACACACACACACACACACACACACACACACACACACACACACACACACACACACACACACACACGTCTGGTTCACTATCTTTCTGGGTATAAGCAGGCATAATGGTTACAAACTGTATATTCTCTCCCCTTACACTAACCCTACCCATAAACCTATCAATCACACAAAACTTTCTACATTTTTACTTTACAGTAAAAAAAAAAAAAGTCAGCGCAAGGACAAGGAATTAGGATACTGCCATCTTTATAGGGACATTTTGTCCCCATAATGTAGAGTTTACCAGGCCACACACGCGCACACACTTTGAACATAGTAGTTATAATCTAAGATAAATCGCTTATAATGTAAAAATAATTAATTACATATGGTTATCCATATCGGAAATTGCAAACAAAGTAGAAACTATGTATATAGAATCAATATCAATATTTTTGAATTATATTATCCATTTCCAATAAACCGATATCACAATCCAGAAACAAGACCACCTCCATTAATCCTGCTTTCAGAGCCGGCCCAAGGCATAAGCGAACTAAGCGGCTGCTTAGGGCCCACTAGGCCACCAGAGGGCCCCCAAGAGCACAATAAATGACTCTCCGGCAAAGTTATTTTATGAAGATTGAAATCGCAAAACGTACTCATCAGTTGCCCGGTAACCTTTTTATGAATAGACGGATGGATTTGAGAATGTGATATGGTTTAGTGCGAATATGTTGTCTGACGTGCTGCATGTTTTGGACAGAGTAGACAGCATAGCTTCCAGTTTCTCCCTTGAAATGATAAGTTGTGTAGTCTACATTTTGGAAGTTTTTATTTAGAAAATAAAAAGGTTCTTTCTACACAGTCGAAGGGAATACAAAAAAATAAAAATTTATTTCCGTCAAAATAAAAGCTCTGTTTAATGTTTGAAAGAAATCAACATTTCTTGTTTTTAAAATAAGTCTCTTCTTCTCACCAAGGCTGCATTCATTTGATTAAAAATAGAGTAAAAACAGAAATATTGTAAAATAATATTATAATGTAAAACAACTGTTCTCTATGTGAATATATAGTAAAGTGTAATTTATTCCTGTGATCAAAGCTGAATTTATCATCATAACAGTCTTCAGTGTCACATGATCTTTCACAAATCATTCTATTATGATTTGATGCTCAACAAACATCTATTATTATCAGTGTTGAAAAACGTTTTTAGGATTTTTTTTTTGAAAGCTTTCTATTTCAGAGAAATGCTGTTCTTTTGAACCTTCTATTCATCAAAGAATCCTGAGGAAAAATGAGCATATTCAGCATAAGAGACTTAAAAAAAGTACATATCCCAGTGTGAACTGTAGTACTGTAAGACTTACTGTGACTTTGAATATTAACGCCTGATCACTCTTGTGGGTTTGCTACTGTTACAATTAAAAACCGTATAAGGATAAAAACATGACAGGCAGACATGATGTAACCAACACAACTACAACCAATACAATTTATACTGGGTTTGCGAATTATCAAGAATTGACAATAGTCAATCGTATTGGTGGCACCGAGGGGCCCCCAAATAAAATTCTGCTTAGGGCCCCATAAGGGCTCGGGCCGGCCCTGTGCTTAATCCTAATTTTGACCCAGTGTTTCTGTAACGAGATCCGGTAGATGAAGCAGAGGTAGAATATATTTTATGACTTGGACCTGAACATGATGGAACAACATTCTTATTGACTCGAATGAACTAATTTAGAACACACTGATCAGGCATAACATTATGAAGTGAAGTGATTATCTCTTCAACATGGCACCTGTTAGTGGGTGGGATATATTAAGCAGCAAGTGAACATTTTGTAAAAAAAAAAAGGGCCACAAACTGGGTCAGAGCATCTCCAAAACAACAGCTCTTTTGGGGTGTTCCTGGTCTGCAGTGGTCAGTATCTATCAAAAGTGGCCCAAGGAAGAAACAGTGGTGAACCGGCGACAGGGTCATGGGTGGCCAAGGCTCATTGATGCACATGGGGAGCAAAGGCTGACCCGTGTGGTCCGATCAAGTAGTGTTGTAGTGTATGGGGCAGCATAGCTGCAGACCAGTCAGGGTGCCCATGCTGATCCCTGTCCACCAACAGTGGGCATGTGAGCCTCAGAACTGGACCACGGAGCAATGGAAGAAGGTGGCCTGGTCTGATGAATTACGTTTTCTCTTACATCATACCTGGGGAACACATGGCACCAGGATGCACTATGGAAAGAAGGCAAGTCGTCGGAGGCAGTGTGATGCTTTGGGCAATGTTCTGCTGCAAATCTTGGGTCCTGCTATCCATGTGGATGTTACTTTGACACGTACCACCTACCTAAGCATTGTTGCTGACCATGTACACCCTTTCATGGAAACAGTATTCCCTGGTGGCTGTGGCCTCTTTCAGCAGGATAATGCGCCCTGCCACAAAGCAAAAATGATTCAGGAATGGCTTGAGGAGCACGACCTTGTGTTGACATGGCCACCAAATTCCCCAGATCTCAATCAAACCAAGCATCTGTGGGATGTGCTGAACAAACAAGTTAGATCCATGAAAGCCCTCGTAACTTACAGGACTTAAAGGATCTGCTGCTAACATCTTGGAGCCCGATACCACAGCACACCTTCATTGGTTTAGTGGAGTCCATGCCTCGACGGGTCAGGGCTGTTTTGGCAGCAAAAGGGGTACCAACACAATATTAGGTCATAATGTTATGCCTGATCGGTGTATATATAGCTAGTTGGTCACGTTCATGGCAAAATAAATAGCATAAGGAAAAGTTTATCTGGCACTTGAGACTCAAATAAACTCAAATTGTTTCTGCATTATTCCAATACGCTATAAAGCAAATTACAACATAGGACAACAAATGTATTATATTACAACAAATAATAAGATATAGTAAAATTAACATACAGTTTAACCCTTAATCGTCCCTCAAGTAGGGTTTACATTTGAGTCCCTTGGTCAGATAGACCCCAAAGTTTTACAGAGCGATTGCATAAGGAAATTTTTTTTTTTCACATGGAAAACTATATATAATTTTTTTTATTGACTTCTCAACTATACATTTATGCTGTGTTTTTGTGGGTATTTGGTAGTTTTTTTTTTACTTATTTACTGCACAAATACTTAACTATGTCATAAATTGGCTCATTAAAAATTTTTATGAACAAAATCCCTTGAATGATGAGCTTAATTAAATATAAATGGTTTTTGGACATTGCTCTATGTGTTAGGGATAGAATACTGCCATCTGTAGGTTTGTGGAAAAACTTTAGGAATTATGGTTAAAGAGAGTGCAATGACCATATTATCCACTAGAGGTCCATACACTCTTAAAAAAAAAAGGTTCTAGCCTATATGGCACCAAAAATGGTTCATGGCTGGATCATAGGGGAACCTTTTTTAGTGCTATATAGCACCAATTTTGGTGCTTCAGTGGTTCTTCTTTTATTTGCACATTTTATTTTCTCATGATTGTTCCATGTTGCATTTGTGCTCTAGTATTTGTCCTTCATTTATGTAGGGATTTTTTTCAGATTTATGCCAGTTTTGTTGATTTTATTTGCCAGTTTCTATACAAATGCTCCCTGTTGCGGTCACACACGTGTGTGTTTGTGTGTGTGTGTGTGTGTGTGTGTGCGTATGTGTGTATGAGACAGAAAGTTCGTTCCACTTTGTGTTTATGCTCTAGGACCAGATCTTGATATAAATGTAGACATTTTCAGATTTATACTTGATTTAGTTGATTTTTTTTTACAAACAAAGTGCCATTTTTGTGTTGTTTTACACTTTCCCATTCATTTTCAATGTGGGGTCAATCTGACCCCGAGGGACACCCCGAGGGACTTGGTAAATTTTTTTTTACACACCTTATTAGATAGCCTAGATGTAAGGGAACATTTTTTAAAAATGAATGAAAAGTCCAGTGGGGTCAGCTGGACCCCAAGGGCCGATTAAGGGTTAAACTTACAATGCATGGAGTGCATGGGGAAAAGAGACTGCAGGAATTGAGGAGGTTGATTGAAAAAAAAATATATAACTTTCTCGTTGAGAGTAGGAGTAAGTGAACTGGCAGGCCGGCAGAGGGAGACAACTCATCACGAAAGCATAGACTTCAAACCTGTGAGCATAGAAATTACATTACACTGTCGTAATCAGACATCAAATCTATTTTTTTTTTATATTAGAAATAATAGTGTTAAAGTGGTTGATTGATTTTAAATAAATGATAGATTTGACACAACTAACCTATTAGGATTATGCTGTTGGGTGTGAACAACATTAAAACACTGAATAACATTAGCAGGTAAAAACGTTCCGTTTTAGCCGCTTTTAAAAACTTTCATGACCAATCAAAGACGCCAACAAATAAATTAGAAACAGTTATCAGCCAATCAGAAGCGTTGTTACAAAGCGCTCATAACTCTTCCGCAACAGCCTCGTTAGCGCAGTAGGTAGCGCGTCAGTCTCATAATCTGAAGGTCGTGAGTTCGATCCTCACACGGGGCAGTCAGTGTTTTGTCATGATTTCAGAATGACCAAGTTTACATAAATAAGATTGTAATATGTGAATATTACATGGTCATTTCAATAGTTGGGGTACATCAATGATTGAACCATGCTTTACACATTGCAGGTTTTTTATTATTATTAATAATTAGGCTAATTTCTGTGTATGGATGCTTTGGCAGTAGGCTACTTTGAGACTGGAACAAAATTCAAAAGCGAAAGGGAGTCAGGAAATGTTCATTTTATATTTCTAGACTTTTTATTATTTTGTATTTAAAATTAAGTTTTTTTTGTTTTTACCTTTTATGCAGTTCTTTATCAGCGCTTTACTTCATAGTAATTTGCTAATGTTTTAAATTCTTACAGTTAGGGATGCACGATATATCGGCAACATATCGTTATCGGCCGATAAATGATTATTTTTGATGTTATCGTTATCGGTCCAATAAGAAAATTTGACCGATATAGTCAAGCCGATAGATAATGTATTATTTCCTTCAGCTGAGACGGACGCGCTGTCCACCATGATGGGTTTGAATTGCTCTAAATATGTTTGGAATCACTTCGAAAAGGAAAATACAGTTATGTGCAACATGTGCAGCGCAAGTCTTCTATAATCTACATAAAATGATAATGAGAATAGAGTAGGCTGTAAAAGAGCGTTGTGTTTCAGCGCGTTTGTTGAGGGAAGAGCGCGCCCACGGAGTTACACCTTCATGACGAGCACAGTCAAGTTTGCTTGTGCATTCACAGCCTTTTGTGCCATTGTAAGTTGTAATATTATATTTATTATTATTCTGTGTATGTAATATCATATAGGATGCGTTTGGTTGAGTTAATTAACGATGCAGTAAAGCACTTCATTGTACCGGCGCGCGCATTTCAAACAGAAATGCACAGCATTAATAACTACTGGGACTGTCCTATACATAACACTGCAATGAGAATATTTCTGTTATAAAACTTAGTGAATTCTCTGGGTTTAGTTGTTTTTCAGCGCGCTGTTGTGGGAAGCGTCAACAACGCATTCTGACCAGCACAGTCAAGTTCGCTTGTGCATTCGCGTCATTTTAAGCATATGTAAGTCGTAATATTACGTTTTTGTAGTATAAACATCTGATTAAAGTCATATAGGATGTGTTTCGTTAAGTCAATAACCCGCAGTGCTTCACTGTACCGGTGATCATCTTCAGCTTCAGCACGCTCTCAAACAGGGGAAGAGCATCCACAGGAGTTATAACCCTTCACCTATGCGTGATTTTGTGCTAATATAAGTTGTAATATTATATTTATTTTGTATAAATATCTGATTGTTCTCATATATGATGCGTTTAGTTGTTAATTAAACTTCTAAGCGCTTCAGTTTATGGTTGTTCGTTCATTCTCTCCAGCTTCAGCGCGCTCTCAAACAGCAACATTATTCCTAATAGACTAGACTAATATTACAGATGTTTACTATTACTGTAATATTAAACATATTTTTTTTTTCAAAAACACAGAGGCATTATTTTTTATAATTAGCACTTTTATTGTTCTCGTATCATTTCCATCAACAATATGGTTTGATTAAAACCATTTCTTTATCGTCTGTGCGGAGGTTATTTCATGCACTTGCATTCTGATTCTTTATTATGCTGTTCAATTACTTGTTTGCATTATTTAGGTATATTATTTTTATTTTTTAGACAATATAATTTTTGGTAACATTTTACAAATAAGGTCTCATTTTATTAATGCATTAACTATCATGAACAAACAGAGAGCAATAACCTTTGTTTCTTTTAGTAATAAAATGTTTGTGTTTTGTAACAGTCCATTCACAGTTCATACCTAATGTTAAAAGACACAACTTTGGGTCTGAATATGTTGAGATTAACATGAAATAAAATTAATAAATCCTGTTGAAGTATTGTTCATTCATTGTTGGTTAACTAATACTAACAAAAATTAAACCTTATTGTAAAGTGTTAAAAAAAAAAATTTGGCCATAGGAGTGTAAAATTAATTTGAAAAGGTAAGGAATCTCACACTGGTTCAAATAGGCTACTGTAGTGTATAGGTTTGATTTATGTTGAAGTGTTTTTGGACATGGCTTTTAATGGTGAGCCTTTTGTTTTTGTAATCAGGCTCTCAGAGTTTATTAAAATTTGTATTTAGATTTATCGGCCAATATATCGGTTATCGGCTTTCAAATATTAAGAATTATCGGTTATCGGTATCGGCCAAAATGTTCATATCGGTGCATCCCTACTTACAGTCATGATGTAGACTAAAGCTGAGAGAGAGAGAGAGAGAGAGAGAGAGAGAGAGAGAGAGAGAGAGAGAGAGAGATTTCTGAATGATTCCACATGCTGAATGAATTCAGTGACACTCTCAGTGAACGGGACGCTGGGGCGCTTTTCCCGTCTCGGTTTGGGTAGGAAGGACTCATACAGCCGGTGCAGCATGTGAAAGTCCAACACGGGCGACTTTCTCCTCTTTTCTTTTTACACATTTTGCAGCCAGTCTCTGATCAGAGATAAGCAATTCCACCGCACTGATTTCTCCACTGAAATGCCGTCATGTCACGCGTGAATGTCAGCTGGATCATTACGGTGCTCGCGGTGGAGCTCGCGACACTGTCCGCCGCGCACGCTCACAGCTGTCACGAGGTGAAAACGGCGTTTCAGGTGCGTCAGATCGGCCAGCTGAAATGGGTGCCGGAAACACCTGCTACAGGTGAGTGTCAACGCAATGGGCAGTCGTGTGTCATCTTGGCGATCTTGGTTTGACTGTGACTAAAACTGAAACGTGTCTCTATGATGTTTATGGATGTTCCTGCTTTGATTTTGACATGGTAAAGACTTGCCGCCAAAATATCAGTTAGCTGCTTGTTTTGTAAAATGATTGGAACATGATTTTCATGTTTCTATGATTTATTGCATTTTGTTTACTTATTTAGCCTGCTTGCTTCGACCACAGTGTTTGTAGAAGCAACAATATTTGTGATTAATTAGGTATCTTGGCTGAAATAGATTATGGTTAAATCTGTGGTAAGTCTTTTGTTGTGGTGAGCAACCAGGTGCTGTGGGATTGACGGTTTGAATTCCCATATGTTCTATTAATGAAGGGCATTCTTTAGGTGTCCATTGACCACAACAGCCACACAAAAAAGATTTACTTGGAAGTGCAATTTAACCACAAGGAACAACTTTAAAGCTAGCACCTAAAGGTTGTCTCAATCAGCATTTTAGTTGCACTACCCAGAGACTCGACCGTTTCTAGTGCTGTCAAATTGGTTCCAGGGTTACTGAAATATTTCCATGCTAAAAATTCCCACAGTGCACTGTTAAAAACCATCAGCTGCTCACTATATTTACTTACTAGAAATGTTATCATGTCTCTGCATGTTTCATGGTGCCACTGAACTTGATAAACAAATCAAATCACTGAATGCATATGAGTAGGCCTATTAATATGCAGGGAATTATTAGATTAGATTCTCTTTTCAAATAATATTATAATCAATATATTTATTGGCTTTATAACTGGAATTCAAGAGTCATTTTTGTCTTTATTTTGTTGCTCTTGACAGGAAATTCTATTTCCATTTTACAAGTTCATTGATGGATTTTTGACATTTTCATGCAAATGCACGTGTGCTCAAGGCTCTCGACTCTGTATTGTGAAAAATGTCTTGGTTAACTTCAGACAAGGATCGTGTCAGGTTAAGGGAAGCGGTGTTGACAGATGCATTCAGCCAGCTGCTTTGACACATGACTCAGCGAACGGGAGCGAGCCCTGCTGGAATGACACCGGTCGAGCTCAGCAGGTACAAATACGCAGGGCCAAAGTTCTCACGGTGCGTAAACTCACAGCCAGGTCTGGTTCTCCTATGACAGGGATGCCCATCCTGCTCCTAGAGATCAACCTACCTGCATAGTTTAGGAACCGAATACTAATCGTGCACACTCGAACCAGGTGACTGAGGTTATAGGGGTCACTTGAAAAGGTACTGCTGAAACACAAGCCAACTGAACTGCGAGTCAGTAATTTGCTTGACTGTCTATCGGACTTTCTGTATGTCGGTCGATCGATCTATTGTTCATTCTGCCTATTGTTTATCCGTCCGTCCGTCTGTTAATTTATTTATTACGTCCATGTTCATTCTCTATCATCCATCCATCCATCCATCCATCCATCCATCCATCCATCCATCCATCCATCCATCCATTGTTTTATCAATCTCTCTATCCGTCTATCCATATATATATATATATCTCTGTTGTTCATTCTATCTATTGTTTTATCATCCATCCATCCTCCATCCCTTGTTTTATCTATATATCTATCCATCCATCCATATAAATCTGTTGTTTATTCTATCTATCTATCTATCTATCTATCTATCTATCTATCTATCTATCTATCTATCTATCTATCTATCTATCTATCTATCTATCTATCTATCTATCTATCTATCTATCTATCTATCTATCTATCTATCTATCTATCTATCTATCTATCTATCTATATATATCTGTTGTTCATTCTATCTATTGTTTTTCCATCCATCCATCCATCCATCCATCCATCCATCCATCCATCATCCCTGTTGTTCATTCTATCCATCCATCCATCCATCCATCCATCCATCCATCCATCCATCCATCCATCCATCCATCCATCCATCCATCCATCCATCCATCCATCCATCCATCCATCCATCCATCCATCCATCCATCCATCCATCCATCCATCCATCCATCCATCCATCCATCCATCCATCCATCCATCCATCCATCCATCCATCCATCCATCCATCCATCCATCCATCCATCCATCCATCCATCCATCCATCCATCCATCCATCCATCCATCCATCCATCCATCCATCCATCCATCCATCCATCCATCCATCCATCCATCCATCCATCCATCCATCCATCCATCCATCCATCCATCCATCCATCCATCCATCCATCCATCCATCCATCCATCCATCCATCCATCCATCCCCTTGTTTTATCTGCATCTGATTAGGGTTAGCTTTCATAGTTCTCATGGTGATCAGTGCTGATTACATGTAAACTTATTCTGGATTATGTAATCAGATTTCCAAAAATTAAGTATTAGATTATATTACATGAGCCTATCACAAAAAAACTGAGACACATTTGATCACTAACCCATTTTTAAGAAGTGTTTTCTTTACATTGCAACATTGCACGTTGTTATTGCTGAATAAAGTCGTTATTATTGTTTGTTTTTGCGCACAAAAAGTATTCTCGACAGTTAAAAAAATTAAGGTTGAACCACTGGAGTCTCATGGACTATTCTAACAATGTCTTTACAACCTTTCTGGTCCTTGAAAGTGTTCATTAAATTGCAGTCTATGTAGGGGTCAGAGAGCGCTCGGAAAAAACGAAAGTATAAAGTATAAACATAATGACAATCTTGCACGCTGTACAGTTTGTTGCTGACATGTTATGTTTGAGTTAAACAAGTTTCATTTCATGTGCATATTTTTTCAGGTCGGCTAGTTGCCAAGGCTACATGAAAACAACAAACTCCTTAGACCTGTTTAAAGTTGCAATGAAATATAAATAAAAGCAGTTTACATAAATAGTATAAGCAGCTTATGTAAATAGTAAAAGTGATCTACATAATTTTACTTTTTGTTCTTTTTTTTTTTTTGTACAAATAATTGCATAGGCCTATAGAAATTATATATTAATGATATATTATATTATAATATACAAGTAAAGTCATGTTCTGTGGTGAAATTCGGGATACTTTTCCTCCTTTCATGTTTTTTTTTTTTTTGGGGGGGGGGTGACTTTTTTCAGGTTGGGATGTCTGTAACACTGTCTTAGTACATTAAGCCACGTTAAGCGTTTTCTTATAACATTTAAAAAAAAAAATTTTATTTATAGTTTTCATTTTTTACAAAAACACTAAAACAAAATGAAACAACGAAATAAGACAACAAAAACCCTCTCTCCACAAGGCAAGATAATAAATAATCATAAAAATAGAAATAAACAGTAATAAGCATATATTTACATCTAGTCTGTCTACATTTGTTGTTTCTACATTTTAATTTAATTGTAACCAATTACTTTTATTTAAAATTTATTCATTTTTTTTAAAGTATAAGAAAAAATGAGAATCGTGCAAGAGAATCGTGATCTCAATTCCCATGGAGAAAAATCGTGATTCACATTTTAGCAAGAATCGTGCAGCCCTAGTATAGCCCGCTTTTAGGTAAGGTCTAGATATGCAGAAGCATTTAGAGCATTTATGTACAAGTATCTTAATGAGCCTAGTCTCTCAGTAGAAACCTTGTGCCCTCTGGTATGATTTCTCTGTTTATTTGACTGAATGATGATTTGTAGACTTAGCGTAGAAATCGTTCCTCTGGGAGCCAAGACCATACCACAGCAAAACCATAATTACAATAAACCTCAGGTTAGTGTGGCTTTTGCCTTCCTCCTAAGATCATTAAACTCTTTATTTCCTTTTTGCGGTCCGCAAAATAAAAGTTTAAAGTGAGCCAAAGGATTAAATAAGTTCTAAATAGCTTTTGTTGCAGATAGACTGGAATTCTCATTTTCTATTATGAACGGAGTCTCAGAATGTAGAACTCTCAGATTAAGCTTTGTGCAGTTTTTTTGTTAATATTTCATATTAAAAGGAGCGTATCTTCCTGACAAAACTTGACTTATCAGAAGGTGCCAATAAATTATTATTCACGAATAGTTCATACAAAAAGGAAAATGCTGTCATCATTTAAAGTCAGTGTTTTGGTTCAAACAACATTGGATTCCATTGACAGTCATTGTAGACCATGGGTGGTCCAAACCTGCTCCTGGATGGCCACTGTCCTGCAGAGTGTTGCTCCAATTTGCCTCAACACACCTGCCTGGAAGTTTCTATTATGCCTAGTAACACCTTGACATGTGTCCGAAATCACCCCCTATACCCTTAAATAGGGCACTATCTTAGGGGACAGCCATTTGTAGTGGTGTCCGAAACTATAGTGGACTTTTATTGAGTGCTCTCATTCAATCCCACAATGCACTGCAATAACGAGTGTACAACCGATATATTTTAAACGGCTAGAGAATACCATAATGCACTATGAGGGTCGCGTGTCGAATTAATTCCCGCGTCTGAATAGAAGATGGCACCCACAACTTAATCATCCATCCATCCATCCATTTTCCAAACTGTTGATCCAATGTGGCTACAGCGTAATATCATACAGGTATAAATTCCGTTTTAATTGATTATTACGATGCAAAAGCGGCAGCCTATCTGGCACACTCAGTGTCCGAATTCACTCACTTGTTTTCATTCACTCCTTCAAGTGGATTATATTGGTGGAGTATTGTAGGGAATAGTGAATGAGGGTATAGGGGAAGATTTTGTACACAGCACTTGGTTAGCTAGTTCAAGTGTGTTTAATTGTGTTTGGAGCTAAACATTTTTAGGACAGTGGCCCTACAGGAGAAGGATTGGACATACATGGCAATGGTAGAGACGGAAAAAAGTTTCATCTTTTGTGTTCCATAGAACCTTATAATCTTAGCCTGACGTTGTCATACTCAATTCTAGACAGAATATGAGTCTGATTCTGCTCCGTTGGGCTGTGATTATGGGGCGTGTCTCAACCGAACCAGGAAAGACCTCAATTGGATAGACCTACAACCAATCAGAGCAACGGAGCGACGCATAACGTTAGTTGTCAAATGTCAACTGAACTCAACTGCACTTGTTGCCAAGTCCGCAGTTTTGCCGTGGGCTGTTTTTCCATGTCCGCGGGTTGAAACGACCCCGACTATGTGATATTTAGACCCAGGCAACCCAGACAAAAAAACACACATTTTACCCCCCAAACGCCTTTTTTTCCGAAGACCCCCCGAAAAGCTATTGGGCTTGGTTTGGGCTAGTTTTGAGTAGCAATTGGGCGGGTTTTGTTGTGAAAACTTGGCAACCCTGTGCACGCGCGCTGGAAGAAGTGAGTGTAAATGATGTTTGCCAGTGTTGTAAAAAAGAATTTAAGGATACACAGAGTACTTACTTACCAACACGATCATCATTTCTGAGAGAAATAGTAAAGGTGAATGGATATACGAACAAGTTTAGGATTAGAACAAATTCAACCCAAGCGCTCTTTGGTGACGTGGATGCTTGCGTTACTGTTGATCATCTGTCCATCATCGTCTAAAGCCCGCCCTGACAATTTGATTGGTCCGAACAGCTTCTGTTCGGGCATAGTTGCTCCCCAACGGATCGAGTTCAGACCGAACTGCCGACGACAAAATGTTGTTGGCGAGGCTAAATTCGGCTGGCATCCAGGCTATTATAATCTCATTCAGATTTGGAATGTCTTTAGGTGAAGAAATGATGACAGATTTTTTATTGGAATTATGCAGCATACCAAACTGGGTTACACTTTATTTTTTATTGTGTGTCCCCATTACAGTTTAATTATACATTTAAGTACTGAGTAATAGTAATTAACTACTTGTACTTACTATAGGATTAGGGTAGGAATAGGGTTTGGTTTAGGGTTATTTCTCATCAAGCACTAACCTGATAATTGAGAGCTGTTCTTGTATCAGCAGTGAAGTTCAGAACTACACTACTACAGTCTGTTTATTTGCCACAGTGACTTGCCGCAATAGGCTGAGACTGCAGCCCAAACCAAAACAGCTGAAAGTGGTAGACTTGGAATGTGTTCTTGATAAAAGGTGCTCCTTTGCACTGACCTGAGAATAGTGTCATCAGGTGAGCATTTTACTGGAGTATCAGTCCAGTTTTCAGAGCAGCAGAGTAAAGATTGTATGCAGTGGTACATGCTTTATCTGCAGGCATAGCAGTCCTTGGGCGACAGCTGATGAGCATTGAGCAGCGAGACCGAAGCCCAGAGGTCGGCGAGCATGTAAGACAGCAGCCACAGACAACAAGAGGCTTTGAGCAAGAGTCTGGAATCTCAGACACATTGAAACGTTTCCAAACACTATAACTAATGGGCAGAAACTCAAGACTCCTCATAATAGTGATCAGTACTTCGGGATTCTAAGGCAATTCTATCTGTCTGTCTGTCTGTCTGTCCATATATCTTTCTGTCCATCCATCAATCCATCTATCATCTATCCATCTGTCTATCTATATTTCTATCTGTCCATATATCTTTCTATCCATCTGTCCATCCATCAGTCCATCCATCAATCCATCTATCATCTATCCATCTGTCTATCTATATGTCTGTCCATCCATCTATCTGCCTGTCCATCAATCCATCTATCATCTATCCATTTGCCTTTCTGTCTGTCTGTTCATCCATCTATCTGCCAGTCCATCCATCTATCAATCAATCCGTCCGTCCGTCCACCCATCCCATCCCATCCAATCCCATCCCATCCCAAAGTTAAAGGTTCTTTATGGAACCACCAGTGCTATTTAATTTTTTTTTTTACAGCATTCTGTCTTTGTATCTACAGCATCTATCTGTTGACCTATTATTCTGTCATTTAATTGTTTTATCAATCTTCCTCTATTGTCTACCTCTAGATAGACCCCTCCTCTTTTATAGTTGCAGAACTCCGTAAGCTGTTTGTTGCTCCATTAGGGAGGACCTAATGTTGCAGAGGGTTGAAATCTGGGTTTGCTCGCTCTCTTCAGAAGCGCTGACAGGATCTGAGGGCTTGAGACTCGCTGTCTGTCCTCAGATCAGATGCCAAGCAAAGCAGCTCCCTGAATCTCCACCTTTGAAACCCAGGCTCTCTTTCAAAAATGGCTGTGTTGATAACTAATCCTGTGAGTCTTTGAGCATGGATATTCAAAAGAGTTTTCAGGACCTTGCGTATACGTTTGTGTAATATTTTTATTATGATGAGCTTCAGTTCTCCAGTTCTCTCTATAATGTGTGTGTGTGTGTGAATTAAAATGACCCTTTTCCTCTTCAGGCATAATGTTACTACTTTAGATGAGCCTTTAAAAAGAGAGAGGGTTAAGGAATTGTTTATTATGACTCATTTAATGAAATGAAGCAAGCATAGCAATAAAATATTTAAAGGTCAGTCAGTATCTCCTACACTCCACACCATTAAATCTTGCTCATTCAGGCCTAATTAATCAATATTGGATTTCCAGCCATTCTGTTGGGTCAAAAGTTCTTTAGTTAATTAAGTTGCAGAGACCTTTATCTGTCTAGTGGTTAAGCCATTCATGTGGAGGTTTGTTAGCTGAGGCAAGGATGAAGATGGTTTTCTTCATAAAGACACGACTACTGCTTTCTGTGGGCCACAGTCCATTACGGCTGTCTGACTTGCCTCTTGTCTGCTGCATTGTTTTATCATTAGCTAGATGGATTATTGCTGAGTAAGAGCTTCAGCCTGGTCTCAACAGCTACAGAATATTACTGCCTTGTCTATTTATGGATCCAGGAGTTGCTCACCCCGTGTAACCTAGCTAAATTTATGATGTAATGATATTTCCAATATCTGATAATTTTATAGTTTTTTTTTCATATAATATTTTTGTATAAAATAAAATGCACTGGATACTTTTTGTTTTGTTTTTATGTCTTTCCATTTTTTTTTTTGTCTCCAGAAACTAAATGTGACTGGAATGTAAACAGCAAAGCCACATAGCTTAAACTTACCTGACTGTTGAATATAGCCACCACTCATTTTTAAATGCTTGTGTGGAACATCAAATGCTTTTTTGATGGGGACTCTCGAGGTAAAACGCTGTTCTATGATGAAAGGTGTAGAACAGCCCATGCATTCATGCTTTGAATCTCTGGCATGAGAAGAAAGACCAAACGTCTTTGCCTATTTACTCCTCTTCAGGCTTTAACATCTGCAGGCCCTCCTCTTAGTCTCTCATACCTCAGCAAAACACCCTTTTAGTGCATCCAGAACCCTGTATGTTTATGCCAAAGCATGTTGGTATTTGCGTCGCAAATATAATGTGGTGTAATGAATCAAAATTTGGGCTGGTAACCAGAAAGTTGTTGGTTCAAGCACTGTGAGGGCAGAGCCATGACCATTGTGTCCTTAAGTTGCTTTAGGTTCAAAAAGCAACACATGCCTTTTACCTTTTTTTTTTTCTTTTTTTCTAGATATATCACCACATTGTAGTATTACCGAAATACTACAGAAACTGATTAAAAAGTAATCAAATGTAAATTAACACTGGATAGTCTTTTGTTGTTTTATCAACATTTATGACAGACATTCATTAGGCTGCTGTCACTTTATTAGATGCATTCACACGGAGCGTCAACGCTTGGCTGTGGGTGTGTCTGAAACTGATTCTGACCCGACCGTCATAGTGACAGCAGCCAATCACATTACTTTTCCATCTTTGGTTGCTTGAACGCAATTGGCTAGCGTCTTCACTAGGATATTTGAATAGGCGATCTGATTGGCTGACGCGTGCGTTGGTGCTTAAAGTTGAAACGTTTTCAACTTCTGCCTAGGGCTGGGCACCGAACGGCGATACTTTTGTGGTATCGAACGAAAAACTCCAATACTATGAGTATCGAAAAATGATTTATCTTTCGGTGCCAAATTTCAGTTCCAAAAGCCAAGCGGCTGTGTCTGTTTGAACCTGTAGCATACTTGCATGTAAGGACCTAAAGCACCGGCGATTGGCTGTCCACCACCATGTGACGGGGAGGATTTCTGAAGATACTCGCAGTCACACAACACAAGTGTTGTTGTTTTTTCCTCATGTGTTCTACCACGTTGTTTTACAATGCCAAAGAGGTCTAAAGTGTGGCTACACTTTATAAAAGTGGATGCCGAGTCAGCAAAGTGCAACATATGCGATAAGAGTATTGCAACCAATGGCGCAAAAGGAAAACTTTCTGTGAGACGTAAGTTCACAAACAGCGCGAGTGAATCACAGCGTGCGCGCGCTCTCTCTTTCCCTCTCAAAATGCTCAAATGGCTTCACATCAACGCATCGCATCTGCACTGAGCTGCACAGTTGACACAGGATTTGCCACTTGCACAATCGAGGCAGTGTCACATCATCACTAAAGTTTATCATTTGCATTTATTTTTAAGTCTTGCCAGTGTTCAAACCACTCAGCACACACACACACACACACACACACACACACACATGTTTGTTTTTGTGAAATGTGAGGACATTCCATAGGCGTAATGGTTTTTATACCGTACAAACCATATTTTCTATCCCCTTACACTGCCCCTGCCCCTAAACCTAGTCCTCACAGGAGACTGTGCAGTTCACTTTCTGTGAAAAAAAACTTGTTTTGTGTGATTTATAAGCATTTTGAAAAGTGAGGACATGGGGAACGTCCTCATATTTCACCCTCTTTTTGTAATACCTGTGTCATACCCATGTCATTATACACATTTGTGTCCTGATATTTCACGAAAACATGCCCACACACACACACACACACACACACACACACACACACACACACACACACACACACACACACACACACACACACACACACACACACACACACACACACACAGGCCATCTCACAAAAAGCTTGCGAGTACAAATTGTGCTGAAATGGTCAAATACATATTCCCTCATTGTCAGAAATAAAATTCAGGCCCTGAATGAATGTCTGTAAAATTCCCTAGAAATAATTCTACATGATAAAAAGAAGGCTTCAAATAGATCAGTACCGGCAGATACTGCTTCCTGTGATCGACGATCGGTGATCGGCTCCAAAAATCCTGATCGGAGCACCCTTACAAAAAGCACATCCAGTTTTATTAATAATGTTATCCTGAGTGAGAAGTGTTACCAGAATTTATTTTAATTAAAGCTACACTGTGTAACTTTTTTAGTTTATTCTTAGCTAAAAACACTTAGTTCTTTCAAAAATATGTGCTCATTAATGTATATTTACTTCTTTCAAGTAATAAAGTATTCTCGTAAGTTTATAATATGCCATTGAAAATACATACGGGTGAGGGGTTCGACTGCCGGTCGCCATGTTGCCCCTCCATCTTGAAATATTATATTAGCCAAAGAGGGACATACCCGTAAATTCAAGCTTCGCCTTTCGCGTTTTAACACTCGATGGCACCGTGTTGAATGTGGACGAGGTCGAACTGGAAGCCATGTTAATCTTGGACTAAATCGGCCACCGTAGGAGTTAAAACAAAATCGGAATTGAGAGGAACAGAAACTAAAATTCACTGGATGGTCATATACCATTTCACCACTAGATGGGGGAAAATATCACACAATGTACCTTTAAGGTGAAAAATAGAAGTTTTGTGTTTAATGTATTTTCGTTGATGTTGAAATGGAAAAAAAGTATCTTTAGGAACCGGTATCGAAACTGAGGTATCGAAATTAGCACCGGATCGAAAGATTTGGAACAATACCCAGCCCTACTTCTGCCACGAGCAACGCCAGTGATGCGCTGCAACGGAACCCACAAATCATTTCGACAACGCATGATGCCTAGTAGGGGATGGATACCCGACCCGAGCCCGATAGGACCCGTCGGTAACCGACGGGCCGGGCCGGGTTCGGACAGATATTTATAAATGATGTTCGGATTCGGGTCGGGCTCGGTCACGTCAGCGCGATAAGGCATTGAACATTTAAAATTTAAAACAGCTTATTATGTAGGCAGCCAATGGGCCTGTTTAACTTGATGCAAAGTTTTTTTTTTTTAAATAAAATTAAAATATTACCCTAACATCTTTCTGTGTGCGGAAATTTATTTATGTCGCTGTGACAACGCGCAACACGTGCGTGTGCCGTGCATTGCACATGTGGCTGGCAGCACAACGATGGAAGATGTTAAAAAGAAGTTGGCTTCAGGAGATTTTAAAACCGCCGAAAATGAAGGAAAGTCTACAGTGTGGAAGTATTTCTACATAGTTGTCAAGGCCGATAGTGATGAACCTGTTGGTTATGTTCAATGTAGGGGTTGCGGAGTTCTCATGAAATATGACAGCAAGCGAACTGGGAATTCCGCCCTGCAGCGTCATGTGGATAGAGTGTGTAAGTCACCCGGGCTACTGCAGCCGAGCATCACTGCCTTTGCTAGTACCTCAAGAAAAATCCCTCAGAAGGCCAAACAAAAACTGACTGAAAAATGCGTTGAGTACTGCTGTAAAGACATAAGGCCATTTCGTTCCATTGAAGGAGGGGGTTTTATTGAGCTGGCCCAGCAGCTTATTAACATCGGTGCTACATATGGTTCAGTGGCAGCGCGGGACGTACTGCCTGATCCCACCACTGTATCAATACGGTGCCGTGAGCTGGCAACAGAGAAACGCACAAAGCTGGTTGAGCAGCTAAATTACATTCTGACTGAGGTGAATTCGATCGGAATGACAACAGATATCTGGACGGAGGACTACCACAAATTAAGCTACTTGACCATCACTTGCCATTTCGTGACACGAACATTTAAAATGATAAGCACTGTATTGACAACAGTCGCATTCCCACTGGAAGAGGCTAAGACAGGGGAGAATATTAGGAGAGAAATCATCAGACTTCTAACGGAGTATGGCCTGGATATGAGTCTGCTGAATAAAGTTGTGTGGGTGACAGACCAAGGCTCAAACATCATCAATGCCCTCAGACCATATCGAAGACTTGACTGCCAAGATCACCTTTATAATACGGTGATGCGACATGCCCTGGACACGACACAACTGGCCCAAGATGCTCCGACTGTTGCAGACACTATGCAAGCTACCAAGGCACTGGTCAAATATGTCAAAAAGACGGGCATAGCAGCTTTGCTGTCAAAAACAGTCATCCAAATGGCAGACACGAGGTTTAGCACGGTATATCTGACCTTAAATTCTGTCCGCTCGGTTTATCAAGAACTACGCGAAAAACTAGATGACCGTGCAGAGGGCTGGCGGATCGATGCCATATCTCCAGATGTCCTTGACTTTCTTGTCGAGTTTCTGCAACCATTTTATGATGCCCAGCGTGAACTTGAAGGAGACCAGTACCCAACCATAAACCTGGTGTTTCTGTGGTTTGAGCGACTGAAGCGTCACTGCAACAGAAAAACGACTGACAGCCCCTATCAAGCCATCATCCGCGAGCGGCATCTCAGTTGGATTTTGCGAAAAGTGGAGATCCAAGAACTCCAAAAAATTGCAACTTTCCTTTGGCCTAAATATAGCCAGCTCCGAATGTTGTCCTCCTCAGAGAGAGACAACCTGCACCTGGAGGTTCGGAGACAGCTCAGTGACCTCCGCACTGAGGAGACCGCTACTGAAGGACCCGCACCCAAGAAAGCTGCAGTTGACTTCGAGGAGTGGGAAAATGTACCTGTGGCAGATGCCACTGACGAAGTCGAGATGTACTCGACTCAAAATCATGCAATGCAGGACGACAGAGATGTTTTGGTCTGGTGGAGAGATCAGCAACTCAACTACCCGAAGCTTAGTGTCCTTGCCCGCGGCATCCTTGCCATTCCAGCCAGCAGCAGTAGCAGTGAGCGCAACTTCAGCGCTACTGGCAGGACCATCGAGCAGAGGAGGACAGCCTTGAAGCCATCCACAGTTGATGCTATCCTTTTTCTTCATAAAAACTTGGATTAGCCTAAATTTTGATCGATGGATAATGTAAATTGTTCCCATGTTTCAATTTAGCCATACAGTTTAAGAGAAAAAAATGGTAAGCGTGATTTTCATTTCAATAAGCTGCATTTGTGTTACGTTAATGTTTTGTTTTGTTAGCTTGGACCATTTTTGATAGACTTTTGTTCATTTAATTTCAATTGGCTATTTGATTGCCCTGTGTGTGCGCTGATGCGCTCATCTGTAAACAGAATGCCTTCCTAGTTGCTTAATAAAAGCAGGCTTTCTACATTACGTACACGTGTCATTGGTATGAGGAAAAATAAATAGATTTTAACTGTGTCGGGCTCGGGCATAAATATCTTAATGCCTGTCGGGCTCGGGTCGGGTTCGGTTACTGCTCTGTCGGACGCGGGCCGGGCTCGGACAGAAAAATTCGGCCCGATCCGCGCTCTAATGCCTAGCCTGGCTCCGCCCTCCTACGTACTTCCACTCAATTTTCATTTTTCTTCAGTACTCCATCTGGGACTGTGGTATATTCTTAAGTTTTCTCGGAACAAATTTTTACTGGTCCAATCACTGAACAGAGGGAGTGGTCGAGAACGGTAACGGTGACGTTAATGTCGTGCGCTAGTTTGAGTTGTTATAAAAGAGAAAAAATAAAAAGAAGAAAAGCACGTAAACATTTGAATTGGGCCGTTATTTACGGCAGCATTTATTCTTATCATACCAAGCATATGACGTTTTATTTACAGCATACAATCATGTTAAAGGATCACAGGAACAGCGCATTCCCAATCCCCAAACCCTCCCCTCCACTGTAAATAAATCACCATCCGCATGCACAAGTTTTTGGTTTTATCACTGAGGTGGCATGCACATTTATTTTTACGGACTTCCATGTGAGAAACAAAAGGCGAACGCCGCATGACATACGCCACGACCAAACCTTAGCGATTGGTTATGGCAGATCCAGAGTGGCTCTGGGCAGATCCAATAGTTTCAAACTTCAACAGATTACCCGCCTTCAAGGAAGTAAACGCCTCTACTTCCTGTTCTCTACTGCGCAACTCCGGTCCCGAGATCGCTACTGCGCAGACTCTGTCCCAAGATGTCAGCGCCATGAGCGGGCCTATGAAAGCTTCAACTATGGTCAACGGAAGTCAATGAAGTCGCGTCGTCCATATTTTTTTACGGTCTATGGTTCAAACTGCTCAGCACTCGAGTCGCGCGCTCTCCAGACCGTGCACTCGCGCGCTCTCCAGACCGTGCACGCGCGCGCAAACACAAACACACACACACACACACCCGCCATCTCACAAAAAGCTTGCGAGTACAAATTGCGCTGAAATGGTCAGATACACACAAATGTATGTACTAAATGACCGTCTTGACGAGTATGCACGTAAACCCCGTCGTGACTCGCGAGTGAACGTTTGTGCAACTGCACCTATCCGTGTTCACTCTTAAAGTGACAGCTGTCAAATAAACTGCTGCTGTCTCTGAGTTTCTCTTTGTCTTGTGTTGTTTGATTAGCCTTTATGACACTCACTGCTCTTGAATGACTAACTTTTGCAACCTTAAGTGTAAGGATTAATCTAATTTAATTTATTCAGGGAAGACCAATATTAATTTACATTTGATTTCTTATTAAATGTCTTTAGTATTTCTTACCTCAATACTAATGTTAGCCTACCTGAAAAATTGTTTTTAAAAACAAAAATGCACTGCATGATCAAATATTTAGGTGAGATAATTATATACATTTATTATATACATTTATTTGGGAAAGATGGCCTACAGTAGCCTTAAGTTATCTCATTTTCTAAAATAAACACTTGGTGGTTCTCCTTAATTTAGAGTTAGTTTCATTTCTACAAATGGTGCAAACTCTGCAAGATTATAGATAAAAGATTCCCATTCTCCTGCCATTCTGTGATCGGCAGTGATCTGCAATCGGCAGATCATGATCTTGGTGATCGGTAATCGGTGATCGGCCCCAAAAATGCTGATCGGAGCATCTCTAAGTATTACAGTCTCCATTAATTTACATTTTTGCACGTATGGCACCATACTGTACTGTTCGAGATACAGGAATTCAGTCAGTACCCAGTAGGGTTGTTTGTCCCCCATTTACCAGCTCAATCTGTCTAGTTCTGTCTTTGAGTCTTGGTAAGAACTGATCTCAGTCTCCCCCTGATCTTCTTATGTGTCTGACATGCTATCACAGACTTTAATTGGATTGGAGGTCCTGGCTTTATTTTTTTATTCCCCTCTCACCTTCAGCTTTGCAGAGTACTCATGTGGAAAGCCCAAATTATATATCCCCCCACCTCTCAACAGGAGCCTGGTTGCTTACAAATATTGATGCTTATACACATTTGAGTATACTTATTATTTTTAAACTACATGGAGGTGTATTCTGAGAAACATTATCCTGGGTGGTTTGGGCTTCAATTGTTTACTATTGCGTGTCTTTAACTGAAAGGTTGTATGTTCAAACTCTAAGGGAACATTTTTGAGCATATTAAAGGGTCTTTTTTTTGATTGTTGAAAATTACATTTATTTGACCTAAATGTTTGCTCACTCAATGTATTTGTTTTAAAAAAAAATTAGTAAAGTTTTACAGGGTAAGTTTGTTGCTCAAGAGTTTACACAACACAAGGAAGCTTGATTTCAATCTTTGAATTAAACTGAATGAAATAGTAGCACAAATAAATGCAATAGAATAAAGGTACTAATGAAATAAAGAGAAATAAAGAGAAGTTTTTGGGATAACACTGGATAGTCTTTTAGTCCTGTATGAATTAAATATTAATCCTGATTTCTTACAATTAAAAATATCTTTTGTTGTTTTATCAACATTAATAACAGACTGCATAAGGCTTCTGTCACTTTAATAGATGCACGGATCCATTATACTGTTTAGGGATGCACCGAATCCAGGATTCGGGTTCGGATTCGGACGAATATTGGGCTTTTTGACGGGGTTCGGTTTCTGCCGAACCTCAGAATTTTTTTCCACCGAACCCGAACCCTAGGCTTGCACTATGCGCGCCCCGCTGGTCGAACGTAATGACGGCACCGTTGAAAGTGAAAATGGAACTCATGAACAGAAAACGTGGCAGTACTTTAAGTCAAAAGAAGGCGATTCAAGTCGAGCTTCATGTTCAATTTGCAATGCCGATTTGTCTCGTGATGACAAGGACCCTAAACAACAGCCGCTGTTAAAACATTTGCATATGAAACATCCGAGAGAATACGAGTTGTGCATGAAGGAATCTACAGACAGCAGCCAAAATGTATTTTATTTTACCGTGCAAACAGCCGCATATAGATCAGATAAAATATAAATAAAAATAATAAAATACATAGGCCTACACTAAATATTTTTCACTTAAATAATTACCAAATTAAGATGACAAAACGAAAATACACTGAATCCGTAAGCTTTGAAGAACTGGAATCGTTTTTTTTTTTTTTGTCAAATAAAAATAGAAGGCCTAGGCTACCTCAATCCACACCTTTGTATGTTTTTTGTTTGTTTGTTTGTTTTTTAAGTAACATGTCTAAGTGATGTGGGTTAGTCTGGAGCACAGCCTGTTGACAGTTAAACCCGCGGCAGAAAACAACCTCAATCCTTCTGTCTCCGCAGCGCGCAAGCCTCGGCTGACAGCGCGCGCGCGCCCCCTGCGCTCTCCATTGTGCTGTACTTTGAAACGACAGAGGACGACTCAGGGTAATTTTTCTACAAACCATCAGGAAACCGTGGCGAGAAGAACATGCGCGACAATGTTTACTTTAGGAAACTTGACCAAAACCACACTATTAAAAGCATTAAACAAGGCATCAGATGGCACTGATGTCCCGCCTCGCTAGAGTGGCCAGCCTCGGGAAGCGCCGTTCAATTGCTTTCCACCAGTCAGGAGCTTGTACTACTGCTGTATTTTTCTGTCGAAATGGTCACACACAGTAAGCTTTTCCATTGCTTCATTTTGCAAGATATATCTGGTTTGTGGTTGCACAAGTCGACGCGCTCTGTGAGTGAACAAATAACGCTATACAGCATATTTTTCTTAACCATGCATCAAAAAACAAACAAAAAAGCCTTAAAAACATTTAAACCGTTTAACTGGTAGTATTAATCGGTCAAAGTTCTTACTTTCGGTTAACGGTTAAATGTGTGTACTGTGATAATGGACTGAGGATGGGAGAAGGATTCGGTATTCGGTTTCGGATTCGGCCGAATCTTAACCAGTGGATTCAGTATTCGGCCGAACCCCAAATATCTGGATTCGGTGCATCCCTAATACTGTTACACATGCATTTATTACTGTTATAATCCGCAAAAAATAACTCTGCTTTGTTACTCGCAAGCTGTTTGCGCACAGAGAAAACCATCTCTCAGAGAGCGCGCGAGTACTGAATTGTTTATATTGGGTGAATTTTTTTATTTGGTAAGACTTAAAAAGACGTGCAAATGATAAACTTTAGCGATGATGCAACACTCGCCCGATTGTGCAAGTGATAATTCCGTCAACTGTCCCGACTTTGTTTGTGGGGGACCATTGAAAATGTTAGCAGGGCATGTTGTATTTTAAAGTTATGATGAAATGTCAAAATATTTGCTTCAAAGTATATAAAAAGTGGACCAAAAGTTCATATTAAAGACATTCTTAGACATTAGTACCCATGTGACTGTGGTTGCTCAGTCTTTTGAGTCTGATACAAGAATTCCTGGTATGTTTTAAGGGCCAGGTCAAGGGGGGAATATATTTGCCATGTTTGAACTGTTGAGGCCAGGTAAGGATATTCCTGCTGTTTTGACCCGACTCCAAGTATATACTTAACCCTCTGGTGCTCACATAGCGGTCAAAAATGACCCCCCCCCCCCCCCCCCCCAATGAAATGATTGTACTATATTTTAGTTTTATAATTTTTTTTATTCCTCTCTCACATTCAACATTGCAGAGTAGTCAAATGGAGAGCCCAAATTGCACCTTATACAAGAGCCTTGCTTCACACGCCTTTACCTTTTTTTTGTGCTTATACTGTAGGTGTAGTATTACAGATTTGATGGTACTAAATTATATTTATGGAATAGTTATGATCCATTTATTACCTGTTAATCACTTTTTGAGCATAAATCTGAAAATGAAAATTCAAAATCTTGAATGCAAGTTTAGAGCACAGACTTAAGTTTGGTCTCTTTTTGGCAGATTATTGCTGAAGTGAAAAAAGTTATAGAAGTTTAAGTTTATTATTACGAAAAATGCATAAAAATACTTTTTTAAAATGTTTATATTAAATATCTATTTTCCAAAACATGTTTTACTCTAAAACTGTGGAAAACAAATCAAAGCCATAAATCTAAGCAAGTTGTGTTCCAAATTCGAGGTTGATTTCTCAAAAAAAAACTTTCAGTAAGATTTTGTTTGGACACAGTACCAAACGCTTCCACTAGATGAAATTCACTTCCCATTCATTTCCAATGCGCTCATTTTTTAACGCAAACAGTTCAAGTGTGACTATTTTTTAAAAAAAACATTTAACCTTTTCAATTTCGAATCTGTCCATGGTTCTTAAAAATTCTTAAAAACCAAAACATACCATTTTTAGACCAAAAAGCACCAGCGGGTTAAGACTAGGAAACAGTATATATTTGAGGTGGTGTGTTCTCTAAGTTATTAACTGTTTTCATGTGGACCGCTTTGTGTTTGCACACGCTTTAAGGTCATGAGGACTTGTGCCAATGGCCATAGTGGTCATTTTGTGGTGATCAAAGCTCCTGTCTGGCTTGAGATTTGACTTTAACTAAACTTGGGCTCCTGTATGAGTGTCTGCAAAATACTTTGAGGTTCCACACTTCTCCCTCTCCTTCTGATTTCAGCCCAATTCGCCAGCTTTTCCTCTGCATCAGCTTTTCACTTTCTTACTGTGGGCGCAAATGCCAGCCAGCTCTCCACAAAGCCAAACACCGGAGCCGCACGCCTGTGGCTTTGAGAAATGCAGGTGTGCTGCCTAGGTCTTTAGAGAGATGTTTTCTTTCACCATGGTTCCTCCCAAAAACAGCACATCAGTTGTGGGTAAATATCCTGCTGGTTCCAGCGTACGCCAGCACTTCAAAGCAGTGAGAGCTTCCTGAGAAAAACCTTGGGGGGAGCCAGGGGTTAAATCAGTTGGGTTGCTGTCTATTTTAATGACTTTCCTTTCCCTTAAAATTGCTTCTGCACTTCAAGCATCAGGAAATTGCTTAAGTCTTAACCTAAATAAACTATAACATTTTCATCCCTCACTTAGGATGTCGTGTTTGGGTTTTACACAAGTCGTTTTGGTTGACCAGTTGTGGGAAGTTTGGTCATTGCTGATCATTGTAATGTTGCAAATAAGAACAGAATAAAGACTTAAACCAAGTGAATGGTTTTTGTCACCTGAGGGTGATTATAGGATCAGGTTGGCTAAGTTTGAACCCCAGAATAAGGAAGTGTCCACTCAGGCAGAACCACAGACTCCTGCCGGGGTCCTAATTTACTCACCAGGGGCAGAATTCATTCTGTCGTCTCTTAATTAAGGCTTGAAAAGAGAGACAGATGCCAGAGATGGTTTCAGAAAGTCTTCTAAACCAGAAGACATTTATCTTTCCTAAAGATAGCTATATATTTTCTTCAATCTGCAGAAAAAAGGCACAAAATACACCTTTGTGCCTTATTTACCTCTAAAGGGTTCATAATATAGTACCTTGAAGGTACATATTAGTACCTTTTGAAATGCGTCCAGCTGACAACTTTTGTAAAAAAAAATTTTGTTGCATAAAGCTAATTTAAACAATTTATTTAACTATTAAGTTATATTAGTCACCATGAAAGCAAATTTGTTTAGTCTACTTAATTGAATTAAGGCAGAGTTTGCACAATTGAATTAAGTAAGCATAACTTAATTGTATCAAGTTCTTCTTACTTAAACCATTTAAGTTTTCTATTAAATGCATAAAAAATGTACTTGAGTATGTTTTCAGTACAATACAAATATACTATAATGCATTTTTAATTAATTTATTAGTACATCTTTTTTCCCCTGGGTTGTCAACTTAATTATATCTTTGATCTGAGGAAGTGTACTCCCAGAGTGCATTGCGGCATGAATAAATGAATGCTTTGTTTGACTATTTTTGGCTTTATTTTACAATTTTATAATAATATATAACGAATTAGGAAATAACCGTATTAGGAAATCAAATGTGACATTCTCCCAAAATTTTTAGTTGTATTGACAATAACATTCAAGATGACTTTGGAAAATAAGTAAATGCAACTAAGGAGAACGATAACGGCTGTTTTTTTATTTTTTGCTTTGCAAAATGGTACTCAAACCAGTCAAGTAATGTTAACTTGGGTTTTCTGAGTAACAATGGCATAGCATTCAAACAGTTCAGATTACTAAATTGTTTTAAGTAAGTTCAACAAATTATTGGACATTAAGTAAAGTTAACTACAAAGTGTTAGTAAGAACAACTGTTGGATTTTACAGTACAATTAGCAAAATTAAATTATTGTTTACCTAATTGACTTTCATTGTACTAAATCAAATCATCCCCCTCCCTCAAAACTAGTGCTGATAATGATTTATTATGACCAGTCTTTAGGAAGTAGAACGAAATGGTAATCTCTATTTGTTGAATGTGAAAACAAAACAAAACATGATTTCATTAACATCAGTAAAGTGTAAAGTGCACACATTAAGACAGCTCCAAACATACATTTTATAGAATCCTTTTCCTCTCAATTTTCACGGACTTCCTAAAATCTCTTTGCAGCCATCAAACCCCAGTTTAAAAAGCCCTTTTCTAGACGCACTATTTATTTCTCTGTGTGTTTTCCACATCTTTAGATAATTTAAGCATGTTATAATAATTTTATAACATGCTTAAATTATAACATGCTTAAACAATTATATAACAATTTTTAAGCATGTTATGATAATTTAAGCTTCTACTATAAAACTCAAATTAACTTTTTCTTTTTAATTTTATATTATTTATAATAAATAGCCTTTTATTTGAACAATTATTTTTATTTCATGCATGTTTGTTATTCAAGGGCCTCTTAGTTAATTCTTTCTCTGCCAACTCCTGTATCATTAGCTGATTCCTGCTGAGTTAATGGATCCTTGAAGCTCTTTAATCTCTCTCTCTTTCTCTCTCTTGCTTCATGAAGAATGGTTATTTTACATTAGCTTTTTATAGGTAAATCTTTAATGGAATTCCTTGTTACATTAAGTAAAACCTCTAATTATTTTCTAGTCAATATACACTTTATTGCCAAAAGTATTGGGACACCCCTCCAAATCATTGAATTCAGTTGTTTAAATCCCTTCCATGGCCACAGGTGTATAACATCAAGCACTAGGCATGCAGACGCTTCTACAAACATTTGTGAAAGAATGGGTTGCTCTCAGGAGCTCAGTGAATTCAAGCGTGGTACCGTGATAGGTTGCCACCTGTGCAATAAGTCCATTCGTGAAATTTCCTCACTACTAAATATTCCACAGTCAACTGTTAGTGGTATTATAACTAAGTGGAAGCAATTGGAAACAACAGCAATTCCGCCATGAAGTGGTAGGCCACGCAAAATCATGCGGGGTCAGTGCATGCTGAGGCGCATAGTGTGCAGAAGTCGCCAAACTTTCTGCAGAGTCAATAGCTACAGACCTCCAAACTTCATGTGGCCTTCAGATTAGCTCAAGAACAATGCATAGAGAGCTTCATGGAATGGGTTTCCATGACCGAGCAGCTGTATCCAAGCCTTACATCACCAAGTGCAATCCAAAGCGTTGGATGCAGTGGTGTAAAGCATGCCTGATTGCATTGTGCCAAGTGTAAAGTTTGGTGGAGGGGGGATTATGGTGTGGGGGGGTTGTTTTTCACGGGTTGGGCTTGGCACCTTAGTTCCATTGAAAGGAACTCTTAATTCTTCAGCATACTAACTAGGGATGTGACGGTGAGGAAATTTTCCCACCGGTTAATTGATGTGTGACAACACCGGTAATACCGGTATCACCGGCGGAGGTTTTTAAATCACTAATTCTATCTAACCGAAAGTAACATGCACACGACCGCTCTGAACTGAAAACGCGCCAGTGTTGCGTATTCACACACCGTGAATGACAGCTCGTCTGTAAATGTGCGCTCTGTGAGGCCATGGGTGCGTCTCAATCAGTTCCCTAGTTCAGTAGTCAGGGCACTGATCAAGCATTGATCTATGATTGAGATGCACGCCATGAATGAATAACAGTTCGTCCGTAAAGCCTCGTTTATACTCGACGCGCCCGCACGAGCGCGAGGGTGCGTGCGGCAAAAATAAATGCGCGCAGTCAGCGTAGCGCGGAGGCTCGCACTGCGGAGCCAGGCGACAGTAAACAATGCGCGCTCTGTGCGGCCGTGCACATTTTACTTTCGGTTTTGAATTAGCGCCAATTCGGCTGCGGGTTGCTTGAATTGTGGGTTCATTAGCCTATTATTTTTAATGAAAAACACAACAACAAAACAAATGACAAACTCCCTTAAATAGGCGCTTTTACGTTTCACTTTGAAACCAAATCTTCCGCGATCATCACAGTCAGCTCCTCACTCTTAAATCTGATGAATGACTCCTGCCGCTGCCGAGACTCACGGTCGGATCCTGCTTTATTAAGCAGATACGTTCAGTTTTTATTTGTATTGTCTGTTCTCTAACTGAACTAAATTATTTTATTACTATAAAAAAAAAATCAAAAAGACGGTGGGCGGTGCCACGATGGGCAAGTGATGTAACCGGTGTTGAGTCTGGACACCGGTAACACCGGCAACACCGACTATCTTAGCAAGCCTAATACTAACAAGACATTTTTGGACAATTTCATGCTCCCAACTTTGTGGGAACAGTTTGGGGAGGGCCCCTTCCTGTTCCAACATGACTGCACTCCAGTGCACAAAGCAAGGTCCATAAAGACATTGAGTAGCGAGTTTGGTGTGGAGGACCTTGATTGTCCTGACTTCAACCCGATAGAACACCTTTGGGATGAATTAGAGTGGAGACTGCGAGCCAGGCGTTCTCGTCCAACATCAGTGCCGGACCTCACAAATGCGCTTCTAGAAGAATGGTCAAAAATTCCCATAAACACACTCCTAAACCTTGTGGAAAGCCTTCCCAGAAGAGTTAAAGCTGTTATAGCTGCAAAGGGATAGCCAACTCTATATTAAACCCTACGGATTAAGAACGGGATGTAATTTAAAGTTCATGCGCATGTAAAGGCATGCGTCCCAAAACCTTTGGCAATATGGTGTATGTCCACATTCTGAATTTTTTTTTAACCATATGTGCTAGGGCTGCACGATTCTTGCTAAAATGTGAATCACGATTTTTCTCCATGGGAATTGAGATCACGATTCTCTTGCACGATTCTCATTTTTTCTTATATTTTAAAAAAAATGTATCAATTTTAAATAAAAGTAATTGGTTACAATTAAATTAAAATGTAGAAACAACAAATGTAGACAGACTAGATGTAAATATATGCTTATTACTGTTTATTTCTATTTTAATGATTATTTAATATCTTGCCTTGTGGAGAGAGGGTTTTTGTTGTCTTATTTCGTTGTTTCATTTTGTTTTTGTAAAAAATGAAAACTATAAATAAAATATATATTTTTTAAAATGTTATAAGAAAACGCTTAACGTGGCTTAATGTACTAAGACAGTGTTACAGACATCCCAACCTGAAAAAAGTCACCCCCCCAAAAAAAAAAAAAACATGAAAGGAGGAAAAGTATCCCGAATTTCACCACAGAACATGACTTTACTTGTATATTATAATATAATATATCATTAATATATAATTTCTATAGGCCTATGCAATTATTTGTAAAAAAAAAAAAAGTAAAATTATGTAGATCACTTTTACTATTTACATAAGCTGCTTATACTATTTATGTAAACTGCTTTTATTTATATTTCATTGCAACTTTAAACAGGTCTAAGGAGTTTGTTGTTTTCATGTAGCCTTGGCAACTAGCCGACCTGAAAAATATGCAGTTTGTTGTTTTCATGTAGCCTTGGCAACTAGCCGACCTGAAAAATATGCACATGAAATGAAACTTGTTTAACTCAAACATAACATGTCAGTAACAAACTGTACAGCGTGCAAGATTGTCATTATGTTTATACTTTATACTTTCGTTTTTTTGGGCACTCTCCCTCTGCCATGGCGCTCCAGTTTCTAGATACACTGAACTGATTAATTCGGTTCGGGAGAAGAGATAAAAGCCCGCCCACACTGACAATTGATTGGTTGACTTACCGAAACAAGCCAATCAGGATGCTCTCCGTCTTACATGCGCTTCATTAGGTGCACACTAGCACACACACGCAAGGTCTCTCGCTCTCTCTCCCTGTCTGCCGTGCGTGCGTACACAGTTTGCGGTTAATTTTTACCTCTTACCGCTACAATCTGACTCCGTTTAGGTCTGCCCTGCCGTCTTGTTACACGTCAGTAACAGCGAAACATGGTCAATGAGGGAGAGGAGAGAAGTGGAGATTTATGATTAATTGGTTATTGTGTGAGTGTGACAAGCTCTGGTGTGACCAATAACACGTGAACGCAGCATGATCTGAGGGAAATACACGGAAGAGAATCGCCAACATTAAGAAATGAGATCGCATTTATGTTTGAATCGAGATCGTGATTTTTTTTCGATTAATCGTGCAGCCCTAATATGTGCATTCATATTTAGCTGTTAACAAATATTTTAATCTACCAATCAAAATTTCAATTAGTAATGCTGCATTATGTTTATTTTTTTAATTAAAGGTCAATATGTGCTGTTTCCATCATCTCTAAGGCATGTCTTGTCAGCAGTGGATTTTATGATCCTATCACATGTACCTGTATGCATGTGTCTTTAAAACCAGACCACTGTTATTCACACCGTCCTAAAGAGCAGGTGCTTGTGGTTTTTACTTGTATTTGACGGTCTGTCTGCCCACACAGCTAGTGAAACTCAATCTCAGATAGTTCTTCAATAATGTCCCAAGAGTCACAGTAGTGACCTGAGTCTCTAAAGTACATAGTGGACGTCTGTACAGCATGAAAGTGGAATGAACCTTCCTCGCAGGCCTAACATCAGTCATCATGAACAGTCTTTATATCTCAGTTTTTCCATTGCTGTGCGTTTTTCTCTCTCTCTCTCTCTCTCTCTCTCTCTCTCTCTCTCTCTCTCTCTCTCTCTCTCTCTCTCTCTCTCTCTCTCTCTCTCTCTCTCTCTCTCTCTCTCTCTCTCTCTTCTTTAACAAAGCTAATAGTTTATAGGTTCATCAAAATGTATTAGTTTACAAATCATGCAGCAAAAGTGTTTTGAGGTCATATATATCACAAAAAAAGTCTTTGTGAAAAGGAATACAAGTTGTTGGTGTTTTATTTCAGCTGGAAATGCAATAAATTGTATAGGTTTAATTTTGGAGTTTTATACAAATGTATTCGAGGCACGCTTCTCTAATGAGCCTAGGTTGGGGAGGAGGGTTGCAACTAGGGTGACCACCCCTCCCGCTTTGTTATACCGCATAGCATTTTTTTTCACCCCTTGTCCCGCTTGTCGCATATTGAGAAAATGTCCCGCATTTTCATCAGTCTGTTGGTTTTTAGTGATCATATTGAGAAAACATGCATGCGTTCTTTTGCCTTTTTAAGAAAGCATTTTATTTATTATTTTTGCTGCATTCTTTTTTTTACCTATACTTAACAGCGCTTCGTTTAGTTTAGTTTATTATTTATTTGACATGGACCATGTGTAAGTACATTAATCTTACAAAAGAAAAGATGCTTTACACCAGATTTAGCTACAGCTAATTTCCATCCGCAGTCCCTGGGCAGATAAAACAATAAAAACAATAAAATATATACATCGAAACATCAATATATATATATAACTCACTATATATTTACAACCCCATTTACATTCACACTTCAGCCTAAGCGAACCCTATACATACTGTCTACAATCAACCTTTTAAAATTGCTACAGTAAAACCTTACTAACCATTAACATAATCAGTGCTGGCATAGTTGGTTTTCTTATAATACCTTTCTAACATTTTGAGAGAAGTCCCTCAGGTCAGAGGATAATTTCAGACTATCTGGGTGATCGTCAGAAGTAACATCCCGCCTAACACAAATACAACAGACGTTTTTTAAATCCTATCCAATGGTTGAAAAGAATGGAGTAAACACGGTCACTAGTAGGTTGTGACGGCTGTCAATCAAAATGTGGAGCGGTGATTCGTTCCATGTGTTCCCTGTCAGAAAACGAATGGATAATTCTGTATATAAATGAATATATAAGACTGTCAATTAACTAATTTCATGTTGTTTTATTTGTTCATTATTTATTTAGTTGGATTTTAGTTGCACTTGGTCAGAACTGTTTCAAAAATAGTTATCTGCAGGATGCCTGCTGCCTTTGGGCTCAGTGATTTTAAGTGAATTTAAGATTATACAACAGTTTTAGGTTATGTTTTAGTGTTGGTAACATGTCCCACACAAACTTAGTAATCGTCCCACATTTGGTTTGTTTGATGGTGGTCACCCTAGTTGCAACATGTTCTCAAACACTGTGTAACACTGAGGGATGTTTTTACAGAGTGAAAATGGCTATGAAAACATTTTCCCATGCAGCATCATAAATGAAAGTGGCAGTGGTTCTTTTTTAAGCCTTGAATCACTCATTTAATTAACTATGGAAACAGTAAGCAAACATTTAATGTCATTTCATAATGTTGTGAATAATGAGTGACAATGAATTGGAATATTTTTCAGAATGCACCATAATGTGTCTATTGAGTGAGTTTTCCATTTCGGAAAGTTTGCTTGGAAGCCATTTTGGAATGTTTGCAAAGGAAAATGCCGAAACCATTATTTTAACGTGTGTTAAACTACAGCTTTATAGCATGTGATGTTATGTTGAAGATGGTTGTTTTTGTTTTCATTTGCACAGTTTACACAGACTATAGATATTTTGAGTGTACAGATATCAGCCATACAAAGTTCACATGCCCACACGAGGCCTAGGCTCGTGGGGGCATGGGGTTCAATGCTTCTTTAACTGTCTTAACCCTTCTGGGACCCAAAGCACGTGGTGCATCCTGAGTAATTAAGTTGCAGCCATGAAGAGAGTGCAAGAGCTTTCTGAGGTTCAGGTTTCATTATACTATCTTTTCACCCTCCAGATCTCTCCAATGCACTAGGCAAAGCCTCAGGATCACTAGTAGTTGCATGAATGCATGCGAATGGTCATATTGGTGCAAGGCAGTTTATTTATTAATTATATTGTGTCACTAATGTTATTTGCACAACTTCTGTCTAACAAGTGCGGCTATTTTTTTCTCTCTCTCTTTTATTGTAGGTGTGGACCTGTCGGTGTGCAAGCACGCTGGGCCATCATGTTGTACACGAAGAATGGAAGATAGCTACAGAGCGGCAGTCCTGAGAGACACCACCCAGAACATCAGATCATACAGCTTTGAGCTGAAATATCTCATTTCTGAACATGCCGCCGCCTTCCAGGGTATATGGATGCATGCATGGATGGATGGTAGAGGGATGAATGAAAGTGAAATGGATGGATAAATAATGTAGATGTAGACAAGAATTGATTGATGGATCAATGGAAGAATTCATATGGATAGAGCAACAGCTGCCTCTGTATGTGTAGATACATTTTACAGTATAGGTACAAAATGTACCTATACATACACTTTTCCATCTGAAATGAACACTAGTGGCGGTAATACTCCAACAATTTGTATTCCTTTTATGCAAATTATAATTATGGGGGTATTACGGGGGAGATTATTGATTAATAAAGACATAGGACCAGATTTACTGAACAAGGTGGGAGCGGAAAGCTTTGCACGTGATCCACTGACGACATGCAAATTAAAGAACACAGACACAGCCGGATCATTTCCATAATTACCAACGCAATCTACCAAGAGCAGCGCTATAGCATTAGACAGGGCTCATTTGCATATTCATGGGTGTCCATATACTAAAGGAAGTATACATGTAGATTTACATTCAAGCTATTTTAAAGCATGAAGAATTTTTTTTTTTTTTACAGGATCAAAGAATGTTAAAATATCTATTTTGGTGCTCAAAGATTAGTTTTATGGGATAAAATGTGTGACTACAGGGGAACATTAACATATAGCGCATACTTTGTAAACTAATAACACAAGTAACAAGTAACACAAATCCAGCTCCATTTATATGGCTTTTCTGATGTAGCAAACTTGTTCTGTAACTCACCTGGTACAGCATTGTACTTGCGATGCGGAGCACATGAGTACGAGGTTATTGAAACATGCTAAAGCGAGCTAAAATGGCATGGTCGCTTCAGTATATGTATTTATATCTCACGTTTGCTTTTGTTTAACGCTATAGGTTAGGTTTAGGGTAAGATTTACACTGAAAAAAGTCTAACATTGCTGTTGTTCGTTTAATGTGTATTTTCTCGTTGAAATAGGTTAAAATTATTAGTTTTTTCATTTAAAGTAAACGTTTTAGATTATTTTTATGGTTGAATCAATTTTTTTTTACATGGATACAATATAAATTGGCAGCGGGACATTAAACTGAATTTATTAATTTGATGAGAGTATTTTATTAGATTAAGCATGATTTGAACTTACTTCAGCCACAGCCTAGATGAAATCAACTGAAGATAAAAGAAGACATTAAATCTCTGAAGATCTCATGCAGAGGAGGATTAAACAACTCTACAAACAGTATTACCAGCTTCACGCATTACTAACCAGACTGACAATATTTCTATCATTTCTGTTTTAATGAAAATAATGGTTTAATTAAGTCACCATGATGGAGATTAGTGTTTGCTTTAGTTGGGCTCTTGACCCTTAAATCGTTAACATTAGTTGTTCTCTGGCTGCTTTTACTGTGTGTTTATAAAACACTTTTGTTATAGCAAGAGAAAATGTGTTCAGATTTGTTATAGTGACCAGAGTCACTGATCCCATTCAGAGTTTAATGCTCTGGTTATAGATGTAAAGTGTTATTCATTTGATAGTATTTATAATTATAGCCATGTGATTCTACAGTACGACATCCAGGACAGTTGGGGTAATCAAATAACATGCAGATTAAAAATAAAAATAGTGCAAAAAGGTTTTAATTGAAGCTTTACACAGACATCAAGAATCAGTGCATGAATCTCAACAATGGTGACAATCAAAATAAAAAATTTTTTTTGTTCCAACCTAAAATAATTAGTTTGATCAACCTTTACAAAGTGGTTGCGTGGATTTAAAATTTTCAGGTTAAACTAATTTAAATGAGTTACTTTGAGTCAATGTCAAATATTTCGTGTGATTGATTACTTCAATTACAATTACTTCGATTACTTCAAGTTGATCCAAGATCTTTATTTTTTCAGTGTAGTGTAGCTAGTATGTTATTTTCAAATGCAATAGAGCATTAACCTTTAAGCACCACTTACCGAACATTTCATTTCTGAACTTTCTGGATATGTAAAACAACCAATAAAACATTGTTACATTCATGTTCATCTGTTTCGGATAAAACTGAATGCACGTTTAGCACCACTTACTGGACATTTTGCTTTGAAATTTTCACAAAATGTGTGAGAAACAATGTAACATTTTATAGAAATGCTGTCACAGGCTTGTTTTTCCAATGAGTCTGGATTGGGATGGATGGTAAATGTATGGGTTGGCTGTTTCTGTGAACCTGCCTTTGTTGCCTGTAGTTTGACTTGTTTAATTGATAGAAATGGCATAGTGTTTTTTCCCCATGTGGTTTGGCATCCTCTGATAGGTAGAGACACTTTAGGGTTTAATCTTTGGCGCTGGTTGTATGTGAACAGGAAGCCTCTTCTCATCGTCTTGATTAAAGCCCCAGATACGTCTTTTAGGAAAGTATGAAGTAGCTGCAAACATTCAGAAGCATTTAAAGTCTTAATTATGTTAGATTATGTTCTATGAAGTGTAGTTATATGAGGTTTGGTTTGGTTTTACTGCATTAATTCCTTAGAAGGGGAAATCAGAGTACTTGCCCACACTCTCACGAGTGTTGAACCCAGTGGCCAAACCATAATCGGCAGGGGGGCTTTAAAGAATCTCAGTCGTATGCAGCCTTGTGTGTGCTTTGGCAGAGAGCTCTGGTTGTTATTAAGGTCTTCTGTCAGTTCATTCATGAGTATCAAGCCCTGGTGTGAATGAATGAGCCCTCACATACACTATTTCAGTCCTGCACTCACGATACGCTCATTTTAACACGATCTGCGGCCACAGTAACTCCACAGAAATGGACACGTACTCTTACACAGTCTCAATCGCACAAGAAGTGTGCAAACCACATACATAGTTTTCGGTTATGCTCTTCAATCATCCCTTTGTCTTTCCCAGCCCGTTTTCTTTTGGCAACGCATCCGCACGACAGCGCAGATTGTTCACTGCATTCCACTTAAGTGCTTCTAACGTTTGTGTCTCGGATGCGGAGATATGCGCAGAATGTTTCGCCGCCGACTGTTCACATGCAGTAATCAGGAATGTTCAAACAATGGAGCTGATCGCCTTTTACGGCTGCTGATGTGTGTGTGAGTGTGTGTGTGTGTGGTGTCTGTGTTTGAAAGACTAGTGAAATATATTGTCTCCATAGTGATTCATAGATTCTTAACCATTGTTCTTTAGTTTCTGCATGGGTTAGGGTTAGTGAGGAAGATTGATTTTTGCCTAACATGCAACAAAATGATTGCATAGACATTCATTTTCTCACTTTCAAGAGTTAAACTTTCAAGCTTTTATTTTGGCAGAAAACTGCAGGAAGACCTTTATGGTTTGGTGACAACAGGTTTACAAATGCTTCTCATTAAAAATCTAGATATATGCTATAAACTTCTGTCCACCAAAAATGTTGGAAATTATGCAAATGTGAAACTTCCCAAATGCATATTAAATTCTCAGCACATGCAGAGATGGAGTTTGCAGCATTTGCAGAAAACACTGTATCATAAGATGCTTTAAAAGGATAGTTCACCCAAAAAATTTACGTTGAGTCATCATTTACGCTCCCTCATGACACTGGGAGCTCTATGAGTTTAACACAAGGGTGAGTAAATGACTCATAACTTCTATAAACTCTATAACTTCTTTAGATTATATATTTTTTTAAATGTCTCCGTGTTTGCTCGCATTCAGTTAAAGGGTTAACCCTTTAAAATGAGTTAACCCAAAAAAGAAAATTCTGTAATTTACTCAGCCTCAAGTTGTTCCAAATCTGTATGAATTTCTTTCTTCTGCTGAAGAAATTTTGAAGAATATGAGTAACTAAACAGTTGATGGGCCCCATTGACTTCCATAGTATGAAAGTAAATTACACCTACAGAGTGGCAAAAAGACTGAGTGGCAGCATTGGTTTTCAGTGTAAATGCCGCAAAAACACACAAAACACCTCTAAAACAGGAAAGAGCTTTGAGATTGACTGTACAAATAGATTTGACAAGAAATCTGAGGTGTATTTTTACAGACTGTTGAACGCTACAGAAAAGAGAATCAAATGGATTATCGTCAAAATGTTGAATTTTGGGGTAAAATCATACTCTATATTATATTGTATTGACAACTCATCAATTAAATATTTACCATCTTATACAAACAAAACTATACAAGTTTTAGGGCTGGACTTTATGACTATATATACAGTGAGGAAAATAAGTATTTGAACACCCTGGTATTTTGCAAGTTCTCCCACTTAGAAATCATGGAGGGGTCTGAAATTGTCATCGTAGGTGCATGTCCACTGTGAGAGACATAATCTAAAAAAAAAAATCCATAAGCATGGAGCCCCAGTCCGAGGGAGATTGACAGTCATGTTTAGCTTCTTCCATTTTCTAATGATTGCTCCAACAGTGGACTTTTTTTCACCAAGCTGCTTGGCAATTTCCCCGTAGCCCTTTCCAGCCTTGTGGAGGTGTACAATTTTGTTTCTAGTGTCTTCGGACAGCTCTTTGGTCTTGGCCATGTTAGTAGTTGGATTCTTACTGATTGAATGGGGTGGACAGGTGTCTTTATGCAGCTAATGACCTTAAACAGGTGCATCTAATTTAGGATAATAAATGGAGTGGAGGTGGACATTTTAAAGGCAGACTAACAGGTCTTTGAGGGTCAGAATTCTAGCTGATAGACAGGTGTTCAAATACTTATTTGCAGCTGTATCACACAAATAAATAGTTAAAAAATCATACATTGTGATTTTCTGAATTTTTTTGTATCTCACAGTGGACATGCACATACGATGACCATTTCAGACCCCTCCATGATTTCTAAGTGGGAAAACTTGCAAAATAGCAGGATGTTCAAATACTTATTTTCCTCACTGTATAACATTGATATAAGTGATCACCCAGATTTAGACCTATACCTATTGTATTTATATAAAGCGTTCACAGGCACATTTGCTTTATGTATTTCTCTGGCGTCGAAATCAGGCACATATAAATGTCAGGAAACACTATTCCTTGCTGCATGTCAATATCCATGGATCACTGGATCTTTGGTAAGTTGTAATGAACACTAATATCGAGTCCAACCTTTAGTTTAAACTGATAATTGTAGCGTTTTCACAATTTTCTCTATTAAATCCAGTAATGCAACAGGCTCTTTTGCCACTCTGTCCTGCTGAGGGGGCGTTTTTTGTGTGTTCAGCAGAAGAGATAAATTCATACAGGTTTGGAACAACTTGAGGGTCAGTAAATGATGACAGAGTTTTCATTTTTGGGTTAACTATAGTCAGCGTTACTTGGTCATTCTCAACATTCTGCAAAATATATTTTGTTTTCTGCAGAAAACAAATCATGCATACATTCAAAAGAAACAAATCATACATATTTTTTTATTACATGAGGGTGAGTAAATAATGACATGATTTCTCATTTTTGATGATGATTTCAGATTTTTGGGTGAACCATCCCTTTAAGAATGTATAATATGTCCCACATACACTCTTAAAAATAAAGGTTCTTTGGTGGGGTGTATGGTTCCTTGAAGAACACAAAATGTTCTTTGTAGCGCAGAAAAGTTATTTAGACAATAAAATGGTTAGAAAAAAATGGTTCTTTGAAGAACCTTTCACAAAACGGTTCTTCAGGGAACCAAAAATGGTTCTTCTATGGCATCGCAGTGAAAACCCCTTTTTAGTTCTTCCTGGCACATTTATTTTTAAGAGTGTATTTGCAATGATTGTGAGAATTTGTGTTTTTTTGCAAACAATACAAGAGACTGTGAGAGACATTGTCTGTTTTGCTGTCGCCATCCTGGATTAATAATTGCCCTGTGGCATATCTGATTACAGACTTAATGTAAAACTTAATTAGACTGATGATTTGAGGTTGTACATCATTATTATAAGAGTATAGTTAGAAGGCATGTGTGTTTGTTTAGGTTTCTGTCGGTGTGTGTGAATCTGTCTCTTCTCGTTTGTGTGGGATCTCATCTCAGGAAGTTCAGTAGACAGTTGATTCTAATTATCTAGTTTCATTGTGACAGTGGGTATGTTTGTAGTAATAAAGGATTTAAGGAGTTATTAAGGATAGGTTGTGCTCTGAGCATCTCTGACTAAGAAAGGAATCACAGAATTAAACAGACACTGGTATGTTGAGTCACTGTCGGTGAGAAAAACAAAAAGACAAGGGCTTTGTTTGGAATGTTTATTAAATGACCCTATCTTCGTTTATTCCTCTCTGCTGAGCTCATTTGGATTCAGAGTTCATGTTTGGAATGGAAAACTGTGGTTATGTAAGTTGTACAGTTTTAACGTTTGTATCTAAATTTCCCACGTTTTGTCCTCTGAATCAGATTTATTTTTCTGTCCTTTATAGCCTTGAATTAACTTGTCATATTAAACTTGGCATTATCTTGGGTTAGGTATGATCTTTTCTTTAATTAATTGATAAATTATTCAAATTAATCACTTTTAAGCATAGATTTAACTCCTTTTAATACATTTTGCATCAAGGTAACTGTATATATCAATATAGTTTAGTTTTGTAGAAATGTCTAACTAAAAATGTATTCTATATTACTTAACCAGGTGGTAATGATTATTTTTAATAATTCATTGCATTACTTAACAATGAATTGAATGATACTTATCAGGGTTATTATCGTTAAATAAAACTAAAACTATTAAAACGTTTTTTTGTCAATTGAAATAAAGCTAAAATATATAAATTGTTTGAATAAATATATACATATTAGCTGAACACCTTGAACTAAACAACGTTTTACAATTATTAAAATTGTTACCTTGGCAAAAAACTGAAATAAGTTTAATTTGAAGCAATAAAATCAAGTAATTAAGTAAAAAGTATTATAAAACTACTAAAACGGAAATAAAACAAAATAAATTTAACTAGCAATATATAAAAAAACAACTAATGAAATGACAAGTACATAACAAAATTACAAAAAATAAATAAATTAACATAAAAAAGGTTCCCCTATGATTACGAGCCAAGAACCATTTTTGGTGCCATATAGAACCTTTTTTTTTTTTTAGAGTGCATGCTTCAAATTGCGATAGAAATGACAGGTTAAGTCTAGTGCATTGCATTGTGGGATACAGAATTCCACACAGTGAACTCTGCTTATAAACACACATTTTGCCAAACTTATTAGGTAATTCTGGTGTTTGATGGTATGGTAGAATGCCATTCTGAACATAGCCAAAGAAAGGAAAACAATGAAGTGAAGGCAGTCCCAGGAGCAGCAGTCAGGCCTTTCCTCCTCACTGGGGCTCATAATGACAGTGACTAATTGTCTTTCTCCCCGTGGCTGTGTAAGTGCACAAGTGAGGGTTTCTATGTCAGTATGTCCTCAGAGGTTTGAAGAGGTGCAAAATAACAGATGGATGTTGCATAAAGATTTTAGATAGAGGAGTGTAGAGAAGAGGCGAGACGAGACGAGAAACTCAGATGTTTACATTAAGCACAGCTCTGGAATGCTGCTCGATGAAAACCGATTTGTGTGAAATTGTGGCAATTTCCATAAGTAATTACCTGTAAGTCTGAAGTAATTTTTGTTTCTTTGTCAACAAATCATCTGTGAAAAGAGGTACAAGATTTTGCTGTCTAGCATGCCCCTTTTTTTTTGTCCCTGCTAGTAGATGCCTTAACTACACCATCTGGCTGCACAAAGCATGCCTGCTGACTGTTTAAAGTTTGGGTAACACTTCTATGTAAGATTTAACTTGTTGTGTAGTTAAGGCATCTACTTGCAGGGGCCAAAATGGGCATGCTAGACAGCAAAACATTGACCCTCTTTTAACGTATCGAACAAATCTGATGGTGCTCACCGTGTAAAGCATGGGATTTGGGTCTCCAGTGCTTTAAAAAAATTCATAGGACACTAAAACGTACCGTATTCATGGAAAGTGCCAGTAAAAATCTCATTACTGCTTAGGAGTGACAGTATAGTAGACGCCTTCTTCATGGCATTATGCCAGTTGTGCTCTGGGGAAACCCTTCTTTCTCAGTCAATCTCCTTCAGTTATTCGGTCTGGCCTTTATTCTCTCTTTTCCTATTGTTGTTATTCGTCTTTCCCTTGTCTTCATCAGTGATCGCATGACTCTTAAAGTCTCAGAGGAATCCCCCTCCTCTTGTAAAGTCCTCCTCCCACAGATAATTTGGCCTTTTTGGAGGGTAGATTTATCCATTGACTAATTGAGCTTGCCATGTTACTTCCTTAGCTGGCCCTGGACCACAACTTGTCTTCCCCTAAAGAGAAAAAGAAAAAGAAAATGATTGAGAGAGAGCGGCAGTTTGGCCTGAACTGTCAGGCTGACCCAAACCCAAAGCCTGATGTCAGCGGTGAGTGAGCTTGGGACAGGAAGTGATGCTCATACCGTACCTCTGAGCAAATCTAGTGGCTTCAGCCTCACACGCAAGGCACCTGCTATATCATTCCCATGGTAACAGTGGAATGGATGGATTCTAAACATCCCGTCCGGCCCCTGCTGACCAGCTGTCGTGAGATGGACTCCGGTGTTTGGGAATGATGCTAGCCTGTTGTTCGCCGTACAGGACAGAATGAATGCTTTTGTTGTTTAACAAAGATTAAAGAAATATTTAGATGCGACCCAGCTGTCTGCGTTCTCCTAAAGACGTGCTGAGGACTTCGGTGAGAAAAAATGAAATGCAATTTCTCTGGAAATGTTTAATGTCAGATGGTGAGAGATCGTGAGACAAAAGTGAGTTCAACTTTCTATAGAAGTAAAAAGGATGAGTTTAAGGTGGTACTTCATTGGTTTTACATAGATTCTAGTTTGTCATATAGACATTATGTGGTCCAATCTTGTCTAGGTGATTGATCAACTGGACTACCAGGTGAAGGACCTGCTTTTGATTCGGTTGACCATCAGGGTAAAGCTATAGTTAAGGTAGTAGTTAGTTAGATTTTACATGGTTTTACCATAGACTGTAAAAAAATATGGATGTAGTGTCCGTGATATCACCCATAGGATTCTGAAGAGCAGTTTTGAAGCGAAAAGTAGGGTCGAGCTGGCCGTTGCCATCTTGGCAGTGCGTCATCGCGCGTCACTCTCGGATAACAGAAAATGGGCAAAGAGGAAGGACGTGGCTGAAGCTGAGGAGATGTGATGACTAAAGCCGGGTGCACACTGCGATTTTGGCCACGATTTGGCCGTCTGAGGCAAATTTTGAAATCCTAAAAGATTTTTTTTTGACATGTGCACCGACAACCGATTAATGACTGTTGCGATCAAATTTTACCTCGGACAAAATTCTGGCAGTGTCAGAAGATTTGAGGCGAAATCCTGCTGTGTGACTTCTCCTAGGACGACCGTCAAATCAAGAACCAATAGGAGCGCAGAACCTGATGACGCATTTCGTGCGACAACATCAAATCACAACAGGGAACATGTCGAAAAGAGTCAGGTGAATGAAAAATGCCACCGCTTGTTTTTGTTGTTTGCTGAACGCTACCATTGTGTCTGTGAATGCGGCTCACCGTTACCGAACGTGTCACGGATTGATGACGTAAAACTCAGTCCGTACGAGTCTCTTGCTTGCGTCCGTTTTTCGCGTCTGACTGTCGTACAGTCTGACATAATGACAACTGAGATCCTACAGTGTGACATGTATTACATCGGGGATCATGTTCGTACAGTCTGACAAGGAACATTCACAGAGGATTTTGAAAAATCGCACAGTGTGCAGGACCCTTAACAGACAGCAGACAAACGGCAATCCACCTGTCACTCAAAGTGGCCACGCCCTTAATTATACAGAACTTTAAGGCTTTATATCATGTAAACAAATGAGTTATAAAAAAATTCACCCCCCTCACAGTTGTCATGAAGGGCAAAATTAGATATATAGACCGAAACCACAATTTGTACCAGGCTGTAAACATGTTTTTTTTCTGCTGTAAAGTTGGGCATTTTAACATGGGGCTCAATGAGATTCTGCTCCCTTTTGGAGCCTGTCTCTACTGGCCAGTCGATGAATTGCAGTTTAAATCACTTCCGTATTGGCTTCAAGATAAACTTGGGGGAGGTTGCCGCTTGGGTTTTACATAGCTTGACATTTATTGCCATTATAGGTCCAATCTTAGGTCCCGTTCACACTTGATATTAAGATGTGTTTTGGTTGATCGGATCACAAGTTGACGATGCTAAATACAGGTGTAAACAAGGTTTTAAATGTTTTGCACTTCCAGAGCTTCCAGAGGTGGTCGTAAACGCATTCAACCGGATTGCTTTCGTAGTTTAAACACTTCTGTGGTCTAATGCGTTCGAACAGGCACAAAAGACCGCCTACTCTCCGTCTACTGACTTAATGCGTAAACATTATGGGGAGCGCGCTAGCCAGACGGGATTCAAACTTTGTTGGCTGAAGACCCAATTTTGGTTTGGTACCAAGCACAATGTTCTCTTACCATTCCTGATTTTAACACACACTCACAGCTTTCGGCGTGGACTTGCGGCTCTCAGAGCAGAATCCAGAGTTGATGCTCTCTGTATGTTTTTCTGTTGTCTCCGGTTGTGTTCATATGTTAAATTGTGGTTATTTCGTCCATTAGATCGAAAGATCTGAAAAAGCCCATACATTTATCCTACCATAGACTGTCCCCTCAAAGAATTCAGGACAGAAGTGGTTGAAAGTGGACAAAAGAGACGGATTTAAACAACAGGTGTAAACAGGATGTGTCGTCTACTTGCGATCGGATCAACCAAAACGCATTTTAATAACAGGTTTAAACATGGCCTTAGAGGTTAATTAACTGGACTGCCAGGTGATGAACCTGCTTTTCAATTGGTTGACTGTCATGCTAAAGTTAGAGAGAGTTGACCACCTAGGAGCAGAAAAATAGCTTCCAGATTCCAAAAACGAGCTAGACCACCCACTTATATGACCTGTATTCCAGAAAGAGAAGCCATGCCAGCAATTGTTTGATGCAAAAAACCCAGAATGGGTTTTAGATGGTCTAATCTTGTATATGAGGCTGATTAACTGGACTTGATGATGGTAAAGCTAGTTCGAGGTAGTAGACCACCTGGGACCAGAACAAATATTCCAAAAATCAGCTGGTCCACCCAGCTGGTCCACCTTTTTTCCAGAAGGAGAAGCCATGCAAAAAAAAAAAAAAAAAAGAAATCAAAGTTAGAACCTTCTGATAGGAAGTTGATAATGATTTCTAGTTTGCAAAAACTGGCAATTTAGTTATTCCAAGCTGGTGCAGCTGGAAGTCCTTGTTCTATAAAATAAAAAAAGCAAGAAAAGAACTTGAAAATATATGGATGTATATTTATATTTACACTACTCTTCAGAGGTTTGGGGTTGGTAAGATTTCTTAAATGTTTTTGAAAGAAGGCTTTTATGGCCACCATGAGCAATAATAGTAATAGTGATGCTCTCCCTAACAAACCCCACTAATGAGAGATGTTTGAAAGGGGAAAAAACAGGAAATAGGAGTACAAGTAGTGTGTAGGCCAGGGGGCGTCTGAGGAGAAAGGGAGTGGTATCATCTCCAGAGTGTCATTGTGGCCACTTTCACACAGCTTTTAGGTTGGCGTCTAGCTGCTTCATGTCTCATTATTCACTTCATTACCTCAGACTGAAACGGACAACCAAACACACGGTCCAAACCCAATCATGGCTCAAACCCTCCACCCTCTCTCCTTTTCTATTCCAACATCATTAGGTTGTACTAATACTAGGAGGGAGAGACAGAGAAGAGAAGAGAAGAGATGGTGGTTTGATTTCCTGTTGTTCAGTCTTTCCAACAGCACGGTGAACCTTTCAGGGGAAAATGCTGCCAACAGATCATCACAAAGCATGCTTGAGATGTCTGAACAGCTGGCACTAGAAGAAAGTGTTCAATTGGAAGAGAAAAGCATTTTTCATTTCAGAATTAAGGGATCATCAGTTCTCATTACAGTGTTACATGTTCATCTTCCCATCTTTCTCTCGCTCTCTTTTTCCAAGTGTCTGATTTATACTCAAAATGACTTTTTTTTTCCCAGAGGTTTTCTGAGCAACTCTTTTTGCTTTTGAACGAAATCTAGGTACAATTTAAGCTGAATTTTCAGCATGATTACTTCAGTCTACAGTCACATGATCTTTCAGAAATTGTTTTGCTGCTCAAGTAATATTTATTTTTATTATCAATGTTGAAAACAGTTGTGCTGCTTAATATTTTTGTGTGATGTAGGTTTAAAAACGTAGCTTTTTTTTTCTTCTTCTTTTTCTCAAGAAAGACTAAAAACACATGCATATGATTATGGACAACACAACTATTTTGAATCGGTTGTTTTCCAGAACCAATTTGCTTTTATACAACAATTTACCGCATTTTTTCTTGACTGCAGAGACTCTTGCGTAATGGAGACACAGTCCAGAAGTGAACGAGGATGATTGGGGTGTTCAGATAAATTATCGGTGCAGCGATCAGGAGACAGACGTCACTCGCCTTTTAACCAGTCAAGCTGATCACATTATCTTTTAGAGAGCGCAGTGTTTTCACATGCGCGCACACACACACTACATCCGGCATCTCAGGAATTGTGTCTTAGTGACTTTTGATATAATGCTGCAGCCATTTTAATTGCAATCTGATGAGAGAGCTATTGGTGAAACATTCCTCTGCACCCTCCACCTGTTTCCCTTCTGACAGCAAAGACGCTGCTGAGGGGAGGGGATTTGATGTCGGCAGCAGTTTTAGACAGGTGGTTACGTCTAGTTTGCCTCCTAATGTGTAGCATTAAGTGCTGTTGATTTAACCTTCTGTGCTCACTGCTCACATATGTTTGTTTGCAGAGCATTTCTGAACTCACGGCTCAGATTTGAGTGGATTGAGTTGTAATTACTTTCAGTATGGTGCAAAAGAATGCCTTTTATTTGGCTTGTTTTATTGAGAGTAGTTATATACACAATAAAGTTGACAGCATGTAAACTTTCATTTATTAAATAGGTTAAGAAAAACTTTAATGGTGGGGTTCGATTGAAATCTTTTGCACATTATACAGAAATGTCAAAAAGAGGCCTCATTTTAACACTAAAATGTTTCGGTTCAGTATTTCTTTTTGAGAGAGAGAGATTTTTTTTTTGGAAAGATTATTATTATTATTATTTACAAAGGGTGTATTTATTCAAAAAAAATAAAAAATAAATATATATATATTTATTAACTAATAATATTCACATTATATTACTGTTTTTAAAATCTACAGCCTCTATTGCTATTAGATAATGAATATTAATATATATATATTATTTACAAAGGCTGTATTTATTTGATTATATATATATATATATATATATATATATATATATTACACACATTTTAATCAAATAAATACAGCCTTTGTAAATAATAATATACTTATAATAATATATTGTGAATATTATTAGTTAATAAATATTAAAATGTGTGTGTATATATACAGTATATATATATATATATATATATATATATATATATATATATATATATATATATATATATATATATATATATATATATATATATACAGGGAGTGCAGAATTATTAGGCACGTTGATTTTCTGATCATATTTTTTTTCCAGGCACATTTGACCAATTCCAAACCACAGTAATCCTAATAACTACTATTGATTTAGTATTTAATACTAAATGTGCCTGGAAAAAAAATATGATCAGAAAATCAACGTGCCTAATAATTCTGCACTCCCTGTATATATATATACTGTATAAAATATATATATAAATTGTATATATAATTTAGATTTAAAATGAAATTGTGCTTGTGTGGTAGATTTTTAATTTTCAGAATTCTTTCAACAGAAAAACATTTATTTGTAAGAAATCTTTTGTAACATTAGATTACTTTACTGTACTGTTGTATACATTTATTGAATCCTTGCTAAATAATAATAAAAAAAAATCTTTATAAAAAAATAATAAAATAAATCACAGTAATCCCAAACTACTGGAAGGTAGTGTACAATTACATATATTAATTTAGCACATGATTTTATCCAAAATAAATTAAAAGTGAGGAATACAACAAAATAAACATATTTTTTTTTTTGCCGTGTGAATTTTCAATTGGATCCCATTAATTAGACGGCAAAGCAAGGAACGAGAACAGCAAAAGGGGGAACAGGATCTTAAATGTCTGGATTGAAACCCGCATCTGTGTGTGTTGGAATTTAAGCTAACCATTAGTCAAAGTGTTTTTTTTGTACACTTAACAGCACCCACTCTAAAAAAAAAAGGTTCTATGGCACCAAAAATGGTTCTTGGCTCGTAATCATAGGGGAACCTTTTTTAGTGCTATAGCACCAATTTTGGTGCTTCAGTGGTTCTTCAGCGGTTCTTCAGAGGTGCTATATAGCACCTTAGTCAAAGAAGCGGTGAAGAACCTCTGATGCACCAAAAATGGTGCTATAGCACTAAAAAAGGTTCCCCTATGATTACGAGCCAAGAACCATTTTTGGTGCCATATAGAACCTTTTTTTTAGAGTGAGTTGTAGCAACAAGCAACAAAATCCAATCCCCATTCGTGTATCAGTGCAGAGCAGACATGTTTAATTCATTTCTCCCTTTTGTTAACTGTTTTTCAGTCTCATTGCTCTCCGTTGGTCAGCTTCTCATGCAGAAGTTGCATTGGGTAATGTGACGTGTCTTCTCATCACAGCTGTTTTAGTCAGAGGACAGGGATGTATGTATTGTCACTAATTAAAGTGGGATTTTATAGCCCCCTTACAGAGGAGATGAACTCATATCTGCGTCTGACCCGTATGAAACACGAGCTCTTGGCTGGATTATGGGGCTTTCTGTGGTGGAAGATGATCGACAGATGATGTACTCTTCATGTCTCGAACCAGCCAGCCCCTCTCTGAATGCTGACCGCGGTCACTGAAGAATGCAGAATGGCCTTGTATGTAGGGTCTTGGCCGTGACAAAAGTGGGTCACTGCAGGGTTATCAGGTTTTACTGAATCAAACATGTAGTTTTACATTTCAATAGTTAACAAATTAGTTCATTAGTTGACATCAGGGAATGCTTACCCATCCCAGCCGTAGTGGTTTGAGGTTGAAACACTCTTATGTTTTATCTTTCTACCATCATTTGTTCAGTTTTACTCATCTGACTGAATCCCTTCGCAAAGCAGACTGTGCGTTTAGGAAATGAGTCTTTGTCATTAGGTGGATTAGTCATCTCTAAAAGCCTTTAGTAGACCCTCTTAAGAGGCTATATAACATCCAATTACATGGCTGTAAATCTGGCCCCCATCTTGGCTCACTGGCATCCCTGCAACACTGCAGTTGGCCAGCTCACAAACCAGTAACTTACAGAGTGTTACTTTCCTCTGGAGCCCAGTGACGGGGATTAATCCCCCTATCATAAACCTTTATTTCTCTCCATTGAGCTCATTTGGATTCTGAGTAGATGTTTGAAATGTAATGCTAGCATATTTCTTACTGCATGCTGTGTGGTATAGTTGGTATACCGCCTACTGTTTAAAAAAAAGCACCACGGGATAAGCGTTTCAAACTGTAGTTTGCTACTTTTGCCACATCCAGTTGTTGTCAAATGACTGGTATCAAGAAGTGGATTCACAGTCTTCGTTCCTATTGGCAGTCACTGTGCATCTGCAAAAGGTTGAATATTGCTGAACTTTGTTGAATCGCTAATGTCTGCAGATGCTCATGTCACTTCATATTACCACCTCTCAATGAAATGTACTGATTGTTTTGTCACTGCATCTCGTTGTTTCGAACTTCATGCAATTCAGAGCGCGGTGCCATTAATCATCTCGGAAATAAATATGATTACTTTTGGATTTTTAATAAAGAATTTGTATAAAGATGACTTAACTTTCAGCAGCTGATCAAATGAGTTGAGAAAAAGTGATGGCTGATATTTAGTCTTTCCATGTCTGCTTATTATAATTGAATTTGTTTTTACATTACACTTGTTTTTACATAAAGTGGAAGAAAATAACAAGTTATTTAATAACTCAACTCAAGTTACTTATTTTAGATTTTTTGTGGAGTCTGTCAGCACTTCATATTATTTTGGTCTGAAACTTAAGTTCAGCATATTGGTATACAGCAGTGTTTCTCAAACTACAAAAGCCCAAACAGTAAGGCTGAAGTACTTTTTTATTTAGCCTGGATGTCAGCCGAGCTTAGCCCCGCCCACAACACTTGAGGTCGGGAAGTTCGGTCTGGAATTGATCCCGTTGTGGATCAACTATGCTCGAACCAGAGCTGTTCGGACCAATCAAATTGTCAGGGCGGGCTTTATACGATGATGGACAGATGATCAACAGTAACGTAATCATCCACGTCACCAAAGAGCGCTTGGGTTGAATTCGTTTACTAAACGGAGAACTTGTTCGTACATGCATTCACCTTTACTATTTCTCTCAAAAATGATGATCGTGTTGGTAAGTACTCCGTGTATCCTTAAATTCTTTTTACAACACCGGCAAAGATCGTTTACACTCATCTTCTTCTACTTCTTCCAGTTTTGGACTGATTGACGTGGTGTGACAAACAAGGTTTGTTACAAGGTCCTCCACACAAACTGAGGGAAAAAATACACTTTGTTTTATGTAAAAAAAAATTGCCAAATGCAACCAAGCATTTTTTTCCCCCTACATCTTCATTATTTTAGTTTAGTGCTAAATTATAAGATTTATACTTTCTCCCAGAAGTCCTATAGCTTTAGCAAAGCAGCATGTCATGTCGTCACTCCGTGAGGATTTTCTCAAGATCTATGCATATTATGTTGTGTGTGGGCTCATTTGAATCAAGACAACCGACTCTAAATAAAGATGTAGGGACATTTTTTGCCATTGAGATGACTTGGAAAAAGTGTCCAATTCATCCTATGATTTACTATGGTTTACTAATGTTTCGCGAAGTTACAAAGAGGAACGTAGCGCAAAAGCCTCATCTGTATACTGTTAACATGCGCGTCTGGCAACTTTTTTCGGTTTTATATCATCAAATCAGTTTTTGAGAGAAGCCAAAATTTGCAACTTCCAATCGGAAGCTATCGGAATTATCATAAATATCGAGTTTCCAAGTTAGACATTGGATGGATGCCCTCTCAAGTCGTATTTACCACTGGGCAGCTTGGGGATAATTTTGATACCCAAGTTCCTGAGTTGGGCGTGCCATAAAATTTAAACATGGCGGAGGGGAGAACGATTGCGGCTCTGACTGCTATTCCTTATTAGTTTTTTCTGCAACTGCTACACCACCTTTTCTTGTCGTTAAATTAGTGCATAGTTACACATATGAATAATTATTTGAATCGTATTGTATGTTTTATACACATCAGAAAGAGCCTGTATTTGACCGAAATTCCAGATCGAGATATCGTGGTGAATGTTTATATGGTTGTCAATGAATGGGACGCTAAATATCATTTTGGCTTTTATTAAATCATCCTTCCGTCTGGTCATTTTGATTAATACATTTTTTTTTTATTGAGTGTTCATTAGAGTGACACTTTTGTCGCACTTGAACCAGGAATACACTTCCGAGGATCCGAGGAGTTTTGTGGTTGAAATTTAAAAAAGTAACAATTTGACCCCCTTAGGAATGGATGGAATGTGAGGAATGCTTCAATACTCACCTAAAAATGCTCAAAATTCAAACTAAAAGTGCTAAAACTTTTGTATTATTTTATAATGTCTGCACGTGGATCTGAATGCATACTGAAGAGAAATGACTTTGGGACCAAGCGGAACAGCTCATTTGCTCCATTTAGCTATAAAGAAAAAAATTATATTAACCTCTATAAAAGAGGTCGGCAAAGACACCCAATGTAAGAGATTTTAAACTGAATTAAAAGGATTATGCATTAAATTGAGTAATTTTGAATTTAAGTTGAAAGATTGTGAAGAAGGTGCTTAAATTTATTATTTATTCATTGATAAAATCTAAAAATAACAAATAATTAAAAAATCTCCAAAAAATTGCATTAAAAAATAGAAAAATTTGTGTCAAAATGAAATGAAACAATCTTTCTGGACACACACACACACAAAAAAAGTATAATTTCAGGGCTTCGGGTCACTTTGACCCGTGAGGGAAGGATTTGTTACAAAGTGTGAGGGAAGGATGAGGGTTAAGATTGTCACAATAAATAGGCTAGGATAAACCTGGTGCCCTCCATGATTCCTGTTCTTTCCGACAACAAAGCACTTGAATGCGACAGGCTCGTAACTTCAGACGTGGGATTGTATGAAATAGGAAACATGTGAAGGCAGCATTAGAATGTGATTATCAGCTGATATCAATCATATTGCATACTGCAAAAATATACTGCAGAGAACATACTCTGCACATAAATTTTAGGGAAAAGAAAGAATCAGTAATATGTATCGCTGCTCTGTACACCAAACAAGCCATTTAAAGCTTTGCAATTTGCCCAGTAATAGTTCTGACAAATCAGATGAACAATGTCTGGCAGTTCTGCTTTAATGGGGAAGCACTAATGGAGCAACAAATGGTTTCAGATAGCTTTTTCCCAGCTGTCAGACCACTGTTGGTCTCTGTACAGGACATTAAGTTTGCCGCGTGTGCCTGTCTGAGCAATGTCAGCCTTTCTGTGGGTTTCTCATGGGAGATCTCTCTCTCCTTCTCTTTTTTTTTCGTCCTATGTTTAAACATCCATTTTGCAGTTTCATAAAGATCATCTCAGATTCTTCTGGAATTAGTGTCTAATTGAAGAAGTGCACCATGTAAGCTTGTCTTTAGATATACACATGGGAAAAAAGGTAAACTATTTTCTCTCAGAAGTTGCTAGTGAATTTCACTAAAAATAATTAAAAGAGGAACAACGAGAGACACGTTGAATTACATGTGAATTTTTAAAGTAGAATAGACTGAAATAGTATTTTCTTGTAAACCACTCCAGTCTCTTTTTTTGTGCCAGAGCTGTGGCGTGAGGCCTCAAAGCCAAACAAATTCACCTCTCTCAACTCCCTGTCTCTTTCTCCGTCTGCCTGTCCACTTCTGGTGCCTTTACGGAGTGTTAGTGGCATGAGGCTGCCCTCTGAAATGCTGTAACCTTACACTGGCACATTCTGCTTGTGGTTTGCTGCTCTCATTCCAACCATCTCGCCTATACGGGCACACATACACACACACACACACACACACAAGCATGCACATTTACAGTTCAAATGCAGGCACGAACACACAGCGGGACATGGCAAGTGGCCTTTCCATTCCTTACTTTCTCCTTCTCTAATGCTCTCTTTCCTTTTTTTTCTTAGTGGCCTAGTGGTTTGCATGTGCTCTGACACTTCAAGCAGTGGTGCTGATATGGGCAATATGAGATTGAATCCGTGACATTTCACAAATCTCTTTTCTGTTTCTTCTTTCCATCACTGACCTCTCTGTAATGTCCGTGTGAAAAAATATTTAATGTTATTACTGTCCAGTCAGTTTCAGCAAATCAGTCGCATGAGCTTAGGAAGTTGATCTGTATTTGCTGTGATTCTGTGTGAGATATCGGGGAAGAATGATTATAGGCTGTGGACGGGGAGTTTCGCACTTGACAATAGGCCTGCTATTAGTGTTTAAAGGTGCACTATGTAACATTTTTTCAGTAAAATATTCAATAACCACAAGGCCAGTGTTATATATTTTGTTCAGTTGAGTACTTATAATATCCCAAATGTTTCCAACTATTTGTAAATGGTGAGAAAATTGCTATTTTAACCAAGGAATCGGGACGTGTGAGGGAGTCGCCTGTCGATTGCATCATATCTGTGTTACCCTCGGTTTCCAGTTTTATTTTGCAGAAACGCTTTACTCTTACTGCAGTGTGCAACAAGTGTCATAGCAGCCGCAGAGCGAACGCACAGAGTAACGTCAACTTCATTTTCAACACACTCAGATGTATCTTGTATGATAAAAAGAGCTGCGCTACCTCATACTCATGACCGTAAAAGCGGATATGGCGACTGTGGCATAATAAAAGTCCCACTGCTCGCGAGGTGTGTGTTGCGTTCATTTTATTAACAATCGCTCCAGCAGCCTTGCTCAGCTCCACAACACTCGGTCCTGCTCTGCTTCATACTACAGTAACATTAATAATCACATCAATGAACATGAGTCCTATCCCGATTCTTTTCCACCGGCTGTGAGGTGAAGACCATATGTCCCAAGATTCTGCACTCAAACTTGGCGCGTTTGTTTTGAATAGGCAATCTCTAGCAGACCGAAAAGTTACATAGTGCACCTTTAATATAATATTGAAATTTTTAAAATACATTTCACACACATTACCGTTGAAAAGTTTGCGGTCAGTAACTTTTTTTTTTTTATTCAGCATGAAGGCATTAAATGAAATAAAAGTGGCAGTAAAGACTTTTATGTGTTTTCAACATTGATAATTAATACAAATAAATATTTATTGAACATAGAATGATTTCAGAAGGATCATGTGACACTGAAGACTGGAGTAATGATGCTGAAAATAATGATTCCTGCCATCACAGGAATAAATTACATTTTAAAATAAATTAAAATAGAAACATTTTAATAATTTTCACAATATTACTATTTTAACTCATGTTTTTGAAAGAAGTATCTTATGCTCACCAAGGCTGCCTTTATTTATAATTAGATTTTAAAATATAGAAAAATAGAAAAAGGCTATTTTAAATTGTAAGAATATTTTACAATATTACTGTTTTTACTGTATTTTTGTAAATCAAATAAATGCCGCCTTGTTGAGCATGAATATAATGTGTGTGTGTGTGTGTGTGTGTGTGTTTGTGTATGTATGTGTGTATATATACTGTATGTATATATACACACATATATATATATATTATACAGTCAAACTAAATGTATTCAACATTTTCTTACATTTCATCTCACAGTTTATTCACTATAGTTTAGAAAATGGTAATAAAATATGACAAGAACTCAGAGTTAAACTGTGTCAGAACAAATTCATCTTGATAATGTCAGATAACTCAACCAATCAGCTGTCAGCTGTTACATTGAAGTACACAATTAGATAATACCAATTCAGGTAAACCAATTACTCAGCAATTCTTAATTTTGTTCAGTCTGTGGTGTAAAAGGTCACATTAGCAATTAGAGGAAAAAACACTTAAGCAAAACATGGTCAGGTCAAAGTGTCTGAATAATTTTTGTCCCAAATTTTTATCAATTTTACTGGTGGTCCACTGTATGAATAATTTTTGGGTATAATATTTCACAGTTTATTTTATTTTGCTCCCCTCACTTACACAAATGAACTATAATGTCCTGCACCCACAAGTAAAACAATATATCTGGTGTCTGAATAATATAGCTAGTGTAGTTGTTAGTTTAAACACTCTTTATGCTCAAGAGGTTTGCCTGGCCCCCAGTTTCTTCTGATTGGCTCATTGTTTTAACAGTGAAGCTACTGCATAAAAAAAGTTTAACTTTTTAACAAGACCTCTTCACAATGCAATGCTCATGATATGAGATTGCAAGAAATGGCAAGATATGATGCAGCAATAAAGAGGTCTGTATGACATACATGTGCATAACAATTAAAAAAAATAAACAGTGCAGACAGAGTGCCTGAACACATCCCGTGTGAACGGCCCCAGCCCCAGCTGTCATGATTGGGGGGAGTTTAGTTGTTGTCCTGGTCCATTGTGACGGCACTGATGGAAGCCTCCTCAGCTTATGGAGTGAAATGGAGAGCTGTGTTTCTGTGTGTGCGCGAGTGTGTATATATGTATGCCTGTTGACCGGTCTCAGTTTCGGTCCAGTTGCCGCTGTTCCTCCATCCCCTAACATGCCTTCAGTCTGACATCAGTAGCCTTAGAGAGAACAGCACCCTGGGTACAGCCTGTGTGTATGAGTGTGTGTGTGTGTGTGGTCATGCTTGACTGCAGCGCAGCTGAATAGACAGGCAACTCCTGCTTTAACAAACCACTGACCAAACACAAGTCTAGCACGTGTGTGTGTGTGTGTGTGTTTGTGTGTGTGTGAGAGAGAGGGCGACAGAAAAACCACAGAATAGAGCCACAGAATCCTTTCCCTCTTTTATTTGTCCTTTCTGTGACACAAAAGTTTTGGGACTGGTTGAAATGAAATCGTTCTGCTAAAAATGAAAATTGTGTTTGAAAATTGCTCATTGCTAAAGTCGCAATGGAGTCAAACTAACCTTATATGTTATTAACCCTATATGTTATACATAGCCCTATGTTTTTTTTTCTTTCTAAATGCATATTCTAGATCTTATTAATTCATGATTAAATTGTGTTGACCTTGTAATGTTTAATCAAAATGTCATAATCGAACCTTCTGGACCACCGTGTAAAAACTCTTGTTCATCTTCCTCCAGTTTTGAGTTCAGTGCACATCTCAAAATCCAATCAACAACTGATGGATAGAACCAAGGCCTCACGCTATATATATATATATATTTTTTTTTTTTTGGATGATCTGTTAGACACGGGTGTATTGCGTCACAATATGGATCTGTCTGATCTCTCTCCACTTCTGTTTCATCTCATCTTTAAACCTTTTTTCTGCTGTGGAACAGAAAGTTAGACAAGATGTTCATGCTGCTCTTTCCATATAATCGGCACAGAGTCTGTCAAGCTCCAAAATGAAAAGAAAAAAACCCCCAAACAAAACAAAAAAACGTCACCAATGTAGTTGTTCTGTAGTATTCTATGTTCTCTGAAGCCGACAGCTTTGTGTGGAGAACAGACTTCTTTGTAGATCTTGCTTGACGGCCGTGGTCACCATTCACTTTCACTGTATGGAAAAGAGCAGTTTAGCCATGAACGCTCTGCTATAAATGTCTTATTTTGTGTTCCACAGATGAAAGTTATGGGTTTCAAAAAACACAAAGGTGAGAAAGTGATGACAGAATATTTTGTACTGTTGGAACTATTCCTTTAAAGGGTAGAAATGTTTTGTCTTTTGTAGGTTGATTTCTCAGAAAAGTGTAAACTCTGTGGACATGTGGTGCTATTCTGATTTTTTTTTGTTCATTTCCATGCCCTGACTCATATTTTTAGGTGCGTTTTTTGGAGAAAAAAAAAATCAAATAGGTGTGCATATCCAATTTTTTTTTTTTTTTTTGTTAATACCTTTTTTATGTTTTCCTGCCAGACTGACTATCAGGGGTGTTTCCAGGATTTAATCTGAGGGTACACACAAAGAGGATTTTTATTAAAAATGATCTATTGTGACTTTTAGCTTGATTTAAAGTTGAGCCCAGCACTTGACAAAATGGAGGAGACAATGATAGATGTGGTTGGTTGCTATTTGTGGGGAAACGCTTATAAGGCTTAAACCTGGGGTTCTCAACTCTGGCCACTTTCCTGCAGAGTTTAGCTCCAAGCTTGATCAAAATCACCTTTCTATAACTTTCTAGTAATCCTGAAGACCTTGCTAAGCTTGTTCAGATGTGTTTGATTAGGGTTGGAGCTAAACTGAGAGTTGAGAACCCCTGACTTAAACCAATAGTTGAGTAAATGCTCAACCAATAGAACGACGTCGAGGCAGATCTATCCATTTGTCTGACCAATGGCTAATGGCTAATAAATTGCATAATTCACTTTTAAAGCTGTTAGACGAATGACAAATGTTCTCTCTTCAAATGTTTCTTGTGTTTTGTATTGAGACTGTGTGTGTGTATGTGCATGTTCTTATTTTGAGATTTTTCTCTTATGTTTACACTAATTTAAATGTCCTTTCTCTTTTTCCTTTTCAGATACGTTCCAGTCTTTAATATCATTCTCTCAGAATCACCTGACCTCTCTGTTCGAGACCACATACTCTTCCCTCATGTCGTCCATCTCCCCTCACATCATCTGCCTCTTTACTGACCTATCTCGGTTCCTCCAGGGCACCGGCAACGTCTCTGTTGAAGCCGCTGTGCACTGTTTCTTCGACAGTCTCTTCCCATTGGTCCACACTCGTATCGTCAATCCCGGAATGGCCGGGAGCGTTGCTGCGGATGCTTCTGACGGCAACCAACTTGGCGACTGTCTCCGCATGACGAGGCAGGACGTTAACCCCTTTGGGTCGCACCCAAAAGCAATGGCAAAGGAGCTTGCGGATGCATTGCGGGCAGGGCGGGTGCTCAGCTTGGCACTCGGCATAGGGTCAGAGGTGATGAACATTACGGAGACGGCGGAGTTATCAAAAGAGTGCACGCGTGCTCTGGTGCGCATGCATTACTGCTCTCATTGCCGTGGGCTCACGCTGATCCGGGCATGCAATGGCTACTGCCTCAACGTCATGCGCGGGTGCTTGGCCAGCCTCTCGGAACTACACAACCCATGGAGACAGTACGTCACTGTGCTGCAGGATCTCACACACATGGTAGCCGGAGCGCACAACCTGGAGCTTGCTTTGCTTCGGATCAGAGGTCAAGTTGAGGAGGCCATTCTCTATGCTCAACTTCACGGGCCCAGGCTAACTGCCACGGTGGGTATCAGACAGTGATAGTTAAAATTGTATGCTGTAATAAGGCTGTGAGATTACTTACATTTTATTTTCTGATTTTGGCTTCCAAAGATTATAAAAAAAAGATACTCAAGGTAAAACGATTATTGTGCTGCTCTCCGTCTAGCAAACCTTCTTTTTCTTCAGAGCGGGGCACTTCATTATTCATTCATTAATATTGTATTCACAAGCTCGCACTTACATATAATCAGAAAGAGCATGTATGTTGGGGTGGTGGAGGGATGGTGGAAAAGACTGTTGTGGGACAGAAATAAGTTGGCTGTATATACGTATACCTCGTACTATGTGAGTGCTAATTTGGTTGATTCATGGGTGTCTGAACCATTGTATGTGGGTGGGACAAGATCCACCCATTTTTTTAAGACTAATGATATTAGAGGTCGACCGATAGTGGATGAGAAGAGAAGTTGAAGTTGAAAAATGAGAAGTTCTAACAGAACAAATTCTTGAGAAAATAATTTAAACATAAAAAAATACTACAGGTCAAATTAGTTTCTTTACCTATAACCTAGAAACATGCATGTACATTTCATAGGTAACACTATAAAAGTCTCTATGCAACAAGGATGTATTAGCTTACATGAACTATATGCATTATGCATACATTTTTACAGCATATATTAATGCAATACAATTGTACTTTGATCATTCATGTTAGTTCATAGTGCATTAACCAAGGTTAACAGAAAAAAAATCAAACTCAATATAATGTTGAAATGAACATACTGACAATGAACAATACTTCCACAGCATTTATTAACCTTAGTTAATGTTACAAATGGGATCGTATTGTAGCGTTACCATTTCATATAAATCTAAACAGTCTGCTTTTTTAGAAAGAGATTATCTAATAAAAAAACCGAATGCGTTTCTGCTTTGTTTATATTTCTGTCGGCAGCATGACGATACAGTTTGCTTTCTCACATCACTAATTTTATATTTGCAACATTTGGGTCGGACTTGCGTGTTATTCACATTGTTTTAGCTGCTTGAGGTACTGCTAATGTTAGCGTCCTCTTAGCCTCGTTGACAAACATACACACTGCTGTTATTTACCTGTTAATGCAGCATCTAGTCAAGAAATTAATTACTTTATAATTATTTGGCAACAAGTACTGTAGTGCTCTATTCATACCGTTTCGCTGTCGTGTTTTAAACGCGCATCTGATGTGTCAGCGCTCTCCATGCAGCATGTGCTTTCCGTGCAGCGAGCAGCCTCAGGTGTGAATGTAAACACAAGGCATCAGTGATAGTTTTTATTTGGCCTCTAGAGGCCGCTCTCGTGCTTTATAATGCCAGCAGACCATTCTCAACGCTCTCTTACTGTGTAATAACAGCGCATCCGTCTCAGCCGCTCCAGCAACGGATGCAACTCGGAAAAAATATTGGTGTGGATTTTTTGCCATAACCGATTTTTCCACCAATCAGCTATCGGTGCCGATTAATCAGCAAAACCGATTAATCGGTCGAACTCTAAATGATATTGGACCCACTCACTTTTACTGTCTCTAATTCCTAACTGATAAACACTTAATTATTAAACACACGTTAGATGCTTTATTTACACTTTTTAAATATTATCTTCATTTTAATTGAAAATAAATGCTTTTCCGATCTAATATGCGATGGGAAAAGGGAGAGTCGAACAAGTTTGGCAAAAGGCGGATTTGCATCAAAACTTTCTTTCATGTGACTTACTCGTACTCTATTGCCACTATAAATAATTAGCTGTCTTCCATAATTTTGTCTGGCCCACCCAGATGTTTAGTAAACAAGGCGGGCTATTTGCACTTAATGTAAATGGCATCTACTCCAGTTAAATTTTTTCTGGAGGAGGACCCACCTACGTTTTTGGCTTCCGACGCCTATGGGTTGATTATCTGAATGTGCTCCTCATGAATGTTGTTAATAAAACCTCTTTTGTGATGTGCTTGAGGTAGTTTAACGCCGTCTCTTGTGATGCTTTGCAGACTCTGCTCTGCCTGTGCACTTTCTTGTGTTTTGAAGGAGGCGTGGCTTTGGAGAGCATTCTGAGGGGAGGGTGGGATCTAATGCTTTCAAAGCTAGCTCACTATTGCTAGCCTCTCTAAAATTGTCTACCCTACCTTTAACCTATTTATTTATCTATTGCAGGTTTATATAATATTCTGAGTTTGCATTTCACAATGCAAACTCATTGCTTATTCCTCAAAATGTTTTTATTCATTTTGAGGAAGACTGAATATGTTTAATGCAAGTTAGATAGTAAATGCATGGTCACCTTTACTCTAAAACTATAATAACCATCATATTCACATCTGATTACGTAACTTGTGCTACTGTTAATGCATTACCCCAACAACACTGGCTGTAAGGCTGTTGTAGTTCATCTTAGCAAGCATTTTTGCAGAAAATACAAAATGCAAATCCAGAAAGTTCAGGCAAGTTCATTACTTCCGCAAGAATCTTCTGGTGCCGAGTGTCCAAACAAAGTGTCTCTCAGGCTGCTGTTATCGTGTAGTGTCTGGATGAGGGTTTGGAAAAGGGAACTTTTTTTGGCAGAATTTTGTTTGTACATTTGTCACTGACACACATGCGCTTCGCTTTAAACTTTAAGTCCATTTATCACACGCTAAGTCAAACTAACATTTACTCACACTTCAAAGCCGCTTCATGGGATTGGAAAAGACCTAGCCAAAGTAAACCAAGGTCACTCTATTTTGAAATGCTTTTAAATGTGACACTCCATTAGAATACTGGCATTATACTGTCTGCCAGTGTGTTTATTTTGAAGATGTTAAAGATTGGTTTGCTTTAAGGGCAACATGTGATTGCTTAAATTTGGGGTAAGTGCTTTCTGGTTACCGGTGTTAATTTCAAATCACCAAAACAAACACGCCCCTGTTTTGATAGCTCCTCCCCACACATATACGTAACCCAGGCAACGACTATGGCGGAATCTGCTGTGTCAGCCGGCCGAGGGTGGGATGTCATCAACCAGGTAGAATGTTCAGTGAAAAAGTCATCCCTTACATCCCAAAAACACAAAAACACAAACTCGATAGCACGACAGTCCAACTAATGAATATATTACAATTTTGACAAGATTAGAGGGTTATATCGATCACGAAAAGGGGACCCAAAGGAAACAAACATATATTAGGAGTATATTATCTTATTTTTCGGACACTTTGGGAGCTGAAGCTTGAAACAGACAGTGAGGAGGTTTAGACGCAGTTTTGAAATACCACTTACCCCACCTTTAAACGAATTGTGATGATGGCTTTGGGTATGTTTGAAATGGGATACTAGTGAACTACTAAATTTGTGCAGCATGTATGTTGCCTGCTATTTATTTTCCAGAAACCATATGAAATATGCAATGATATAAACAATAGTATGGTGACTTGTTAGTGCATTGCATGTTTTATTTCAGTGGCATAGAATTCTTGAAAAAAACAGTGACTCTTTTTGCAGTTCAATCAAATAATGTCAAGAAAGAGATGTTTCAAAATCATGGCTGATATTACTCCCTGGTCATTTTTCATGCTATAAATAAAAGGTCAAGTTGAGTGCATTGCATTGTGGCGTCTGGTAGAAAATAGCATTTCCGGTTCTCCTTCTGTAGCAGTGGTATCTAAAATTATACTAAATAGCGAGGGATACGCTAGCAGGCTAATTAGTACTATTCTCATGTGGGAGACTTACCGATTACCTTGCACATGTTTAATTTGACGAATAATAGCTTCCATTACATAAAGCTTTTAATTTAAAATGCATTGATTATGTTTTTGAAAGAAGTATTTTATGCTCTCCAAGGCTGTGTTTATTTGATCAAAACATATTATTATAATTTAAAATAGTTTCTTTTTAATTTATTTCAAAATGTCATTTATTTCTGTGATGGAAAAGCTGAATTTTCAGCATCATTACTCCAGTCTTCAGTGTCACACGATCCTTCAGAAATCATTCTAATATGATGATTTAGTGCTCAAGAAACATTCCTTATTATTCATAATTTTCAGTCACGTGACTGTCAAAACCGCCATAGTACTGTAGCACAAGCCTGTCAAATTTCCATCTTAAAACAAAAATATGTGAACAAGATGCACGTTTTGGGCACATATACAGCACCTGCTGCAGTATTTCAATCACTAAAAACAGCGGGACGTTTTTAAAACGCTTAACGTGAAAACACTTTTGGGTGAGTTGCACCAATATGGATTCAATTAAGCAAAGTTTAACGCTAATATAGGATTTGTTGATATGGGTTTTATTGTTGTTGCACCACTTAATTTTAAACACCGTTTTCTGACCGTGGCAGTTTTCTGTAACCGAATTAAGCAGCAGACGGAGGGTGAACTGACGACTAAAGAATCCTTATTTGTGCAACCCACCCTTAAAGTGCCGTAATGTACTAAAACAGTGATATTAAAAGATCAAATTCAGTTCACACCTTTTTGATGATGCACACTATATACAGGCGAGCAGATGAGCCAAGAATATGAACGCGTTTTCTTTATGATGGGTTGCGATGGGAAAAATACGCTTGTGTTGCATTAATATTCTGTGCTAATTTGCTTTCCTGTACAAAGTATGCAACATCAATAAGGTGTATATTGAATTTGTATTTTAATATCACTGTCCTACTGCATTAATACTGACTACAAACCTGGTAAAAATGACTGGCGGGCAATGAAGGAAAGCCTGGTTTTGCCCTCCAAGTCCTGTAAGCGTCACGCGAAAACTGAATTATCAATGTTGAAAACAGTTGTGCTGCTTAATTATTATGTGGAAATTGATAACTTTTTTCAGGATTATTTGATTCATATAAAGTTCAAAATAACATTTACTGTTACTTTTGTTCAATTGAATAGTATATAAAAAAATAAAATAAACTTTTGAGCGGTAATGTACATCATAAAGTGATTTTGTAGTCTTTCTAATCAGGCACTGAATGGATTCTTTCAGCCTGTGAAATTGCTTTTGGTATTCCAAATTCTGTGGGGGATAGAATCCTGCAATAAACGATGGAAAAGGCTTGGAGATTGTTTCTGGCAGGCCATTTCTGTTTTCCTCTGCTGCTGTGTGTAAATCTCCACTGTTTTCTTTACACTAAGCAATGAGTTTGAGAGAAAACAGCGAGACTGGAACCCACAGGACTACCGTCCTGATAACAGACTCTATTACCCACAATCCCCTGCTTGTATCATCTCCTAGTGCTGTTATCTCCTGATTAAGCTGTATTCGGTTCTGTCAAAATAACGCACAGCATTTTTCCGCCTCTCTCATTTTTGTATTCTCCTTCCAAAGATCATAAACTGTAGACCTCTCCGCTCTCTGCAAATGTGTGTGTGTGTGAAGCTGTGATGTTATTAGAGGAATTATAGCAATGGTTTGATTTTCACTGGGATAGTTTCCCAAACGGATTGCGGTTGGCATGCTGTCCCATCATGTGTGCTGCCCGAGAGGGCATGCTGAGTGTGTAGTGTGTGTGTGTGTGCTTTCTGGGATCAGGTTTTAGAGGTCTGTCGAGACACTGTAGGTGCTGACAGCGCTGGCTGCCCTTATGCATGTCTGAAAGAGTTCTATTGACCAGCACTGTAAGACTGGGATGAGGGGGGAGAGGGAGAGTAAATCGAGAAGTTTTTAAAAGAGGACTGGGGTGTCTTTTGACATCTCTGTGGTCTTAGTGTGTGTGGTTTTAAATCCCTTAAGATCAGGTGTCATACACATGTACCAGGTGATGCTGGGCTTTAATACCAGCTGAACTTGGGCAATGACGTGTATGTGTGTGTCTTGCATGCAATGCACATTCCTTTCATTGTCTTTTTAATTCTGGACTGTCAGTGCTGGTTATACAATTAGAGGGCGCAACCTTCCTCTATTGTTCCTTTTCTTCCCTTTTTCGGGTGTAAGAGGTCTTGCACATTTACTCTGGCCAAGATCATGCCCACTTAGACAGGAAGGCGCCGTATGACTGATGGGTAAAGTGACCAACCACGCAATATGCATTTTTCACGTGACGTTTAGAGGAGGGTAAATCTGAAATCGACCCAAAGAGTAATCTATACTGTAGGTATGATGAAGGATATCTTGTTTACTTGCCACTAAATCTATGTTCACCCCGCAGTAGGATTCAGCTGTCAGTTCTGAAGCCTCAAGATATCTCACGTGCATCTCATGCGTCGGCTCTTAAAACAAATAAAATAATTTTTGGTAACACTTTATTTTACACATTTTACATGTAGTTACCACACTGTAAAAAATTTAAGGCCTCTCCAATTCAAAATTTTCTAGTGAGCAATCACATCTAAATTTTTCAATTGGCCAAATTGAATTTCTGTGAATTGAATTTTATCCATTGTGGCAACAGTCTGTTAACATGGGCTCAATTAGAAATAACATGTTGAGCCAATAGAAAAATTTAATTTACCAACACAGTAAAAAATGTCAGGCCTCTTCAATTTAAAATTTTCTATTGAGCGCTCACGTCTACATTTTTCAATTGGCCAAATTGAATTTCTTTGAACTGATCAAATTTAATTCACAGAAATTCAATTTGGCCAACTAAAAAATTTAGATGTGATCGGTCACTAGAAAATTTTGAATTGGAGAAATGTTTTACAGTGAAACTGAGATTGGTACAATTAAATGTTTTAAATTGTAGTCACAATTGTTTATTTCTCACTCTCCCAAAAGACAAAAATGACTAAAAACATAGCCTAAATATATTAAGCAAAATACAGAACACAGACAACAGGGTTGACATTTTATCACATTACTTTATTAACAAGTAAATTCCAACACAGGATATTTGGTGAAAATACCTTATTTTCAATAAGGAAAAACTCTGAATACATTCAATAAGCCTTCTGCATAACAGGATGTCTTAATGTGGTGAAGAAAACGCGGCACTGCAGAGGATAAAAACCTGCAAATAAAAATAACATTAATGGCAAAGTTCCCCTGCATCACATCTGGCAAATGACAGAACAGAAGTTACTTCATTATATAATGAGGATTAGACGAATGAATGGATGAATAAGAAAATCACAAGCTTGACGTGTTTGATATTAAAAGGCAATAACTTAAGCCCTGAAAGAGGCCGACTCCAAACGGCACCGGGGTCGCATGGCACACATATCACACAAACGACTTAATTTACTTATTACCTATTGTTTTAGACATATAAGACATGAGGAAAATAAAACTATTGGCTACCATTAGAGTAAACGAGGTAAACGAGAACACACGCATGAAACCAATGAATGCATGAACTCGTGATTCTACAGAATGTCTTTTAAACTTCATACCGGGTCATAAAACAAAACTGTGGAGAATAATTTCAGTGCTAAATACTCACCAACGTCTTTGTGAGATGAATATCTCTCTATTCTCTTGGGAATGTTTCGGTCTTCAGCACCTGCTGGATCGGCTCCGCGTTTGAAATCTCCACACGAACGGTTTTCTTCAAGCGCATTTTGCGCATGCGTATACCGTTTTTCGGATGTAGGACTTGTTCATCCAACATGGATTTTTCACTTCGACTTCATAGATTGACTGAGCACAATTAAAAAGATTCGGTGAATATACAATTTTAATTTTGAGAGAAGACCTTAAGCTATGATTAGTACAATGCATCTTTTTGCATGGGGATAATTATTTGGAAGTCATTTATTGGGCCAATATGTAGCTAACGATCAATTTTCACAATTTTTCCAAAAAAATTTTTTTACAGTGTGTAGGAATAACAGTCAGTTATGCATAGTAGTTACATGCAACTAACCCTAAACCAAACATTAACCCTAACCCTAATTATATAGTAAGTACAGGTAGTTAATTACTATTACTTAGTACTTGTATAGTAAGCGTGTAGTTAATTACTATTACTTGTATACTATATAATTAGTTCATTATAGTTCATAGTTAATTATATAGTTAATTACTTAATTGTACAATTGCACTGTAACAATGACACCTTAAAATAAATTGTAACCAAATTTTTTATACTACTACTGCTACTACTACTACTACTACTACTATTACTAATATATAATAATTGTAATATTTATATATTATTATAATAATTAATAATGGAGGTATTACTGAAGGATCATGTGACAGCGACGTCATGGCTGCTGAAAATTCAGCTTGGCCTTCACAGGAGTAAATTACATTTTAAAAATAATTTATAACTTATGAATAAAAGTTATTTTATTTTAATAATATTACTGTTTTAATGTATTTTTGATTAAAAATAAATAAATGCAGTGTTTGTGAGCAAAAAAACAAACAAACAAAAAAACAAGTTTGGATTTAAATAGGCAAATGATTAAGAGTCTATGATTGGATCATTACTGCAGTGATTATTATGTTTCTAGCATGTTATATGTTGGCAACAGTTCTTCTTACCGTAATTGATGGAGTGTGTAGCTTTTCATTTCTTAAACAATCATGTAGGAGGACACATTATGGCCATATTCCAGGATGACAATGTCAAGATTCATCAGGCTCAAATTGGGAAAGAATGGTTGGGAGGGAGCTTGAAGAATCCTCTTCACACATGAATGGGCACCTCTGAGTCCAGACCTTCAATTGAAAGTCTTTTGGATGTGTTGAAGTAGACTTTACTTTGGGTGTACTCACACTAGGCGATCTGAACTGTGCCCGAGCGTGTTTGACCCCCAAAGTCTGGTTTGTTTGACTAGTGTGACCGCTCCGTATACCGTGCCCGGGCGCGGGTCGTTTAGCCGTCCCTGGCCTGCTTGAAAGAGGTAGGCCAGAGTGCGATTCAGTTTAGCTCGAACGTGGTACGCATATAGTGTGATCGCAAAACGTGCTGGAGCAAACACCGAACTATTACTACTTGGATACACTTTTCAGTGTAGGGGGGACAATCGTGCTCGGACACAGTACAAGACAACCGTGCCCAGTGTGGGTACACCCTTAGTCCTTGACTCTTGCAATGTCATACATGGCCATGGTGTGTCTTCCTACATGGTTGTTTAAGAAATGAAAAGCTACACACTCCATCAATTAGGGATAGAAGAACTGTTGACAAACATATAACATGCGAGAAACATAAGAATCACTGCAATAATGATCCAATCATAGACTCCTAAGCGTTTGCCTATTTAAATCCATAGAGCAATCTTTTTTTTTTTTTTTTTTTTTGGCCGGGCAGTGTATCTATTCCTTGCTAAAAATGGGAAAAGTTTAAAGGTCCCATTCCGCATGATCCCATTGTTCAAACTTTAGTTAGTGTGTAATGTTGCTGTTAGAGCATAAATAATACCTGTAAAATTATAAAGCTCAAAGTTCAATGCCAAGCGAGATATTTTATTTAACAGAAGTTCCCTTTCAAAGCCTACAGCGAACGGCTGGCTTGGACTACATCCTGGTACTTCCTTCTTTAATTACGTCAGTAGAGCAGTAGAACAGACTTACCTCCGCCCACAAAGAAACGCGAAAAAGGGGGCGCGGTCTTGTTGCTGTCCCACGTGGAGAAGCGGACGTGTCGCGTGGAGAAAAGGAACTGTTGCGTTGAGTGTGTTTATCGCCATGTCGTCGAGACGCTGTTATTTTCATCCAGGAGTCAAATCACCTTTGTTTGGCTTTCCCAGGGACGCTGTAGAGATTATTGAACGCATACATCTCTCCGTTAAGAGGCGTGACCTTTCCAACATGCGCTAAGCTGCTGTCGAATCACAACACAGGAACTGCTGGCACCTGCGCTAAGCTGCGGTCGAATTACAACACGGTAAGCGCTTGCACAATCAGAACTCGTTACGTGTTTCTGAAGGAGGGACTTCATAGAAAGAGGAAATCACCAGCCGTTTTTAGGACAGTGAAAACAGCGGTACACAGATAAGTACATTGTATGAAAAATACTGTGTTTTTTTACACGCGAAACATGAACACATGTTATATTGCACACTGTAAACACAATCAAAGCTTCAAAAAAACACGAAGAACGGGACCTTTAAGAGCTTGAAAGCTGAGGATTGTGAACACATTATGTCTCTGCTCCTCACTTTCTCTCATCCCTCGTTCTCAGTCATTTTGTCTTTTTAACTTGTCTTTAAAGTCTTTCTCTCCCTTCTTGCAGGGATTTTTCTCCACATTTGGAGGGTTTTCATCGTGATTATTGTATATTTCAACAGGTTTAAGGCCCATTAATAATTCTACTGCTGAACGGAACGTCAGGATTTACACCGCAATGTTATTTCCCAACTGGAGATGGAAAGGGATTGTAGTCGTGAGGTCAGAGTTCACCTGAGGTGTTGTGATGTCTCAATGGTGCTAGCGTGGAAGCAGACAGTCTTTCCGTGACTCGTAAGTGCTGTGCCTAAAAGTGGCTGCTGACAACTATGAGCACATATCAGACAAAAACGAGAAAAATGTAATAACTCATTATCCGCCGTCCCGAGCAGTTAATGTGCTGCTCTACCTTATTTCCTCCGAGGTTTAACTGAGGGCTCTAATTACAGTCTTACACAGGAATTTTAATAGTAGCTTGTGCTTTTTAGATAATGGAAACAAGGCCCCTGGGATTAGAAAAGATTTCCAAAGCCCAGAACACAGACAGCGATGAGAGAGGGGTCAGTAAAAGAGTCTCTCTCTCTCTCTCTCTCTCTCTCTCTCTCTCTCTCTCTCTCTCTCTCTCTCTCTCTCTCTCTCTCTCTCTCTCTCTCTCTCTCTCTCTCTCTCTCTCTCTCTCTCTCTCTCTCTCTCTCTCTCTCTCTCTCTCTCTCTCTCTCTCTCTCTCACTCATTTACCTAATTGCTTTATTTCTGTTGGTTTTTTTTTTCATTGTGGTATCAACTTAGCAGAAATTGATTTTTTTTTTTTAATGTATTAATTAATTTATTATATTTTATAAAAAAATATATTTTTTTTCTTTTCTTTTTCTTTTTTATCTATTATATTATTTTATTTTATTTTATTTTATTTTTTATTTTATATTTAATTTTTTTATTATTTTATTTTATTTATTTATTTATTTTATATTTATATTTTTTATTTTATTATTTATTTATTTATTTATTTATTTATTTAATTTAAATTTATTTATTTATTTTATTTTCTTTTATTATTTTTACATTTTCTTTTATTTTTTATTTTTTATTTTATGTATTTTATTTTATTTTATTTTATTATTTAGCAAATCTCACCAAATAACAGAACGCATATGATAGTTAAAATATTTATTTTGACCCCTATCAGTACTTCATACTACTTTATACAGGGCCTGAAATACTAAACGTTTCAGGCCCTATTTTTTACCCTATTCATGGAAAGTGCCTTATCACTCTATCCCTCCACTGATTCACCTTTTCGATGAGTGAAAAGTAAGGAATCAATTACCTCACCAAGTTTGTAACCCTCAGCGGAGCAACTTATTTTCCATTCTGACACAGAGAATGACTGTACTGAAAGAGAAAGCCCCCCACTTATTTTTTTCTTGTTTCTTTTCGTTCAATCCCCTTGCTGAGTGTGCAGTATTCGTCTCTTGGTACCATATAATCATTCTTGTGAACACAAATTTATGGATACAGGAAATTATTATGTGCATTGATGCACTAGAACTTTATGGTCCATTTGATATGAGTAATTAGGAGGAAATGAGAATCTGTCTAGAAATGTTTGGATTACAAATATGGGAGGAGATATTTTAGGAATCTTTGAATTTAAACATTCAGTTGTGTTTGAGTTTAGGCCAGAAGAGTTTAATATTGGAATAGCTAAATGGGGTTTGAAAGGTGGTGGTTCTGGGAATCAGGAGGAAAGAGGAATCCGATCAGCTCTGATCCTGATTGATGCAGCTCTTCGCTGACAGCTAGATGGGTTACATTTACGTTTTATATAAATGCACTCATTGTTAATAATAAATGCCATACACTGCATGAAAAGTGGGATTTTCGACCCCATAAACGCCTGTATACTCCTGGAAATCTCCCTAATTTTCGGCAGTTTTCGACAATTTAGAGGCAGCGAACGTCGCGTTCGTCTGTGCCACAAATTGTCGTAAACGAACCATGACGTAGGTGGAGAGCCCCCCGCTGAGAGACCGCGCGGAGGTGCGACGCCTCTAATTTGCATATGAATAGCAGCGAAACCAGAGAGTCAACGGCCAGACTTGAATTTACTCACTCACTATTGGCTGAAGCCACTACATTTAAAAAAGAAAAATCCCTCGTGATTGGTTGGCAGATCACTGCAAACCAATCATTATTGGTCCCCCTGGCTCATTATAAATGTAAACCCCAATAATAATAATAATAAATATATAATTTATGTTGTAATAATTTGTTTCATATTAATGTTATTGTGCTATGAAGTATTCATACCATCAAGGAATATATGGGAAAATTATACGGACCGTGCCGTTTATTCAAACAAGGGGCTTCATTTATAAGCATACAGCTGTTCATTCAAAGAAAGGGCTTCATTTATAAAACACAGCTGTTTACTCAAAGAAAGAGCTTTATTGTTAAACACACAACTATGTACAGTGCAGCAGTAATGTCTCGTAATGTAAAGTTCGGCGTGCTCCAGGCTGCGAGAGGGCGTTGGCCGCACAATCCATCCAGACACCCCGTCAACAATGCCGTCTTCCTCGTCAAACATGAGTTCAATGGTCGCGCACTTCCAAACGTCCACCTCATCCAGCACACTCTTGCTTCCAGCAACTGTAATACAATCCATAAAGACAATAAGCAACCTGAAAAATACTCACATTGACAAAAAACGGATCTAATATAATAAATCTTACCCTTTTTCTTCTTGATCGACTCCGAGCTAAACTTCGCAGTTTCAGGTTGTTTGTATCTGAAGCTCCGGCGTGTCGATTCATAATACGTCTTACAGGCAGCTGGAAAACAATTACATGAGACTGGTATTAATAAAAACAGTCACGGTAAAATTAAACAAGGAATGAGAAACACATTAGAAGTTACTTACACACAATTTCGTCATGATCAGCGGTTAAATCTGGACTCGCGGAAATCGCTCCAAGCGGATAAGAGCTCACGGCTTCGTTATGAGGCGAGGATAGTCTGTGTAAACAAAATGTGCAGTTTTAAGCTCGGATCTATTAACGCATCCATTTCCTTATACAGCTGAATAAAAGCATATTCTTTAAATCGTAACGTTACATTACCCATGCTCTGGTTCATAGCGACTGCAGTTTGCCTCAGAGTTATGAAGACGAAGACAGCCTCCTGAAAATGAGTCCAAAAAGTTCGTCGCGTCCATGCATAGATTGAGTTGAAGACGGTGTCCTGTCATTGTTGATCACGAAAAAGGAAAGCAGCAAAAAACATAAAAAAAAGTTTAAAGCTCGTCTTCTACGCGTCATGGCCATGACCTCGACCTCGCACCTCATTGGACTAGGGCTCTGATATGGAACGCGCCCGGGGCCAAATCTCTTTATACGAAACGCGTGACTTATGATCGTTTCAACCTTCAACACGCCCTGTTTTCCGCTTCACGCACAGTTTTAACATGTTAAGAAGACACATTTGAACGTGTTTCTTAACGCGCACATTCTGTACATGTCGAAGCTAATATTTTTTTTTTTAAAGCAGACTTACCTTTAGATGTACCCTAGGCTACATACATATTAATATAAGATATTAATTAATTGCTTAACTGACTACTGTGCTAGAGTAAAGTAGCCTAATGTTACAATGTATATTAAGTAAATGCTTAATATTATACAATTATTATAATTTATCTATATGGGTTATTGTTTGTTTTTTAAAGTTAGGCTATATATAATTTCTAAAAGTATAGGCTAATTTACACAGCACATATTTATAACTGAAAACACACACAACTTTATTCACTTTCACATAATAATGTTTTTGTAATTTGGTGTTTAGTTTGTTGTATAGTTTGTTTATACTGTTCTGTCTCTGTTTTGTTTCCAGGAACATCTGATGAGTGCTATAATAAAATGACTTCATTATATTTAAAATATGTTTTGATATTCATTTTATTTATATTATTAATATTTTATTTACCCATAAACGTGTCTTTAGGAAGCCATAAGTTATAGAGACAAGAATAACTTTTGCCATTTAAATGCCACATTCATTTACTGAGGACCCATACAGCCAATGATCATGTGTGAAAACACTTATACATAAATTGATCACTTAGAAATCAAAACTAAGGTTTGAGAAAGAAAGAATATGCATACAACAAAATATATTGTTTCATAGCAGCTTCAGTAACAAGTTCAAAACAAATTCTGCTGTAAACCGGCTCTAACAAGCCAATATAGTGTCAATATTCAGCTCAAGTGACTTCAGTGTTGATTCAGTTCAGTTGATTTCAGTTCAACTGTAAATTCCATGTTAATCTTGAGTACCTATAGAGTAGTGTTGCGTCCGTCATATCTCTGTAGAGTCTTTAGTTTGATCATATTTATAACGCTGTACCGATTCTTTTCGAAAACACCCGAGCTCATGCAGGCGTGCAGAGCTAAAGAGTCACGGACACACACACACACACACACACACACACACACTACATCATGACATTATCCCTGGATAACTTTCGATTCACTATAAATGCCACCCAGTTGTGCATTGTGTAGTTAGATATATGCAAAAACAACATTTTTGGAAATAGTTAAAATAGTTTTGCACAAAGTGTTGCTTTTGCAAGAGATGTCTGATGTTTTGTGTGTAGAGTTACAAGAAATGGAGCCATGTTTTCAGAAATTGTGTGTAAGCAATTAGATAAAACTGTAAATGAATCCAGTTTATTTTAGTTCAGGACTCATAGTCCAGGGGCCTCATTTATAAACGTTGCGTACGCACAAAAGAAGGCGTACGCCGCTCTCTACGCAATAATTGGTATTTATAAAAAGCAAACTTGACGGGAAAATGTGCGGTCCTTCACGCAAGCTCTGACCCAGGCGTACGCACAAAAACGGGTGAAATGAGAAATGGCGACACCGTCGGCAGATGGAAGAAACACGTGAAAGTGTGTGAAACTGTAGACCGTTGTGTAAAAGAAATGGCAATACTGCCTCTCATAAATAACAAGAAGACTTCACAAAGCAAGTCTTACGTAGGCCTAATCGATCAAACGGGTGTTCGTATAGGCACGAACACCCGTTTGATCGATCTGCAGTGTAAAACAAACAAAATCAAACGAAAATTACAACAGATGCAAATTAACCCATATTTGCAAAAAGAAAAGTGAAATATGTTCTGCAATAATATTGGCATGTTATGCAATTCATCCTCATAAATAATATGGTAAACAGAACGAAATAATGTGCAAAACTGATATTCTCGTCATGTGTCCGTCTGGCGGAGCAGATAGGCTATAGATTCAAGACAGATAGATAATTAGGGAGATATATAGATAAATAGATAGATTGATGTATTCATTGTCCACTGGGGAAAGTTGTTTTCATAGTAAAAATGTCTTCATCTGCTACGGAATCATGGTATTCATGCATATGCCTTTAGTTTGTTTTATTTTTGATAAAATAACGTGTCTCAACCATTCAGAAAGCTGCAAGACTTTCCATTTGCACTGAACTAAAGCCTATTTCCCATTTCCACGTAGATTATAACCGACATCTGTAGCTTGTCAGATGCAATTAAATGGATGGAAATAAAATGCCCCATCACAATGCATAATGACGCACAATGGCTGATCTTGCGCTCTTAGAAGATGTCGCAAATGGAAGGAGTCGGAGTGAACGCATCTTCAGACAGCAAGAGGACTTGCTGGCAAACGAGGACACACTCAGGCGATGGAGCGCTAGACGCTTTTTTGCCTCGACTTTGATGTACGACCATTTCTTTTTTATTTCGGCCACGGTCCGAGGTTGTGAGGCTACAGCATTTACGGCGTCTGCAACCTTTTGCCATTCAAGTGCCTTTTTGGCATTAGTAATGCCCACACTGTGCCCTCCAAAACAACATTTTTCTCATCTTTTCCACCTCGCCAACGATAACTTCTACTTCACATTGAGTGACGTTACGTTTTTTTAGTTTTCAAATGTGGCAAATGTGTTTGCCATGATTTCCTCTCTGTGTTTGCCATGATTTCGCAATCGATGAATATTAACTTGTGGGCGTTTCGCGGACTATTTATAGGCAACTATGGGCGTGACATGAAGCCGCAAAAGCTACGCTACATTTAGAATTGATTGTGATTTATTAAGGGAAAACTGCGTAGGATGTGCGTGCGCACGGTTTTATAAATCCGAATATTTCTGTGCGTACGCACGTCCTATGTTTCATCCGTACGCCACTTCTGACGCAAATCCTACGCAAAGTTTTATAAATGAGGCCCCAGGTGTTAGTAATCTGTGCTTAATCTTTGTTCCAGGCAACAATTTTTTAACTCACGATTAACTAGATTAAGGCCTACTCTTGGCATAATTTAAACCAGGAAACCACCTATTGAAAATCTGCATTGATAATTCATAAAATGTGGTGTGAGCTCAATTTAAATGACAATTACAGAAAAACACAATCTGACTTAACTATAAACACACAAACTTGTACTTTTCACATTTATGATTAATAGCCATTTAAAAAATCATTCACAGTGCAGGGTGGAAAAATTAATGTTGGTATGTAAACTGTATGCTTTACTTGATTTATTTGTGTGCTTTGGTTCATTGTCTTGTTGCATCACATAACCTCTCTAAAGGTTGAAGACATGAACTGCTGTCCTGTATTTTTTTATTTTTTTTACATAACATTGGTTATCGCTAATGACATACAGAGTAATTAATCTACACTGTGAGCCCGGACAAGTTGAATCTACTTAAAAAATTGGAGCAAACTGGTTGCCCTAAAAATTTAGTAATGTGAACTAAAACGAGTACATTTTACTTAAATTTAAGATAACATTTTAACTTAAACTTTAAACTTGTTTTAGTCAAAAAAATTCAGAACCTAGATAAAACTCCCCCTGCTGCTACTCTGATTTGCATTTGTGTAGCTCACAGCATCTTCATTTACATGATAAAGCCTCCCCTAGAATTAAGGGGAGGGGGGGTCATGGGGGGACAACTGCCAAGCAAGGCCCACGTCAATTTACCACAATTTACGGCAGTTTTCGGTGTTGCCTGCAAATTGCCGTGCACAGTCGTAAACCTGAAGTTTCACGGCAATCTACAGTGTCACATACTGACGAAAATCCCACTTTTCATGCAGTGATAGTCCAGTGATGTGACAGTTAAGTTATTAATATATCAGACATAAACATAGCCATTTTAAATCCCTTTTAAATAAAATCACATAAGTGTGTATACATTTGGTTTATTTTTATTGATCAGGAATGTAATCACTAAATGTCTGTAATCACTATATGATAATTGATTATTTATTAATTAATAATTGAATCGATTAGAGAATATTTATCTGGCACAAAAAATGAGATTCACTTCACTTCACTTCGTCACGTCACTTCACCCCCAAGACAATGTATAACAACTTATTTCTAGAAAGCTACCCTATTTTGAAAGTTGCTGAGTCATGATGTTGGTAAATGTAAGTATGTTTAACTCCCTCCTGCAGTGGACTGATTCACATTTAACCAATACTGTATCATAACATCCATCAGATAGTGACCCAGATTGTAACGTAACTGAATGAAGATGTTATGACTGAAGCATGACCTTTAGAAGAATTCCTTTTTTTTGCTCATGAAAGTTCCTAAACAACAGAGTTCTGTCTGATTTGGTTTCCCAGTGCATCGTCTTTCAAAATGTTGTTTACATTGATGTTTTGGAGAGGCAGTGACATTAGAGGCTGGCTACATCCGTTTGCTGGGAAACCAGATTGCAAATCATGTGTGAGTGATTATGAAAAGCTGCAGAGAAACTCAAATATGCTCGTAAACAGAATATTTACAGTTTAGAGTGAAATATGGAGGAGAGAAAAGGAGATCTGAGACGATAGTAGAGGAGAGAGACGAGAGGAAAGTGAGCGTAACAGTCGCTGAGTCAGCCAGTCTGGGGTCAAATCCTCAGCACCCTTGTGTTAGAGAATCTTTTTAAGAGAAGTGCGAGAGAGAGAGAGGATGATTTAAATCTGGGAAGCTCTATGAGGTGGAGTGTATGTGTCCAGACCACAAACTTGGCTGAGACAGAGAGTGAAGAGAGGGAGATAGAAAACATATAGGAAACGAATACAGCCATGCACAGCTTTGAAACGTTCATTGTGACAGACAATGTGTTTGTTGTTTGTTCGTTTGGTGGTTATAAATTCCAGAACTTAGAACTTCCAGCAATCTTCAAATGCAAAACATAAAATGTTGGATGTGCCACAATTTGAGCCTCTCTGCTGATTTCTGAGGGTGTTGTGGGTTAGTAGTTAATGATCTGGGCTGGTAACTGAATTTATTGTGGAATAAAATCCAGATGATGCATGAAAAAAATACTGTAGAAAGTATTAATTGGACCATATTATTGTAGAACAGCTTTTTGGGTGTTGCTGTTGAACTGCTGGCGCTTATCTTCAACGAGTTCTGGTTGGTTTTGTTGAGGTGAGGATCTCTCTCCTCACCTCGACCTATGAATGCCACCTTATAGTTGTTTTCGCTCATTACATTTTTGAAAAGTGAAGGTTCAAGTCTTTCAGGCCTGTGAATATGAGTTTTATCATTGGACATTCTCAGAATTGTGCCGCTGCTATACGGCACATGCCATCAAGTCAGTAGTTCCGTGGGTCGGAAGCTGTGACAAGGGGAGAATGCATGCGGAGATGCAGAGTTCACAAATAGATCACACACACAGACACCGATCATTAATCAGATTGTGTATGTGTGAGGATCCGCGTGGCAACAATGAAGCCAAACAAAGCAGCCAGAGAATCACAGTTCAAACACGCACTCAAAGCCAGACCTACATGAAAAACAACCCACTAACTAAACAGTGGAACTGGCTTCCCCTCCCATGCTGGCACAGCCACAGGCCTCATTCTGAACACTGTTTAATTCAACACCACTGAGATGTGCTGTGATGTTGTTCAAACAGCGCTGGCAATTGAAAAAAGTCATTTCGGCATTTCCTCTTTAAAATGTGCAAGAGAGCGGCTAGATGTGTTTTTGAAATGTAAATGCAGTTGCAATGTATCTGTGATGTTCTAACAATGTAATAATGTTCTATCTATCGATCGATCAGGAATAACATTATGACCTAATGTCCTAATATTGTGTTGGTCCCCCTTTTGCTGCCAAAACAGCCCTGACTTGTCGATGCATGGACTCCACTAGACACCTGAAGGTGTGCTGTGGTATCTGGCACCAAGATGTTAGCAGCAGAATATTTAAGTCCTGTAAGTTGTGAAGTAGGGCCTCTACGGATCGGACTTGTTTGTTCAGCACATCCCACAGATGCTCGATTGGATTGAGATCTGGGGAATTTGGAGGCCAAGTCAACACCTCAAACTCACTGTTGTGCTCCTCAAACCATCCCTGAACCATTTTTGCTTTGTGGCAGGGCGCATTATCCTGCTGAAAGAGGCCACAGCCACCAGGGAATACCGTTTCCATGAAACGGTGTACATGGTCTGCAACAATGCTTATGTTGGTGGTACGTGTTAAAGTAACATCCATATCGATGGCAGGACCCTAGATTTCCCAGCAGAACATTGACCAAAGCATCACCCTGCCTCCACCGGCTTGCCTTCTTTCCATAGTGCATCCTGGTGCCATGTGTTCCCCAGGTAAACGACACACACGCACTTGGCCATCCACGTGATTTAAAAGAAAACGTGATTCATCAGACCAGGCCACCTTCTTCCATTGCTCCGTGGTCCAGTTCTGATGCTCATGTGCCCATTGTGTGACCGGGGTCAGCATGGGCACCCTGACTGGTCTGCGGCTATGCAGCCCCATACGCAACAAACTGCGATGCACTGTGTATTCTGACACCTTTCTATCAGAACCAGCATGAGAAATTTGAGCTACAGTAGCTCGTCTGTTTGATCGGACCACACGGGTCAGCCTTCGCTCCCCACGTGCATCAATGAGCCTTAGCTGCCCATGACCATCGCCGGTTCACCACTGTTCCTTCCTTGGACCACTTTTGATAGATACTGACCACTGCAGACCGGGAACACCCCACAAGAGCTGCAGTTTTGGAGATGCTCTGACCTAGTTGGCCCTTGTCAAACTCACTATCTGTCTTGTCTGTCTGTCTGTCTTTCTATCTTTCTAGCTATCTATCTATCTAGTCCGTATGTTTTTTTTCTATTTGTTTATCATTATATCTTTAGATATAGCAATCTATTAACATGACGTAGACAGGTAAACACACACAGTTTTCCTATTCACCCTGTCTGTTTTTACCTGTGCTAGAGAACGAAAACTTGGGCTCAGAATTAGAACCGTAATGGTTCAGCCTATTAGCCAGAACGTTCTGAATTTGGGGCAAAAGAGCACTGAGAAAGCTACGCTGCCTCTGGAGCGGATTCTCCCACGAACAAACTTCATCACACACTAACGCCGCACCATGCAACTCAATACTCCCACAGAGAGAGACTTACACAAACATGACGATTGAAGGAAAAGTCTGTCTTAAAAACAGACAGTCCTCTGAAAGAGATATTAGTTTTTTAAGCGGTGGGCACATATAGAGATCACATGCCTTAAATTGGCCTTGCTCATTGCACACTGTAAAACTGCAGCCAAATGTCCACCACCAAACACAAACACACAGTCAGCCTGTAACTCAAGGCCAGGCGCTCACAGCTCCCGCATGTGTCTTCCTCTGAGACTCATGGGGTAAAGCATAGTTCAGACCCCATCTAATCACACCCAGAATGTTTCACACACTGGCATTTCACAGATATTACAAGGACGGACAGGTGCACGCATACTCACCAGACAAGAGCAAACCTCTGCTTTCAACAGTAGGTAATTGAGTAACAGTTGACCAGTGGAATGACCCATTGTGCTTAGCGTCACAGATCAGGGTGTCGCTGAGGTCAGTTCTGTCTCTCTCTCTCTCTCATACAAGTGTGTCATGCCTATTTTCACATGCTTTTGAATCTTATTAAAAGTCTGTGTTTTCATTTAACCCTCTGGGGTTCTTCGGGTCAAAAATGACCCAAAGCGTTTTATATATATATTTTTTAAATCGTAGCTTCATCGGAATGGTCCGAAACTTTGTGACTTTATTGGTACTTGGTATATGAACACCCAAAAAATTGGGTACAGGATTTGAAAAGTCTAAGTGGTCGTAAAAAAAATTGTCACACTCAGGACCATCGGGTCAAAAATGACCCCCATAGGAAATTAATCCGAAATTGGCAAAAATATGAAAATAGAGTTTTTTTGTGCATACAATCTACAAATCAGCCAGGATGCAGAATAAAAGGACTCAACAGTGCTGTTCATTTCCTATGGGGGTCATTTTGTGATCAGAAGGTACTGAGTGTGACTATTTTTTTTTACGACCACTTAGACTTTTCAAATCCTATCCCCAATTTTTTTGGGGTGTTCATATACCAATTACCAATAAAGTCACCAAGTTTCGTACCATTCCGATGAAGCTACGATTTTTTTTTTTTATAAATTGCGTCGTAAATAATACTCCATACATAGGCCCTGTTTACACTGCACAAAATTCAAGTCAACCGAAACACATTGCTAGGGAACTATTATGAATTTTCTTCAACCCGTTCTGGTTAGATTCATCGAGGTGAGGATCTCTCTCCTACTTTTTTAATAAAATAGTGTGGGTGAAAAAAGTAATCACATAACCAGTAAAGTTTAAAACCTTTCACATTGGAAGATTAAAAGATGAGTTAAAGGGGACATATTATGCAAAATTCACTTTTGAAGACAGATGTGTATCCACAGTTTATGTAAACAAACAGCCGATAATGGTAAAAATCCACCCAATACTTTTTTATAATCCCTATCAATCATTATCAATCTCTCATAACAGGCTGTTCCAGATTTCCCCCTACTCTTACGTAAGAAACCCGCCCATGACTGTTGATGATCTGCCCTTTTAGTATAGACACACCCCTGAGTGAGAAGCACAGAGGCCGCCAATTCTGTTTACTCACTGTATCAGCTAGCTAGATTATTACAATATCTGTGCCAGAAACATTAAAAATAATCTATTGTTGGATGTACCAACTTAAAAACAGACAGTCCTCTGATACCCATAATGCCTCATTACCTTAAAGGCATCTCCATAGACTCCCGCCATCTGAGGCACTGAGGACACAGTGGTTGAATTTAATTTGTGAAGGAAATGTGCCGAAGAATGATGTATTTGGCAAATCATTTTACGCATGACTGTTTCAAAGAGCGTCAATACCAACGCTTCATGCTCTAACTTCATATCCAGAACAAGAAAGAATGGCACTTCATATTTTGTGAATGTTTGCAAATTTCCTTCCTGATTGAGCTTTCTAGAATGCTTCACGGGCTAATATGGCTAAAGTTCCTTGACTGTATTCACAGAGACTAGAGCTGTCATTAGTTTTATCCTGAAAACGCTCACCGTCTGCGTGATTCATAAACACATATTTATTATGCATTGTATAGTCAGGTGACGGACGTGTTACGTTTCCACACGAGCCCCTATAAAACAATTTGGTAACACTTTAGAATAATGGTCATTAGTTAACATTAGTTAACTACATTAGTTAACATGAACTAATAATGAACTGCACTTCTAAAGCGTTTATTAATCTTTGTTAATGTTAATTTCAACATTTACTAATGCATTATTCAAATCTTGTTAACATTAGTTAATGTACTGTGAACTAACATGAACAAACCATGAACAGCTGTATTTATATTAACTAACATTAACAAATGTACAGCTCATGGTTAGTTCATGTTAGTTAATACATTAACTAATGTTAACTAATGACCATTATTCTGAAGTGTTACCAACAATTTATAGAGTAACATGACGGTACATGCTCGTCGATGAGTTGAATCAACGTAACTAACAACAGTTACATAAATGTATCCAGTAACCATTCAGAAACGTCTAGGTGCAGTCTAAAAGTTGCAACCTCTTCCTGAGTCTCTCCATCTGTGTCCGACTCCGGTTCAAACATGCAAGGCTGCACTCTACAACTGGTTATTTTTGACATTTTGGCTGCGATTTGTTTTGTTGTTGACGGAGTATCCGAAGCTCATGTAAAGGAGCTGCTGGAAGGTCGGCGGGGAGCAGCAGCTCATTTGCATTTAAAGGGACACACACAAAAACGGCGCATTTTTGCTCACAGTCAAATAGGGGCAAGCTATAATAAGCTGTAAAAGCTATTTGACAAGCTATAATAAATTATCTGGGGGGTATTTTGAGCTGAAACTTCAGACACATTCTGGGGACACGAGAGATTTATAATACATTGTGAAAAGGGGCATAATATGTCCCTTTTACACTGAAAGAATGCTTACTCGCCTGTCAATCATCCACTGTGTTAAAACAAGGGTTTTCAGGAAAATAGAAACAATAATTTTTTTATATTTTTGATAACCTCTGAATGTTGATGAAATTAACAAATCTCGAAACATTATTGATCCCGTTTACACTTGTATTTAGCATTATCCCATTTCAAATGAATCACTGACGCAGATGTTACATGTTCATATAGTGCTGGGCGGTAAACCGGTTCAAACCGAATACCGGTGTTTATTTTTGTTATGAATTTTGATTATACCGCAATATGTCGCTTAAACAACCTTAGGAACGCGGCGCAGTGCAACACTGTTTGAGAGGGGTCCCTTTTCACTGTTGCACTGTAGTTAGGACACAGCTGAGGCCCTGTCCCAAATGGCACACTTCATGTGCACTTTCGGTCTTGTGGACTTACAATGGCCGCTGCGTGCGAGTCCACGAGACCGCAGGGTGTCCAATTTGTCATTTTAGGTTTCAGAAGGGTGCTCGCTACCGCCCCCTTTGAGGTCGATATGCGCCCTCAATGCGCACTTCTGCCGAGCCCGCACTGGTGTGGGTTACGCCGCGGACTTCTTCCCGGCAGTCAAAGCGGCATTACGTCGTGAAAGTGCGGACTCAGAGGAAGACCGTGAGGGTTTAGGGTGCCATTTGGGACAGGGCCTGAGATCACATTACAGCCTATGGTTGAATAATAGGGCAGTATTTGAGGGGACAGCCATTTTTAGTGGTATCCGAAACCATAGTGGACGTTATTGTGTGCACTCATTCAATCAAACATTGCACCACAATAACGAGTGTACAACGAGTGTACAGCCGATGTACACTCAACGGCTGTCCAACGTTTTCATTCACTCCTTCAAGTGAACTGTATTAGTGGACTAACTTAGGGAATAGTGAAAAGGGTGAGGGTTTAGGAGGCGATTTTGGATTCAGCCTATGATTGCGGAGAATTCAAACAACACGCGGCGCGCGCAAGAGAGCAGTTTCTGTGCGAAGTTCCGTGATGAGTTTAACAACGCTCACCACATGGATCAGATTCAGAGCAAGGCGGGCACGTTTACGTTTTTTTATGGACATATTTCATATCCTCTAGTGCTCTAAACATGAACCAGCAGCGTGTATGCACACATATGTGCAAACAAGGACACTGATACTACAGCCATAGTCTGATCACGACCGCAATGAGACGATGGATTATTCTGATACACCGAAGACAATGATGTAAGTTAATAGACTGAAAATTCAAAGAAGAACGGGCAAAAAAGTTAACTGCTTTATTCTTTGTGTGTTAAATTACGTGTCATTTGTTGAGAGACTGTAGTGACTGTAGACTCTTAAATGTATTGAAAATATCCGTAGACCTTTTAAATGTTCTTCCGCTTTTCTCCCTCGTTTTGGTAACTCATATTTTAAAATTCATGTGTCTGTAATGAGTGTGTTCTATTGGTTGTTGTCTCCCCACAGCATCATTTTGTGGGGCTTTGCAAACCTGTATTAACTCTAGTGTGGAATTTTTCTACAATTTTCACTCATGACGACTGTAAAATAGGTAGAGAATGTGGTTAACACCCTGTCATGCATAGGGGGAAAAAATACCGTCATATACTGCGAAACCGGTATTGGAAAAATACAGTGATATACATTTTTGATCATACCACCCTGCACAAGGTTCATATGTAAATGTTGAGAGTGCTGAAATAAATAACCAACAGAGATTCCAAGAAGTGTCGGTGGGTTCATTCTAAGCCGAAGACATTTTGATTGAAAGTCTGTCATGATTTAAAGAGAAGATTTTGAGGGTTTATTGATAAAAAAAAAAAAAAAGTTTTTATTTATGTTTTATTAACATACAATTAGCCAAGATTCACATGAATAAATTCCCAGACTTTCTGAATGGAAAGTAATTTGATACCGGACATAAGAAAACTTAATCTGGATATAAAATAAACTTCTTGTAATTGCCTGAATCTGAGATTGTTAGGATATTAAAATAAGTTTCTTTACTCCCTTTTTATTTTTTTAAAGAAATTTTCTTTATCAGAATTGCAGCTGATTTATAACCTGAATTAAATATAACGAGGTGACTATAGGATGCAGAAACTACCCATGCAACTTGTTAAAATGCATGACTGTTCAAGGATAACCGTTGTATATTTGAGATCTCGGCCCAAAATCCACCGCTGGGTTTATTTATGAGGAAACGATGGTTCCCATGCTGTTCGTCAAAAAGGAGAAGGAAAAATATTTACAATAGACGGTAAATCAATAAACTACACAGAATGCAACAAAATCAAAACACAAATATTTTCCCAGCACTCCCACATTTTTGGCTGATACCCATAATGCCTCATTCCCTTAAAGTCTTCTAAAAGTAAAGGAAAGACATTGATTCGGTTTATTATTATTCATTACAGCTGATATTTAACACATGTTAGGGTTTAATAATGTTTGCACAAGGTCTTAAGTATATTAAATGTACTGATATCAAATATCTTAAATATGCTGTAGTTTGATAAATATTTTAAATGTTCTTTTCCTCTTCCCTGCTATGATGTCCAAAAAGACATCTGATTCTTATAGACTCTGAGTGCGTTTTTAGTGAATTTTGCAATACAAATCATGTATATTACTAACTTGCAGTGAACTGATTGATTTAAAGACACTAAGAATGTAATTTTTAGTTTTCAGCCGTTAGAAAGAAGCTAAATAATAACGTTTGCAGAGCACATGCAGTTAAGTTTCATTCTTGGGTCTGATTTCTTTGCATTCAGTGGTAAAGGCCCGTCTCTAGCCTAATAATTAGGGGTGTAACGATTCGTTTTAACAACGATTCGATTCGTATCACGATTTGAGGTTGTCGATACGATTCAAGGACGATATTGGTTCATTTAGAACGATACGATCCGAAACGATTCAGTCACTTGAAATCGATTCAGTAACTTTTTAGCCAAAAATTGTGTGACTGAAATAAATATCTGGATACTGGTCAGTGCAGGTGAAGTTTCATAGATTCCTGTTGTTACTTGTAAGGGAATCAGGTATCAATTAATTATGGATCTAAACAAACAAGTAAACAACAATTAATTGAAAATGCATTCACATTTTATTTGAATAAAGTGCAACCAACAGTTTAGGTTAAATTAACAGGAAGTTAACCTTTTCTGCTCTCAATTTCAATATTCAATACATTTTCAATAAAAGCACAGTAAGTGCAACCAACATTTCAACAGTAGGTTAACCTGCTACTTCTGCTTTTGTTTTCCAACATAAAAATATTACAATATTAATATCAAAAATAAAATGCAACTAACTTCTCTTCAGGTTTAATTAATAGTAGGTTTACCTGCTACTTTTGCTGTTGTTTTTCAACATTAAAATAATACAAATACAATATTATTATCAAAAATAAAGTGCAACCAACATTTCTTCAGGTTGAATAAACTGGCTGAACCTGCTACTACTCTCAGTTTAATAAACAAACTATATTTAACAAAAGATAAAATGTAACCAACTACTCTTCAATGACTCTACATACATTTTTTTGTTCAAAAATTTCAACTGATCAACATGATCTGACCGCAGAACACTTCTCTGTGTGTTCACTATGTCGCCAGCAGTACTAAAAACCCGCTCTGGTGGCACACTGGTGCCAGGAATGCACAGGTAACATTTAGCAAGGGTTGAAAGTACAGGTAGCTCTTTCTCCTGGTGGCTTGATAGGCTTCTCTGCCATCCGCCATACTATGTTTTGGTTTTCTTAGCGCTGCTGCTGGTGCGTGGCGATGATGTCACAGATATGCAGACTGAAACGTTTAACGCCTTTATCATTAAAAGTGCTAAGAAAAAACATCCATATAAAGTCTGACGTGCTTAAATCAAATGCTTTATTTCCTATTATCAATACAATCGACTGATTACCTTTTAAAACGATGTTAGATCGATATATGTCGTCCGGAAGGCCAACTTGCCGAGCACAGATCGATGTAGTTAGATCATAGGAATATAAATCGATACATCGATGTAGTTGATCAATCGTTACACCCCTACTAATAATCATACTAGGTGTTTCTTTGTAATTTTTTTGGTGACAATTTCCTTCAATTTTTTCAGTTCACCTTGTTATTCGTTCAGGTTGTAAAGCGAGTGAAGATTGTCTCTTTCCTGTCCTCCAGCCTCGTGCCCGAGCTCCCAGAGCAATGACAAATGATGCAGGAGATAAAGATTTATTAATGCCAAATAAAATTGTCATTATTAAAAGTGACTGATAGGAGAGGGCAGAAACTGAGGGTAATCATTTGGAATGCTGTAGTCGAGTCTTCTTTGGCTAATGGACTGGTGACGTCTGCCGGAGCTTTTAGTGGGATGAAACGCCATTGATTAAATGTGTGTGTAAGAACGAGGAAGAGACAGAGGTGAAGGAGGTGTAGATATAAAAGCAAATGCAGATTGTGATCCTGTGTTACAGCAATAGTCTCTAATGAGATGAACTGGTTTATACACACACACACACACACACACACATTTGTTTTTTCATCATGGTGGGGACTTTCCATTGACTTTCTTTGTTATTACTCTGAGATAATTCTATTTTCTGTCCCATAACCTTACACACAACCCCCTCAGAATCCTTTCTGCATTTTTAGATTTTCATTAAGACTTTATTTAGTTTGTTTATTAAGCTGTTTTCCTCTTGGAGACCGTTGGCTGCTTCCCACCATGTAACTGATTTCAGGTTTTACTGCGCTTATATGAGGACATTTGATCCCCATAATAGGCAAAACCAGAGCCAGACACTCACACACGCATAATAGGCAAAACCAGAGCCAGACACACACACACTGTCTCTGTCTTTCTGTCTAATTCATTCATTCATGGCTTTAATGTGATCTGTTACCGTCTACTTTTCCATTAGAGTTTCATTTATCACTAAGACAAACACACGCTTACATCATCCGTTCCGACTTCCCGAAGGAACAGAGCATCACCACTCTCTCATCTCTGTTCCTCTCTCTCTGTTTTTCAGGTGGATAAGGTATGTGGTCACTCTTCAAACGTGTCCTCAAGTACAGTAGGGGCGTTTCCTCCAACTTCAGTCACACCTCCACCTGTCAACATCTCACAGGACGTTCCAGGAGCCGATAAGATAGGCATGTTGGCGCACCTTCACAGGTTAGGATGGATCCCTAGTTCTGTCACTAAGACTTATTTATTATAAAACACATTTTTACAGGTCTTTGATATTCAATATTGTCTATTGTAATACATTTGAATCAGTATTGTAGAGTAACATGAGTTTTTTTGTAATCTGAAAATCTGTCTGTAAATTATAAACTACCACCAATATTTATATTACATTAATATACTTACTTTATTGACCAATACTGATAACTAATATGACATTCAATATTATCATATACTGACAGATGTATTATATAAATAACATATTAATGAAAGCATTATTATTTGGGGTTGGTAAGATTTTTGAATATTTTTGAAAGAAGTCTTTTATGCTCACTAAGTCTGCATTTATATGATCAAAAATACAGAAAAAAACAGTAATAGTGTGAAATATTATTACAAATTAATATAACTGTTTTCTGTTGCAATATACAGTCAAACCAAAACACCTTCAACATTTCTCACATTATCACAGTTTATTTGCTATAGTTTAGAAAATGGTAATAAAATATGGCAAGAACTCAGCGTTAAACTGTGTCAGAACAAATTAATCTTGATAATGTTTGAGAACTTTGATAGAAAGGTATGTAATGGATTACAATCAACCAATCAGCTGTTACATTTAAGTGCACAGTTAGATAACACCAATTTAGGTCAACCAATTACAATGCTTAATTTTGTTCAGTCTGTGGTCACATGAGCAATTAAAGAAAAAAACACTTCAGCAAAACATGGTCAGGTCAAAGTGTCTGAATAATTTTGGTCCCAGATTGTTTTCAATTTTATTGGTGGTCCACTGTATGAATCATTTTTGGGTATAATATGTCACAGTTTACGTTATTAAATGTTTTGTCATATCTTCATTAAATTATTAGCCAACTATCCATTCTAAATACCGTTTTTCTTAATGGTCCAATATTGAATTTTACTTGCTTCAAATGAAATTAAGTGTTGTGTAGTAAAAAATAGATGGATAACTTTTTAACAAGGCCCACACATTGCAGATACCCATCACTAAGTGGTAGGCTGGCAAGGACAGTGCTGTAACTGGCACTGAGACTGTTGCCTGCAGGAACACAGAGAGATAAATGGATTAAAGTTTTTTCCAGAGTGCAGGAGTCAGTGGAGGAGAGGACAGCAAACACTCATCACCGCACGAATGACATCATCTCTGCACCAAGAGTCATGGAAATGCTCTGACCAGCAAGCCAGGAGATTTATAAATTAAACATTTTAAAGGGTTTTCAATGGGTAGCTAGAGTGCTCAATCATTAAGACAGGTCAGAGGTCAAAACACAATGTTATATTTAGTTAAAATAACTAAATATGTTACGTCCATGTTGAGCACAATGGACCTCAACAGCAGGGTTCTGGAAGTATAAATGCCATTCAGAAAACATAATCAATAATGTGTACAATTTTTCAGCTCTGAGGTTAAATGCAAGTATATTATGCCAAAAATTATTAGGATATTAAGTAAATATCATGTTCCATGAAGATATTTGGTAAATTTCTTACCGTAAATATATAAAAAAAAATATTATTATTAGTAATATGCATTTGGACGACTTTAAAGGTGATTTTCTCAATATTTTGATTTTTTTGCACTCCCAGATTCCAGATTTTTAAATGGTTGTTCTATCCTTACAAAAAAAAAACATACATCAATGGAAAGCTATCGCTTACAGTCCGTTGCCAAATCTGGATTTAAGCTCCCGTGGCTTCCTCAGCACTTGATACACAGTGATACACTTGATAAAGCACTTGATAAACTCTTCCAGGCCTCAGCTACAACTACAGTGTTGAGGGCAGGCCAGATTAGACTCGGTTTGCCCAATGGAGACTGGTATTATGCTAATTAAATTTTTTATTACATTGTTACGTAGGTATGTTACGTTGGAATTGCTGACGATTTGTTTCAGTAGTTCAGCATCTGTTCTTTCTTCAAATAATTGACTTATCGGTAAGCCCCTCCCCTTGAACGCAGAAGAGCCAATGGCAGTTGTGTATCAGTTGCATGAGGACCGGAACTCAGACATCTTTAGGTTTCGGTGCCATAGAGAAACATTGGAAGATTTGAAGTTCTCATCGGTTTGATGGTGTTCATGCTACAAAAATGGTAAAACGATGTGCCTGGGATACTTGTAACACTGATTCCAGTGAGGATTTTTTGGTTGTCATACTCTTATTAAAGGGATAGTTTTCCCCTGAAAATAAAATTAAAGCCATCTTTTACTCACCCTGCTGTTCCAATGCCCTATGTCCTTCGATCTTTTTCGGACCTCAAAAGCAGAAATTTAAAAAATAGTCCTGCACGTGCTCCTTCCTATAATGGCAGTGAATAGCGACCAGGCTAAAACATTACAAAAATTATACTAAAGTATCACGCAATGATACAGTGAGATGCGTGCCATATATTGAAATTGTTCAGGAGGCATACTATAAGGTTTTGCGGGGTGGCTAAATCATACGAATTTGTACAACCTCACTCGTACGAATTTGAACGCTTTGTCTAAACCCCAGTGACGGGTAGGTTTAGGGGCGGGGTTTGAGGTAGGTAATTCGTACGAATTCATACGGATTTGGCAACTCGTCAAATACGTACGATTTATGTATCCGTACGAGTGAGGTCGTACAGATTTGTACGAATTAGCCACCTCGTAAAATATGTACGAATTGTTGTGAAATCGGGTTGACATTTCAGTGCCTCTCCATATTAAACGGGTTAAATGTAATTGCATGAGGCTTCTCCCACTTGCATTGTGAACTTTAATCCATTGTGATCCACCATATTTATTTTAAAATCTTTTATATATCCCTCCATGGCAAATTTAAATCCCACTGGAATGCTCCTCAACGAGAGGTCTTGGGATAAGGTTTTCACACTGACAGCTGTCATTGTAAGACAGTTAGCAACTGTTTGTTTGTCTGAGTTAGAAACAGTAACTAAGGGGGGCGGGGCTTACCGATAGGTCAATTGCACACTGCTTGAAAGGTAATATTCGAAAAAGTATAATAGGGGCACTTTAAAGCAACTGATTCGATTTCGTCATTTGCAGTGCTTGCATTTAATTCCCTCAATGTTAAATGCACATTTTTTTTTGTAATCTCAGAGCTTGGTTTTAACTCTTAACAGTTTTCTGAAATATCTATTGAGAAACTGAGTGGGTAAAAAGTACTTCCGGAATCTAAGTTGCGGGTCGCTGTTGAGTTTTATTGCTAGTGTGATGTAACCCATCTTCCAGGTAGTTTGCATGTGCATGAGTGTTTTTTAATTTTCTCCATGGTCATGATTTTTCTCTCCCTCTCTCACCATCATCCCCTCCCCCTGTTTTGTTGCCCTTTGGTTTCTTCCATCTCTCTGTCCTCCCCTCCAAACTGCTTGCCTCATCCTCCTCTGGACTGTTCCATTATCTTGTACTGGGGGGGTTTGACCGTTCTCAGTTCACTCCCTCTGAAAACCTCCAAGAGCGATAGAGGTAGAACTCTGAAAAAGGTTGCACGGTAAGCATGGATGCATTTACTAAAATTGCATTTATTTCTGAATATCTTTCTTTAAAATGTGTGCTTACATTGGATAATATAGGTTAGCCCCGCCTCTTTTCTACACTCTCTTACTACCATACCAGTTAAGGGTGTTTTCGCACTTGTACTTTAAAGGGTTAGTTCACCCAAAAATGAAAATTCTGTCACTAATTACTCACCCTCATGTCGTTCGACACCCGTAAGACCTCCGTTCATCTTCGGAACACAAATGAAGATATTTTTGTTGAAAGCTGATGGCTGAGAAAGGCTTCAGATAGGCCTCCATTAGCATTCAGTACATTTACACTTCCAAGACCCATAAAAGGCACTTAAAACGTCGTTACAAAGTCCATCTCACCACAGTGACTCTACAATAATTTTATGATGCGACGACAATAGTTTTTGTGCGCAAAAAAAAATCTAAATAACACCTTTATCCAGCTTGTTCTTGTCTTCCGTGTGTGCCTCCACGACGCATGCGCGAGAATATGACGCAGATCCGGCATTCGGACACATAACCCAGAAGAGATTTGTTTACAAGCAGAGGAAGACGCGCGTATCTAAGCTGTTGGATTCTACATTGATCGTGCTTTAGGTCTCGGCGTAGTTCTCAAAATGGGGTTAAAGTGTGCATTTCATGGATTCCCGAACCCCGACGCTACGTCATATTCTCGCGCATGCGTCGTGGAGGCACACACGGAAGACAAGAAGAGGTTGAATAAAGCCGTTATTTTTATTTATTTTTGCGCACAAAAACTATTGTCGCCGCATCGTAAAATTATTGTAGAGTCACTGTGGTGAGATGGACTTTGTAACGATGTTTTAAGTGCCTTTTATGGGTCTTGGGAGTGTAAATGTACTGAATACCAATAGAGGCCTATCTGAAGCCTTTCTCAGCCATCAGCTTTCAACAAAAATATCTTCATTTGTGTTCCGAAGATGAACGGAGGTCTTACGGGTGTCGAACGACATGAGGGTGAGTAATTAATGACAGAATTTTCATTTTTGGGTGAACTAACCCTTTAAGTGCTGATTGAGTGGCTTTGTCATTAGAGTTTGGTTTGTTTGTTTGCTGTGAAACCTGAATGGTTGTTCCCAAGTCTGCTTGAAAAGGTTCTCGACTGCAGTTCATGTGGACTCGAGTATGATTCACATTTGGTACGAATGCAGTCTGGCCTAATTTTTGCATGTGAACCACTAATCTTAACATAGTTTGTTGTTCATCATCGACTCTGGATGACTGAAATGTTAAAAAATGTGGGCTGATGGGAGAGGGATGGAATTGAACTTGGGTTCAGATCAAGCAAACAAATCAAAGTGTGAAAACAGTCTTTGTAATTATAAATTCAGTATGCCTGATTGGTTCCTTACTGAGCATGTGACCTGTAATTACCCACCTCCATGCTGTGGCCTTTGGACAGTCTATTTTATGTTATTTGTTCATAGACTTAATATAATATACAATTAAATGCCTCAAAACAGGTTCCTAAAGCTGTTGTTAGCGATATAATTTATCTTTCCCTGAGTTTTGTCTTTCAAAACTTTTAATAACCTTTATATCTCAATGTTATTTATTGCTTATGATCTATATGTGTTGTTTATTTGTTGATTTGTGTTATAGGGAGTTTACGGACTACATCTCCCGATATAAGTCCTTCTTCAATATACTTCCGGAGGCGTTGTGCGAAGGAGAGATGGGTGCCGACGAACTCACGTGTTGGAGTGGAGACGACGTGGTGAAAAGGTGAGACATTCAGGGTGTTCAAACAAATTACTTTGCGCTGGAAATTTGTTACTTGGAGTCTGGTTAGGACAAGATGGTATGTGTAAGTGCAAAAAACATTGCGTTAAATTTAGAACAAAATATTACATTTTTTTCTTTACCCTGTGTAAAATAATCACTTAAACCAGCCTCAGCTATTTTGCAGGTCTTAGCTGGTCTCGCTTAGCCTGGTCATGCTGGTCTGTTGGTTAGTTTTAGAGGGGTTTTGGGCACTTTTCAGCTTGACTAGGCTGGAAGACCAGGGGCCAGTTGCATAAACTTAAGCCAACTGTGGCCCGGTTTCACAGACTGGGCTTAGATTAAGCCATGATTAGGCCTTAGTTATATTAGGACATTAAGTAGCTTTTTTAAATGTGCCTTAGAAAAAAAAATGACTGATGTGCATCTTGAGAAAAAACAATGGCACTGACATACCCTATATTGCCAAAAGTTGTGGGACGCCTGCCTTTACATGCACATGAACTTTAATGACATAAATTGGGTTTAATATGGAGTTGTCCCACCCTTTGCAGCTATAACAGCTTCAACTCTTCTGGGAAGGCTTTCCACAAGGTTTAGGAGTGTGTTTATTGGAGTTTTTGACCATTCTTTTAGATGCACATTTGTGAGGTCCGGCACTGATGTTGGACGAGAAGGCCTGGCTCGCAGTCTCCGCTCGAATTTATCCCAAAGGTGTTCTATCGGGTTGAGGTCAGGACTCAAGTTCCTCCACACCAAACTCGCTCATCTACGTCTTTATGGACCTTGCTTTGTGCACTGGAGCGTAGTCATGTTGGAACAGGAAGGGGCCATCCCCAGACAGTTCCCACAAAGTTGGGAGCATGAAATTGTCCAAAATGTCTCGGTATGCTGAAGCATTAAGAGTTCCTTTCACTGGAACTAAGTGGCCAAGCCCAATCCCTGAAAAACAACCTGACACCATAAACCCCCTCCACCAAACTTTACACTTGGCACAATGCAGTCAGGCAAGTACCGCTCCCCTGGCAACTGCCAAACCCAGACTCGTTAATCGGATTGCCAGACAGAGAAGCGTGATTCGTTACTCCAGAGAACACGTCTCCACTGCTCTAGAGTCCACTGCATCAGACGCTTTGCATTGCTCTTGGTAATGTAAGGCTTGGATGCAGCTGCTCGGCCATGGAAACCCATTCCATGAAGCTCTCTACGCACTGTTCTTGAGCTAGTCTGAAGGCCACACAAAGTTTGGAGGTCTGTAGCTATTGACTCTGCAGAAAGTTGGCGACTTCTGCGCACTGTGCACTATAATACCACTAACAGTTGACCGTGGAGTATTTAGTAGCGAGGAACTTTCACGAATGGACACAAACTGCACAGGTGGCAAACTATCATGGTGCCACGCTTGAATTCACTGAGCTCCTGAGAGCGACCCATTCTTTCACATATGTTTGTAGAAGCAGACTGCATGCCTAGGTGCTTGATTTTATATATCTTTGGCCAAGGTAGTGATTGGAACGCCTGCATTCAATGATTTGGAGGGGTGTCCCAATACTTCTGGCAATATAGTGTATTTTAAGATATGTCAGTGCAAGTTGTTTTCACTGAAGACAGCTCAAACATGCATTTTAGTCTGGGACTAGGCTTAAGCCTCGTCTGTGAAACCGGGAATTTGTCTTAAGAACTAGTTTGACCAACTTGTAGTTAACCAAGCAGTAATCGGTTTTACTTTTCCAATTCCAAATAGACTAATCTACTTGTTTATGTAACGGAGTTAAACAAATTAGGACCAGTCTTGAAGGAAAAACATTAAATGACTAACTTTTAACACTAGTCTAAGCAGTCTATGTAACCAGCTGCAGATTAGGTGTTTTTTCCGACAGGGTAAAGCCGAAGTTATACACTCAGTTGTTTGCCGGGTCCCATCTGGCTAGGGTCTGGTATGTGCATGTGGGCTCTCAAGAAAAAAGAAACACATCATTGCAAATAATCACTCAGGAAAGTACAGATGGAAAAGCCAAACACACCCACAGAGCTCCTCCATTAACGAGAAATTACCTTTGAGCCACACTGACTGACGCCTAATAGATTTATAACAAATCTGTTGCCCCTCAGAGGGAAGTGTTTACTTTGAGAATGGATGTCTGGCTCCAATTTCATGCCTCAAAAGATAACTCACCTTAACGACCAATGACAAACGACTTAACCGACTTAAGGCAACATAGAGGATTGCTGTTGCATTAACAGCCAGGAGTTGTTGAAGATGCCAGGTTTTGATTTCTTTCTTTTTCCCCCCTTTCCATCTCACTCTGTCTCTCATCAAATTCTTTGTCTCCGAGTGATTTGGGGTGGTCGAATAGCACCAAGGCTGTTTTGTGGTGTTTGTGGCCCAACGAAAGTCTCTTTCTCTCACATCCATCTCTCTCTCGTTCTCAGAGAGGTCACGCGGCAAACGACGATCTGTATTTCATTTCCCTGTTGGCTTCACTTCTTAAGCACCATCAGCAGAACATGCAATTATGACAATATTCTCTCTTTTTCTCTCCCTCACTCACACTCGTTCCGTCCCCTCGTACCCAAATGTGGTTGCCCCTCCTCTCGTCAGTCTCTATAGTAACCAACCAAATTCTGGTCATCATGGAGAGAGAGAAAAATAGGGCGATGGTTAAAAAAATCATCTATATATGGCTCTCCTCCATGTTAATGTCCTTATTAAAAGTAGTGGCATGGTGTTAGATGGTATTACTATGGTACTTTGATGTACAGTATACTATGGTATTGAATTATCTGTAGACTATTTAAATACCAAAGTGCAAAGTACTACAGCATTATGTATAATTTATAATAATTTTAAAACAACAGGGGATTAGCAGTGTTATCTGAATAGAAAAGTTATTTCTGAGGTGGAGTGTAAATTCGATTTTAGTGTAAAATTACAAACAAAAGGAGTGGATACACAAGGAATGTGTATTAAAGCAAACAGGGTCGGTTTAGATTTCATGTTGACTTAAAGCAGCATGTAAGGATTGTGATCTCCAGTATAACACACGCTCTCTACTGCAGTCCAAAAAAAGATAGGACCCCCACCCCCCCCCACAATTAACCAGTCTTTGAAATGTGGCTTAACAATTTGTTTCCAACAGAACAGTCTGTCTGTCAGCTAGATGCAGAACAGAAACAATACAAAAATATTTGTAGCATTTTTTGACCATTTGGAATGAATGTGAATGTCTAGAATGTCGTTTAGACCTGTTAGAAATCAAATAAAACCACTTTGCGGTGGTTTTAGCTGTAATTTTCATCAGCTTAATGAATCATCCAGGGACGCTGTCTTTGATTCCATTGGATGCTCTTTCACATTCGGGTTGGTGTTACTCCAAGCTCTCTGCTGTTTCCAAGAGTCTCACTTTGTATCCTTTTAAAAATGTGTCCGTTTTTCACCACAACTCTTAATTAGTCGGAGGATGCGGTGTAATGGCTGAACATCTGGGCTGGGAACCAAAAGGCTGTAGGTTCAAATCACTCAAGGGACAAATCCATAAACCATCACCGTCCCAGAGTCATTTGGATAAAAAATATGTTACAAGACTGCTACTTAATGGCTTCTACACACCAGAGCTCCATTGTGGACGCCAAACCAATGGATTAAATGATAATCTAAATTTCCAGTTTCGATTTAGATAGGTTCTTTTATTCTGAGATTTGATCCCCGCTGGTTCCAGAACTACCAGAATAACCTCCTGAAGTACATGATTTCCATCCCATCCATCCCCATCCCCTCCCATCCCCTCCCATCCCATCCATCCATCCATCCATCCATCCATCCATCCATCCATCCATCCATCCATCCATCCATCCATCCATCCATTCATATCCCCATCCCTCCATCCATCCATTCATCCATCCATCCACAACCCATCCGTCCCGTCATCCATCCATCCATCCATATCCCCATCCCATCCGTCCATCCATCCATCCATCCATCCATATCCCCATCCCATCCATCCATCCATCCATCCATCCATCAATCCATCCATCCATCCATCCATCCATCCATCAATCCATCCATCCATCCATCCATCCACATCCCATCCGTCCCGTCATCCATCCATCCGTCCCGTCATCCATCCATCCATCCATCCATCCATCCATCCATATCCCCATCCATCCATCCATCCATCCATCCATCCATCCATCCATCCATCCATCCATCCATCCATCCATCCATCCATCCATCCATCCATCCATCCATCCATCCATCCATCCATCCATCCATCCATCCATCCATCCATCCATCCATCCATCCATCCATCCATCCATCCATCCATCCATCCATCCATCCATCCAAATCCCCATCCCCATCCCCATCCCCATCCCATCCCATCCGTCCCGTCATCCATCCATCAGTCCCGTCATCCATCCATATCCCCATCCATCCATCCCATCCGTCCCGTCATCCAGCCATCCCATCCGTCCCGTCATCCATCCATCCCATCCGTCCCGTCATCCATCCATCCCATCCGTCCCGTCATCCATCCATCCCATCCGTCCCGTCATCCATTCATCCCATCCGTCCCGTCATCCATCCCATCCGTCCATCCCGTCATCCATCCCATCCGTCCGTCCGTCCATCCATCCATCCATCCATATCCCCATCCCATCCGTCCGTCCGTCCGTCCATCCATCCATCCATCCATGGCCGGTTACAATAAAAAGAACGAGATGTGATTAATCACTTGACAAAAAAAAATATCCATGGAGTCAAAGTCAAAGGGGTCTTTTTTGTTGGTCATGAGTTTGGAACAACATCACAGTGAGTAAATGACGACAAAATCTTTAAGTTTTATTCACACTAACAAGGATTTCATCACTGTAGATCACTGTACTTTTTTTGTGTAAATGTAAAAACAGGTGAACTCCACAGTCTGCTCTCACAGTTGTAGTCACTGCATCATGTCATTGCTCATTTGAATGAAAAAATAAATAAATCAGTACAAATTTGTCACTTGTTTCAAATCACTAAAACTCCTTGAAACAAATCGCTGTCAGTGTGAAGCAGTGCTAGCCAGAAAGGAGAAGTCAGAAGTAGACACGAAGACAAAAAGACAAGACTCAAAGACCAGAGGGATTCCTGGTGTTACAGTGCAGTGACAACCACTGAAGGTGAGGTGTGGATGGGGTCGTCCTGCAGAAGAATGCAGGGAGGTCTCTCAGGGGCCGCTGTGCTGAATCTGGGTCCCCCGCGGCCTGGAGCCGGAACAAAGGGCCTCCTGTGAGCTCTGTGTGGGAAACAGTGGAGGAGAGAATCCCAACGCCCAGCCTGGGAATGTGCCCTCTAAATACATGGAGCAAAACCCATACAGAGAGAATAAATATTGCACACACATGGATGTTAGACTGTCTCTTTCTCTGTAATGCTGTCACATCGCTTCATCAGTCAAATCTATGTACGTGAAGGTTCATGTTCAGGCGCAGATCACTTCAAAGCATGTCAGAGGGGATGGTGATTTGATTTCTCATTTGTGTTCGACTCTTTCACGCTAGGCTTCTGGAAATGCTCAGCAGTCGATATCAGACATGAAACGACAACAAAAGCGATTGTGTTTTTGCGTGTATGTGAGTGTCTGTCCATTGTGTCCATGGTCATGGTTCTGCAGGACTTGGGGATGTTTGGTCAGAGATTCTGAATGCCACATATTTTTATGCCCTCACGACAAACCAGTTGTTTACCATTCACACATCTGGAAGCGATTCAGTCACCCTGATCTGCTCTCTCTCTCTCTCGCTCTCTCTGTTTCCTTCTTTCCTCTTACTGACTATCTCAGTTCCTTTTTCTGTCTCTTCCTCTGTGTGTGGCCCTCATCCACTCCACAGATCACACACCAGAGACACATTTAAAGTCGTCTTCGATGAAGACTGTCATGGTGTTGATAATTCTGATTTTGTGTGTCTGTGGGCTGAGAGAAATTCTGGTAATGGTGATGCTCAATATGACGGCTTTAGGAATAAAAGTCCTTCCTTTAGATAAAAAAAAAATCCAATTGCCTTTTGGGTTAGCAGATCTAAATGTTTTGTAATTTTGGTAACACTTTAGTTTAGGGTCCAATTCTCACGATTAACTAGTTGCTTATTAGTATGCATATTACTAGGATATTGGCAGTTTATTAGTATTAGTATTAATAAGTAAATTTTTTAGGATTTTTTTTGTTTAAATTTTTATTAAAATTTTGTTCTTTTGTACCCGTGACTGACAGGTGCCTGCTTTCAAACCCTCACATTTGAATAATTGCTTGAAAAAAAAAATATTTTCCATTATTTAGTTAGCATATAATAATAATAATAATAATAATAACGATGATGATGATGATGATATGATTAATCGCATCCAAACTAAAAGTTTGTGTTCACATAATATATGTATAATATGTGTATAATTATTATGTATATATAAATACACACTCATTCATGTATATACTTAAGAAATATTTGCATGTATATACTGTAGTGTATATATAATTTATCTTATATATAAAAATTGTTTAAAAAATATATAACATATTTTTCCTAAATATATACACGAATGAGTGTGTATTTATATATACATAATAATTATACAAAGTACACACACATATATTATGTAAACACAAACTTTTATTTTGGATGCGAATAATCTCGATTAATTTCCCACCAGCACTAAATTAATTATTTTTATAATTATTAGTAATTTTAAAAAAAATTAAGGAAAAAAGTTTTTATTTATTTATCATAATAAACAATATATTATGCAGAGTTTCCATTTTTTTCATATATTTAATTTAATTGTATTAATAAATATTGATTATTTTAATAATTTATTAATCTTCTGTTATTTGTTCTGCAAAATACTGCAAATACTTGAAGACTACATGCTGTTTTTAGTTTTAGTTTTTCCAAAAAGTAATATCAGTATGTAACTTTCAAGAATTATATTCTTAAATTCCAAAAGAGTATTTTGGGATTGGTGTTGTAATTATATAAAAAGCTAGATATTATATATAGCTTTATTTAAAAACAATAGAAGTCTTTGGTATGTCCTCACTTGGATAGCTAGTTATAAGTGGTCATATTGAACAATGTAAGTCAAGTCAGCTCAGTGCACACTGGGATAGAGGACACCCGACCCATTCCCATGACCCACATACAGACTGTGGACCAGAACACACACGCACAAGCAAGATTTGAGTAGGTTATTGTCTTCGGTCGCTACAGTCACATTGACAAATGGAAAGAAAGCTTGCTTTCAATCACATTTTAGACAGGGTTTTTTTAGAGGCAGGGTGTAAAATTAGCTTTAATTGCTTTTTTGTAAAGTTGATTAGCCCTGACAAGTGTGTTTGTAGTTCCCTATCAAAGCTTGTTGCTTTTTTTTCTCTAACCTTTATATTTGCTTTGTTCTAATTAACAACACTGTTCTCACATCTTTGTTATGCACTGCATTCTGGAACCCGTGAGACTAGCACGTTCTGGAACGTGCTTCTGGCGAAAGGACAAAAACAATCCTCCCCTTATATAAGACCCTGAATTTAATTATGTGAATCAATCCGGGGAGGGACACAGACAATTCTATTCCACATTTCATTCCAGAGACGCATGGCTGAATCAGATCTGATAACATCACCTCAGGGCCCTTCGGACGCGATACACACATGGTGTTGAAAATCAGAAGTTCGTACAAGAGATGGGCGAGACATTACAGACTATTCAGCGCCAGGGATGTAGTATAGACGCGGAGTTCATTTGGGAGTTAGTCAGTCTGGTTGGATTTTTGACCTCGTAGAGAGAGAGAGAGAGAGAGAGAGAGAGAGAGAGAGAGAGAGAGGGAAAACAAGTGGGAAATATGTTGAATGTAATGCGGCAAGACAAAAGAATTTTAAAAATGTTATCGTTTTTCATTTGCCCAGACCAGAAACATTTCCCCCGGCTGAATATTGGCCACATGTTGTTGTCGTGTTAAAATTTATTGGATGAATGTTTTGTTTTTATCTGAATATATTTGTGAGGTGAAATTCCTTTAGGCCTGCATGATTTCCTTGCCTTTCCAGGCTGGTTTATGTAGGTACTGGTCTAGCCGGTCAATGTAGTCGAATCTAAATTAAAGCAGTACATTCTGAAATATTTTGGTGTCACTTTACAATAAACTTCAGTGTTAACTTGACGAAGGCTTTACAAAATTTGTTCATCTTTATTCCTACATACAGGGCTTGAAATTCAATATTTTGCTCACAAGCCTCTTTTTGGTTTCCCAAAGTTACTAGCCACTCAGCATTTTCACTGGCCACAATTTTGACATCGAGACCATGGGAAAAAATTGCCATATATATATATATATATATAATTTTTTTTTTTTTTATATATATATATTATTCCATAATTTTGCAGCAGGTATATTAGGCTGCTGTCACTTTAAGACCTGACACACTGATCCATTTTACTGTTACACAAGACTGGCATTTTGATATTATTTTGTGTGTATTTTACTGTTTGAGCACAATAAGGAGTGGAAAAAGAACTCAATTTAGTACTGAGAGGCGGCTTTATGTGCGCAGACTTTGGGGTGTGAGCACCAAATCTGTGGGATTGCGTTAAGTCATGCACAATATGTGCAATCCCACACCAAAAATCAAGCCCTGTAACAGCAAAAATATTCATCCAGAGCAAATGAAAGGAGTGAGTGAGGGGAGGTGGGTTTGTTTGTGTCAACTCACTGATGAGAGAGCAAAATTCTGCGGAAAATTAGTGTTGGAAGCGTTTGAAATATTTCAGTAATGATGTGTATTGAAAAATCTTTATTTTTGACAACACTACTTGGCACTTAGTTTATTATTTCAGATGCCTTTTTAAAAGACTACAATTGGAAAATGTATATATTGTATATACATTTCAACCCGTCAAAATGCCTAGTAGGAGTGACTGCATTACATGCCACTGCTGGAATTTACCCGCATTTGGCCAGTTGGCGGGTGTTAATTTCAAGCCCTGTCTACATACTGTATATTAATACATTTTTAACATTTAAATTTATATCAATTATTATTAATTAATGTATTACGAACAACCACAAATTAACAACAATAGTACACTACCATTCAAAAGTTTGGGTCAATAAGATTTTGATTTTAATTTTAATATTGAAGTCTCTTTAATAAGACTGCATTTATTTGATATATGAAATATTATGATTTAAAATAACTATATTTTCATATATTTTAAAATGTAATTTATTTAAAGCAGAATTCTCAGCAGCCATTACTCTAGTCTTCAGTGTCAAATTACCTTTATTTATATAGCACTTATAGAATAGAGATCATTTCAAAGCAGCGTTACAAGAATAAATATGAAAATAATGATGCAAAAAGAGTTCAATTCTGCTGTAAAGCAGCTCGAAAAAGATAATGGTGTCATTTTTCAGCTGAAGTCAGTTCAGTGTTGATTCGGTTCAATAACTGCAAGATCATTAATTGCCACATTTTATTTGGTGCTCAAAACATTTCTACTTATCAATGTTGAAAATAACTATGCCGTTTAATATTTTGTGGAAACCATGATTCAGTTTTTCAGGATTATTTGATGAATATACAAGTTGAGAGGACAGCATTTATTTTAAATAGCAATCTTTTAATGCATCTTTGCTGAATAAAGATTTATACAAATGTGTATAAATACATTAACTTTAACCTAATGCATTAAGTAATGTTAATGAATTAAACCTTATTATAAAGTGTTTCCAATGTATGAACTAATCAACTCTTAAAGCTACACTATGTAACTTTTCCGTCCACTAGAGGTCGCCTGTTCAAAACAAAGGCATAGTGTGATGACGCCACGTTTGAGTGCTGAATCTTGGACATGTGGTCTTCACCTCACAGCCGGTGGAAAAGAGTCAGGATAGGACTCGGGCAGAAATCATGTTCATGGATGCGATTTTTAACATTACTGTAGTATGAAGCAGAGCAGGACCGAGTGTTGTGGAGCTGAGCAAGGCCGCAGGAGCGATTGAAGAGCGGGACTGTTATTATGGCATAGTCGCCGGCGGGACTTTTATTATGACACGGTCGCCGGTGCCACTTCCTCTTTTCCAGTCATGAGTATGAGGTGACGCAACTCTGTTTATCGTATTAGATACATCTGAGTGTGTTGAAAAGGAAGTTATGACGTTCGCTCGGCGGCTGCTATGACACTTGTTCACACTGCAGTGAGAGTACAGCGTTTCTGCTAAATAAAACCGGAAACCGAGGCTAACGCAGATATGACGCAATCGACAGGCAACTCCCTCAAACGCATAGCTCACACGTCCCGGTTCCTTGGTTAAAATAGCAATTTATCACGATTTACAAATAGTTAGAAACATTTGGGATATTCTAAGTACTCAACTGAACAAAATATATAACACTGGGCTAGTGGTTTTTTGATATTTTACTGCAAAAATCTTACATAGTTCACCTTTAACCAAGACCAAAATAAGAGTAGTTGTATAATCGAAGCTGCCTTCTAATATATTTCTATCTGCTGTGCTTGCAAATCAACAATCTGCTTCAATTTGCTTGTTTAGCATTATTGTGGAACCAAGTAAATACATTTATGGCGCCAGTATATTTGCAGCTTAGATGTGGCTTCTGTTCTATGCAAAAACAATTCTAAATAGTGCTTTAAATATTGTGTGGGGTCCCCCACATAGTGCTGGCCTCCCATGGGTGTCCAATGCTCAGTGGTTATAATTCTGGGAAGGAAATTTGGAGGTTAGACCTCTTAGAACTTCATTTGAATGCCCCTTTGACTTTTGTAATCGAAAGACAGGACTTTGTTTCCTAGTCACAATGTTGAGCATTGCGATTTCCCCCATTCATTTGTCCAAATAATGGACCACTAAATTCAAATACATTACATCATCTAGTCCACTTTTGTAGCGAAGTCACATGGAACTCCCCCTTTTCGCATAGGACAGAGCAGCTATGTATCAAAGGAGTGATGATGCGGTGAGAAAGAAAGATGAACAGCAAACAGTAAACTGGACGGCAGAGACTCCGAGTCATCAAACAGTGTCTTGGAAATCAAATAAATACGAGAGACTGGGATCAGAAGGGAGCCCTGGAGGAGATGAAAGGGATCAGTTTTCTGACACCTCCCCGTGGGCAGATCTGAGAGCCAGAGGAGCGGGACCTGAGAGGGGAGCGTCTCTGGGAGAAACTCACAGGCCTCCTCCAGAGCGCTGACCTTAAAGACGCTTCCTGTTCCTGCTTCTGCTCGCTTCATTAGCTTTGAAAATACTGGAAAGAAAGAATAAAAGTATAGTGGAGAAAAATAGGAAAGTCTTGCTGAAAAGACAGCTTAGAGCAGCATGAATGTCCAGTAGGTACCAGTGAACAATAGCCTGTAGTCAACAATTCGGATGGAGGAAAGCAGCAAATCACAACAATTGCTGGTGACCAAAAAGGTACCTTCCTAGTTAAGGGTAGTCAATAAGATTGGTGGGCACACCAACTTCTTGTGTATTGCTGGTCTAAGTTGGTCATTTCACTTTTCTTTCTCTATTCTCCACTTATTTTTAAAGCTTATGAAGTTAATTTCAGCTGGCGAACAAGGTTAACTAAGATAGTCATGCTAGTTAACAACCAGAATCCCATTTTGGGGTCAAGAATCCAGAAGAGTACATTTCTGGTTAAGCTAGAAGCCTGGTTCTTGTGTAATACTGGTCTAGAGTTTGTCATTTCAATCTTCTTTTTCCTCCCTCTTTTATTCTCTTCCTTACTCCTCACAGCTAATGAAGTGAAATCTAGATGGTGAAACAGGTTGACCAAGGTAGCCTTGCTGGTCATGCTATTTGAGAAGCATGGTGAGGACACAAGCTTTAGGGTAAACTGGTCATTTCAACAAGAAATCTCTTTCTCTTTTCTTGTCTCTCGTCCTGTACTTCTTTCCCCTTCTAACTAATGGAGCTGTTGAAGCAGATCGACTAAGATAGCCATTCTAGTTAAGCTAGTTAACAACCTTGGTGAGGACACTGAACATCATCATGTTTTTTTGGGATTCAGCATCCAGAAAAGGCTTCCTGGTTAAGCTAGTTAAGAAGCCTGGTGGGATACCAGCTTCTTGTGTAATACTAGTCTAGGCTAAGTTAGTCATTTCAACTTGGCTGACCAAGGTAACCTTGCTGGTTATGCTAGTTAAGAACACTAGCTTTACAATAGCTTTACACTCGGTAGTAGTCCAAACGGGTCATTTCATCAAGAAATAGCTGCATCTGTTCTCTCTTCTCATTCTTTTCTACTTTTTCCTTCTCTCCTTTTCATAACTAATGAAGCTGGCAAAGTAGGTTGACTAAGATAGTCATGCTTGTTAACCTAGGGTACAACACTGGCATGCCATGAGGATTAAAGCTAGTTAAGAAGCCTGGTGGGATACCAGTTTCTTGTGTAATACTAGTCTAGGCTAAGTTAGTCATTGCAACTTGGCTGACCAAGGTAACCTTGCTGGTTATGCTAGTTAAGAACACTAGCTTTACAATAGCTTTACAATCAGTAGTAGTCCAAACGGTAATTTCATCAATAAATATCTTCCTCTTTTCTCTCTTCTCATCATTTTCTTCTTTTTCCTTCTCTCATTTTCATAAGTAATGAAGCTGGCAAAGGTTGACTTAGGTAGTCATGCTTGTTAACCTAGGTAACAACACTGGCATACCATAATCACATTTTGTGGTCCAGCATTCCAAATTTTTTTTTTGTTGATACCCAACAAAGTACCTTTCTGGTTAAGCTAGTTAAAGGCACAATGTGATTTAAAATATCCAAAAAACACTACAACGTTATATATTCTGTTGGCTTGTGTACTTACATTATCCCAAATGTTTCCAAGAATGTTTACATTTACATGTATGCATTTGGCAGACGCTTTTATCCAAAGCGACTTACAGGGACCTTATTACAGGGACAATCCCCCTCGAGCAACATGGAGTAAAGTGCCTTGCTCAAGGACACACTGGTGGTGACCACTGGGATCGAACCAGCAACCTTCTGCGTATCAGTTCCATGGTTTAACCCCCTCTTCCCTCTCCCGTTTGCAGCTTGTTCAGAACTCAGCTGCCAGACTTTTAACGGGCACTAAGAAGAGAGAACATATTACTCCAGTTTTAATTGAACTGCATTGGTTACCCATATGATATAGAATTCAATACAAAGCGCTGTTGTATGTTTTTAAGTCTCTGCATGGTCTAGCCCCTGAGTATGTTACTGATTTAATCAGCCGCTGTCAATCCAGCAGGTCTCTGCGCTCAAATGATCAGTTGCTTCTTGTGGTTCCACCAACACGTTTAAAATGTAAAGGTGACCGGGCTTTCTCTGTTGCAGCTCCTAGGCTTTGAAATAACCTTCCTCTGTCTGTAAAAACCTGTCCTACATTGGGTGTTTTTCAGAGTGCGCTTAAAACTTATTTGTTTTCCTTAGTATATGATATTGCTTTGTAATTTGTGTATGTCATATGTTTGTATTGTTTTTGTGTTTTTTACTTTTTCTTGTATACCTCCTGTACAGCACTTTGGTTCCACTTGTGGTGTTGAAAGTGCTTTGTAAATAAATAAAGTTGAAGTTGAAGTTAACCCACTGGACCACCATGGTTTAAATCCAGAGAAATAAGCAATTTTAACCAGGATACGGACCGTGTCCATGCATTGCCTATCAATGACATCCACGTTACCCTCAATTTCCGGTTTTATTTTGTAGAAACCATGGAAACACCGAAGACGCTTTAATATATTATGTGTTTTATTAGACAAGTGAGCAACTGTTTGAATACATTCATCGACAGAAAACGAATTATTGTTATATAGCTCAAGACAGTTAGTTTTATTGTTTAAATCTCGTTTTCTTGATTTGCCGTGAGTACCATGTTTTACCATGCCTAATATTGATCTAGCGTACTGCATTGTGCAACAAGTGTCTCTTAGTAACCGCTGAGCGAACGCACAGAGTAGCATTACAACATAACTTTCAACACACTCAAATGCATCTAATATGATAAAACAGTGCAGCGTTACCCCACACACGCATGAGCGGAAGAAGCGGAAGCGGTCGTCTGCTAGCCTGGTCCTACCAGACTCTCGTACATTTAATTTGTACAGAGAGTCTGGCAACTCTCCAAGCGTTAACTTCCTTGAAGGCGGGTAATCTGTTGAAGTTTAAAACTATTGGATCTGCCCAGAGCCACTCTGGATCTGCCATAACCAATCGCTAACGTTTGGTCGTGAGTCGTGACGTATGTCATCTCAAACTAACGCACAACATCAACGTCAACGTTCTCAGCCTCTCCCTCTGTTCGCTGATTGGACCGGTTAAAATTTGATCGGAGAAAACCAGAGAATATACAGCAATCCCAGACAGAATACTGAAGGAAAATGAAAATTGAGCGGAAATACGTTGGAGGGTGGAGCCAGGCTAGTCGTCTGCAGCATAATAAAAGCTCAGCAAAATCAAGGCGTCATCAAGCTACGCCTTTGTTTTGAATAAGTGTCCTCTAGCTGCGAAAAATTACATATTATGCTGGTGGAATACCATCTACTTGTGTAATAATAGACAAAGTTGGTAATTTCAACAGAACTATCTACTTTTTCCTCTTCTTTCTCTTGATTAGCCTTGCTTGTTATGCTTGTTAAATAGCCTGGTGGGGACACAATCTTTCCATTCAGTGGTAGTCTAAACTGGTCCTTTAATCAAGACTAAGCTAATTAAGCTTGTGAGTTAAGGAGCCTTGTGAGGGCACCAGCATCCTATGCTATGTCTTAAAAAACAGAAAGAAAGAAGGCGAATCAAGGGAGGAGAATGCAGTAGAGGAGACGTTATGAAACAAAAGCTCGTATTTGTTTTCGCAGGGTAAATGAAAGGCCCGTCCCAGCGGTGTCCTTGACCCCCACCTCCGCCCTTCTTTGTATGACTCAAACGCTGGTGTCATCTCAGCGTCTGTGTAAGCCTGAATCTTTCCCCAGACAGCTTTACCCCGACACACACACACACACACACACACACACACACACACACACACACACACACACACACACACACACACACACACACACACACACACACACACACACACACACACACACGCCATCCACCAGATGGGCTCCAGAAACACCATCCTGCCGCCCCGTCTCACTGTCCGATGACACATTCCTTTATTTCATGAGAGTTACGACTCTCAGGATACTCCGCAGGTCTGTCCTCCTTCCTGCACGCCTCCGTTTATCCTGAGTAATTAACGATGGCAGACCAAACGGGACTCTTTTCTCTCTCTGTGGATTTAGTGGAGCAGAGCAGATATTTCCCACACACACTTGCAGGGATTTGAGATTATCACACACACAGACTGTCTTCAGTTTTTCTACCTGGAGGGAGTCCATTTATTGGCACTTGCTAAGGCCATCATCACTATTTCATAGCTGGTAACCTCCCACAACACCCTATATCATGGTGGTGATTTTTACATGAGCAAACACTCTCTTTTTTCCCCAAATATAAATATATATTTTGTTTTTATACTGTGAACCCCCCCCCCCCCCTTTGAGGCATTTATTCTTATTTGTATTCTACTTTTTACATTATTTTATAACTTTTTCATGGCACCCCAGTCTAAAAACCCTTGCTCTAAGTCTAAGGTATAACTGTGGAGGTGGAGAACTCTGGGTGTGCACCTGCCTGTAAGTGCAGCCAGCTGTCTGTGTGAGCTCCATGTGGAATTCGTCATGCGTGTCCTGTTATTCTCAGAGTTTATGTTCAGTCGCTCACATGTACAGAAATAGCTGAATGGTGTGTGGCCTTGTAATCTTGGAACCACATTCTCTCTGTTTGGATCAAAGAGAAGGTTCTCAATATTTGTATGCATGCATATGTGTGTACAGTATATACTGTACTTTTGGATCGTAGGAAATGTCCATGGGTAGTTTTGCAGCTTCCCCATGTTTTATTTAAATATCTATGGTTACCTACAGATTCAACAAATTGACAAAACAGTAGATTTGAACTTGAACACACAAATTGATGACTCTCTTACCCACAATACATGCAGTGAACCACATGTCTTGGAGGAATTTTCCAGACCTGAAAGCAATTAAACTAATTCTGCAAACTGCCTTTCCCACAATTACTGTTGCGCACCACACAAATCATTTCTTTTTAATGAATTCAAGAATTATTCAATGACCTTCAGCCGACCGGATTCTTTCAAAAGTCATCTCACTGCTAATATTAATATCCATGAATGTTCCTAGCCTCTTTTTCCTATATAAAACAAATTTTGATATAATTAAACAATTGCCTATTTATACACTTCCATTATCATTTTCAATAATTTTAATTAGAATTATTGAAAATGATAATTGTTATTATTAAAATTATTTGCATATTATATACAATTTATGTTTTTTTATGTTTATTATGTTAATATCTTGCTAAAATATATATATTTTGCTAAAAGTGTTGGGACGCCTGCCTTTACATGCACATGAACTTTAAAGACATCCCATTCTTAATCCGTAGGGTTAAAATGGAGTTGACCCACCCTTTGCAGCTGTAACAGCTTCAACTCTTCTAGGAAGGCTTTCTACGAGGTTTAGGAGTGTGTTTATGGGAATCTTTGACCATTCTTCTAGAAGCGCATTTGTGAGGTCCGGCACTGATGTTGGACGAGAATGCCTGGCTCGCAGTCTCCACTCTAATTCATCCCAAAGGTGTTCTATCGGGTTGAGGCCAGGACTCAAGTTCCTCCACACCAAACTCGCTCATCCATGTCCAGTCATGTTGGAACAGGAAGGAGCCATCCCCAAACTGTTCCCACAAAGTTGGGAGCATGAAATTGTCCAAAATGTCTTGGTATGCTGAAGCAACAAGAGTTCCTTTCACTGGAACTAAGTGGCCAAGCCCAATCCCTGAAAAACAACCCCACACCAAAATCCCCCCTACACCAAACTTTACAATTGGCACAATGCAGTCAGGCAAGTACCGTTCTCCTGGCAACCACCAAACCCAGACTGACACAGAAGTGTGACTGGTCACTCCAGTGAACACGTCTCCACTGCTCTAGAGTCCAGTGGCGGCGTGCTTTACACCACTGCATCACACGCTTTGCATTACACTTGGTGATGTAATGCTTGGATGCAGCTGCTCGGCTGTGGAAACCCATTCCATGAAGCTCTCTACGCATTGTTCTTGTGCTAATCTGAAGGCCACACAAAGTTTGGAGGTCTGTAGCTAACTGACAGAAAGTTGGTGACTTCTGCGCACTGTGCTCCTCAGCATGCGCTGACCCCGCGCTGTGATTTTGCGTGGCCTACCACTTCGTGGCTGAGTTGCTGTTGTTCCCAGTTGCTCCCACTTTGTTAGCCTGGATGCCACCCGAACTTAGCCCCGCCCACAACATTTTAACTCTGGCAGTTCGGTCTGGACTTGATCCGTAGAGAAGTAATTATGCCCGAACAGAAACTGTTCGGACCAATGAAATTGTCAGGGCGGGCTTTAGACGATGATGGACAGATGATAAACAGTAACATAATCATCCACGTCACCAAAGAGCGATTGGGTTGAATTTGTTCTAATCCTAAACTGAGAACTTGTTCGTATATGCATTCACCTTTACTATTTCTCTCAGAAATGATGATTGTGTTGGTAAGTACTCTGTGTATCCTTAAATTCTTTTTCTACAACACCGGCAAAGATCGTTTACACTCATCTTTTTCTTCTAACGTTACTTCCAGCGTGCGGGCAGACAGGGTTGCCAAGTTTTTACAACAAAACCCGCCCAATTGCTACTTAAAACTAGCCAAAAACAAGCCCAATAGCTTTCCGGGGGGGTTCTCCGGAAAAAAAAAGGCATTTGGGGGGTAAAATATGTGTTATTTAAACTAAAATTCGCATTCCCGGGTCAGTATATCACATAATTGGGGTCGCTTCAACCCACGGATTTGGCAACACAGTGCAGTTGAGTTCTGTTCTTTTGACAACTAACGTTATGCGTCGCTCCGTTGCTCTGATTGGTTGTAGGTCTATCCAATTGAGGTCTTTCCTGGTTCGGTTGAAACACGCTTCATAATCACAGCCCAACGGAGCAGTATCAGACTCAAATTCTGACTAGGATTGACTACCATCGTCAGGCTACCACTTTGTTATAATACCACTAACAGTTGACAGTGGAATATTTAGTAGTGAGGAAATTTCACGAATGGACTTATTGCACAGGTGGCAACCTATCATGGTGCCATGCTTGAATTCACTGAGCTCCTGAGAGCGACCCATTCTTTCACAAATGTTTGTAGAACCAGTCTGCATGACTAGGTGCTTGATTTTATACACCTGTGACCATGGAAGTGATTGGAACACCTTAATTAAATGATTTGGAGGGGTGTCCCACTACTTTTGGCAATATAGTGTATATTAGTATACCTTCATGTATTCATAAATGTAAATATGTGTGGCTAGTTCAAACCAGCTCATGATCAAATCTAGTTCAGTTTAGTTCCTTTGCATTCCTATTAGTTTACTCAAGCTCATTTTGTTGCACTATTTTCTTTCCGCATGTTTCACAGTTCTATTTTTAACAAAACATTTCCATAATGGGGTTCCAGAATTGTTCCCCAATCATTGTCAACAGTTTGACTGTTGACCTACAACAGATCAGCTACCTTTTGTTATGTACAGATAAATGGTCTCAAAGCTAACACACATGGACTACAAGTCACAAAGCTCACAGTGCTTGAAATTATGGGGTCTTTAAATGCGTGTGATGTCCATAGACTTGCCATCTGCTGGTGTGTTAAAGTTTGTCTCTGGAAGTGTGGAGGTCTGTTTCTCTTAACAGTGAGACAGGTGTGTCTGAGAGTGTGTATGTGTGTTTTGTGCTGGTTTTACTGGATTCAGAAGAGAACTGAGATAACAGGCACACTGGCCCAGAAAAGAGACTACACTGTAAAAAAAAATTAAAACTGAAAAATTATACTGGTAATTTTTTTGCCAGGACATTATACAGTAATTTTACAGATTTAGTAATTGAACCCTAAAACACAACATGGTGCATTGCAGCATTAAAAATACAAGTAAAACACCTGTAAATAACCAATATGGAAAATTCCTTCATATATATATATATATATATATATATATATATATACAGTAAATTAAACCCTATTTTTACAGTGTACAGATATACAGCGGTACAGCATGGTTTTCATTCCTGTGTTAGAGAGCTAAATACAGGTGCGTTTTAGTTATAAATTGTGACAACCTTACTTTACTAATAAACTGACACCCTTTTTTCTCAGGTCTCACAACTGAATTTTAAAAGTGAGTGAGGAAAAGTGAGGACTGCAGTGAACAACTAGTTGCCTGTCACCTTGTAGTGTTAGTATAGTCACTCTGAAATGCACATATTTGGGCTTGTTTTCGAGTGATGTTTTGATGGGTGTTTTGGTCTTCCATCGCTCCCATTAGTGGTTTTGGCATAATTTAAAATGTGGCGTAATTTTGGTGTAATAAAAAAAAGCTGTTGGTCAACATAGATTTGCAGAATGAATCTGCCCCTTGATTGGAATAATTTATTGAATTACATAATGTCAGTTTTTCAGATTTTTCCAGTGTTATGGAAGTTGCAGTTTTCACTGTCTCTATGTTTACAGACATTATATTATGAATAGAAAGGGACTTGACATCAGTTATTGGTTCCCATGGACAGTATTCAAGCTGCTGTTGTTTTGAATGGTTCGAGACACAATCCATTAGTAAATATGGCTGTCAATCCCTGACTTTGTGATTGTAGCCAGAGTTTGACTGTGTCTGGTGTTTAAAGGGGTGGTAAACCACGATTTCACTATTCTAACTTTAGCTAATGTGTAATGTTGCTGCTTGAGCATAAACAACATCTGCAAAGTTACAACGTTCAAAGTTTAAAGCAAAGGGAGATATTTGCTTTTAAAGAAATCAGTTTCTAAGAACTACAGCAAACGGCCAGTAGGCGACTACACACATTCCTCCAGGGTTGGTGACATCACCAGGCTCAATATTTACATAAACCCCTCCTCCGAGAATATTAAATAAGGGGGGGTGAGGCCATTTTGTATCGCGGCGCTGTTGTGGTTAGTAGGCTGGAGTGTTGTTGCCGCGATGCCAAGGAAACGCTGTTATTTTCATCCGGATTGCAGGTCTGGGGTACTTGCTCTGTTCAGCCTTCATTGGGACGGGGGTGCGTTGCAGAGCGTTTAACATACAGCATGTTATATGCACGTGTGTTTGAGTCAGCGGGGAATCAGGCGCGCGCGGGGCTCCCTGCAGCACATCCACGGAGGAGAACATCCACCGTCTTCACGATTTCAATGCCAGATTTGCACAACGTTAGCTGCGTGAAAAAAACACTGCCGGTGCGTGGATGCATGACGCGCGCGCTGCACATTTCACGGAGGACAACACAAACTTCCACAAACTTCGCGAGTTCAATACAGGATATGCACAACGGCTTGTCCTGAAAGCTGGATTTACAAACAGAAGCTGTTTACGGGCCACAACCTGTAAGTCTGATTTATTTTTCATCGATGTGTTTTCCTGTAATAGGTTGTAGCAAGGAAGTAAACAGATGACAACGCTGTTCTGCAAACCAGTCTGTTAAATGCTCATTCATACTTAACGTTATCCGACGAACACCTATCGTTACAAACACTAACGTTAAAATCTCAACAGCGAACCTGGCATTAGTGTAAATGATTCTTTGATTAGAGCTTTTATGTATTGTTTATCTACAGGCATGCTAAACATGCTTCTGTGTGTGATTTGGCTAACTTACTAGTTAAAGCCAGTGCTTAGTGTTTGTTTTGGGTTAGTTCTTGTGACAGATATTTGGCTATAATCGTTCTAAAAATACAAAAGTTAAAGTGCCATTCAGTAGCGATCATTATAGATCCGCAGTCTTTACTCTTGAGGACTGAACAGGTTCTGCTCGATCATCTTCACTCAAATGTTCTGGGTCTGATTCGGGCTCAGATTGGTATGGTTTTATTGACGCCGTTGTTTCTAACACTGACCAAAGCACAGCCTCCGATAAAGGTAAGGGGCGTGACGTTTCCGACATACGTGCACTGCGGTTAGCGAATCAGAACACACTGGGCCAGCTAACCAATCTGAGCCCATCGCGTATTTTTGAGGGACTGGCTTCATACAACCCGGAAAGCATCAGACCGTTTTACAAGGAGGGACAGAGCAGTGTAGAATAAAGGTCAAATATATGAAAAATAAGGCAATTTTTTTTTTTAAACGAAGCATGAACACATGTTACAGTGCACCCCACAAACACAGTCAAGCCTTCAAAAGAATGTGTTTTACCACCCCTTTAAAACGTGTCACCTACCCCTTCATTTCATGTTGTACAACTCAGTACTAAACTAGACTTAATCTCTGTGAACATCTGCTTGTTTAGAGACAGAAGTATTCTGCAGTCAACTGCTGGGATTGAGTGACTGAAAATAAAGCCTACACTGCCATCCACAGGCTAATACACTGACCACAAAAAGCCACACATTTACTGCATTATGCAAATGCTATTTTTATTTAACAGTATATATACACACTACCATTACAAGAAATCTCTTATGCTCACCAAGGCTGTTTATTTGATTTAAAAAAATAAAATAAAAAAATAAAGCGTGATTATTGTGAAATATTATTACAATTTTAAATAATTTTCTGTTTTAATTTATTTTAAAATCGAATTTCTTCCTGTGATAGCAAAGCTGAATTCTCAGCATCATTACTCCAGTCTTCAGTGTCACATGATCCTTCAGAAATCATTCTAATCTGCTGATTTTTTTTGTTGTTGTTGTAGAAATTGTTTTCTAGAAAGTTCAAAAAAATAATTTGAAATACGAATATTATGTAACATGTCTTTACTGTGACATTTGATCAATTTAATGCATCCTTACTGAATAAAAGTATTTATTTCTTTCTTTCATATAAAATCTTCTGCATGTTCTCTATCCTCTGCATCAAACCATAGTGTTTACATTAAAAATGCTATGATGATCTTGTCAGTTGTGATCAGATTTTTTCAGCAAAACTTTGCAACTACCTTTTTTACCACTAGGTGGCAGGAGAGCACCTTTACACTATTACAGAGTACTTAGAAGGGGTTTTGGGATACTTTTTGAGTGTAAATCTTGGAGTTAACACATTTACTTTATTAAGTCTTGGTGCTCATGCAAGAGATGCCAAGTTCTTTTCTGACCCGTTTCCTCTCTCTATCCAATACAATCCCAATAAATAAAATGAAAACAATGTTTTTTTTTGTTACCAGACAAACTGTCCCTGTGCTGTTCTGACCGGTATTTAGCTAACAATTTTAGGCAGCTTATCTGCATTGATTGTATATGTTTTTTTGTTGTTTTTGTATGGCATACATGTCTGACCTGTTTCGTTGTTGCCTCTGACAGTCATTTCTGAACTTGAGAGGTGTTAGCAGGCGTGCATATGTCCATGTGTTTAATTCAACGGCATTCTGCCAAATTTGCCCCCAGTCATAACATTTTGGCCACTCAGCGTCTGGCATCGGCCAGTACCAGCTTGAAGCCACTGGCATCACTTTGATGCTGGCACAAGCTGTGCACATCTGGCCTGTTGTTACTAAAAGGACACAGTCAAACAAACAGGCATTCACTCTCTCTGTCGTCCTTTCTGTTTGTGCAAATAACATGTTGAGGTGTAAATGTGAAAGTGAAAATGTCATGGATATTCAGTGTGATTTTGTTGACGTGGCATTTAACACTCTTTACTGAAGCTAGTTTTCATTGTACAGAGGTATATTTGCGAATATCGAATGCATGCATTGATAGTTTGCTATCGATATATGACATTGGTGGAAAGCCTGCTGAGCAAGGGATTGAACAACCTTAATTATGTATGTATGTATGTATGTATGCATGCATGTATGTATGTAATAATGTATGTATGCATTACAAAGACTTCTATTGTTATATTTTTGATTTACTGAAGTGCCAATATACCGTCTGTACTTAGACTGTATAACTGGAGCACAGTGATAATGATTTCATATAGTATAGTGGACTGTTTCTGGTTTGTGTTTTCCAGTATTCTATCTGATTACATTGTAATCCAGATGTGCTCATGGAAACAAGCTCTTACATAAGTGTGTTTTTAACATTTTGTGTGTGTGTGTTTGTACTCAGACAAGCGAGAATAGTATGAAGACACATAAAGTTGTTTATTAAGTCTGAATTTGACTTTTTTTTTCTTATATCCGAAGAAAGGACTGAAGCGTGAAATTGTTTGAGTGCAATACTTTTGTACTGCAATAGGGGGCGATAAAGAGACTAGTTTGATTTGCACCTCAATATAGTTCAAGATAGCACATTGCTATTATTTCTGAAGGATATAGTATGTAAACTCAGTGTATTCACCAAAATGACATACTACATTTGTTAAAATATTTAGCATAACATTGAGTTGGTCTGTCTGTCTGTCTATTGTTCCATCCATCTATCTATCTATCTATCTTATGGGGTTGTGCCAGATTTGTTCCCCAGTCACTGTGTTAACAGTTTGAGAGTCGACCTACAACAGATCAGCTACCTTTTGTTATGTACAGATAGCTAACACACATGGACTACAAGTCACACAACTCTATGGGCTTGAAATGATGGGGTCTTTAAATGTGTTTGATGTCCATACTTGCCATCTGTCGGTGTGTTACTGGAAGTGTGGATGTCTGTTTCTCTTAACAGTGAGACAGGTGTGTCTGAGAGCGTGTATGTGTGTTTTGTGCTGGTTTTACTGGATTCAGAACTGAGATAACAGGCACACTGGCCCAGACAAGAGTCTACACTGTAAAAAATACAAACGGAAAATGATACTGGTACGTTTTTCACCAGGACATTATCCAGTAATTTTCCAGGGATTTAGCAATTTAACCCTAAAACACAACACAATGCATTGCGTTATTCGAAATACAAGTAACTAGGCATGTGCCGGTATCAAATTTTCATGTTGCGATTAATTGCTGAAGCTTTTATCACGGTATACGGTATTATCACGATATTTAAAAAAAAAGTTGCAAAAAAAGTGTTGTCATACTATAACAGGTTTAAAAACTTTCTTATAACAAAAGAACCAAACATTTAAATACAATAAAGCAATACACAAAAATGTATAAAGTAAACAAATATTTGAAGATTAAAGTGCTAAAGAATTATAAAGAACAATAGGTAACACTTTACAATAATGTCTCGCCAGTTAATGCATTAACATTAACAAAGAGCGAATAGCTAAATTTTTACAGAAGTTATTCTTCTTTGATAATGTTAGTTTAAAAAAGCAACTGTTAGTGTAAGCTCAGGTCCATTAAATAATACAGTTACAACTTTTGATTTTAATAATGTGTTATTAAATGCTGAAATGTACATTTTAACTAAGATTAATTTAGAAGTATTTTTCATTTTCAGTTTGTTAATGAATGAACTAATGTTAAATAATGGAGCCATATTGTAAAGTGTGTGATTGAACAACAGTCATGTCATTTAAAACTTTAAAAAAAAAAAATTAAGTTTGAAAATGACTTTACGTCTTTAAGTATTAGGTTATGTGATGACGAGCACCAAATTGTGGTTACTGGGGAAACGGCTGTATTTCTGCTGTTCCATCAGCGCCCTCTGCTGTCTGAAAGTGAATGTGCACTTCAGTGCGCCTTCCGCCATGTGCTCGGCTCATGAACGGTCTGTTTACATCAGTGTGCGTTCCTCTTTGACGCGTTGTTCATTTTAAACGGTTGATGGGTAAAGTATTCTTAAAATACATTCTAAAAATCGGAATAATTCGTAATAAATAATTATTCACGGTATTTTGAAGTGCCCACGATAACAATATTGTGCATGTTCATTATTGCGGTATATCGTATTACCGTTTACCGGCACATGTCTACAAGTAACATACCTGTAAATAACCAATATGGAAAATTCCTTCATATATATATATATACAGTAAATTATACCCTATTTATCTATCTGTCTCTCTATCTGTCCATCTGTCTGTCTGTCTGTCTGTCTGTCTGTCTGTCTGTGGCTCTTATTCACATTTCTTTGTGTTTCTCTCTTTTTCTCTCTGCCTAACTCTCTCTTTAGGGAGTAAGTTTAAAAGTTCCCTAGCTTTGTCCATGCATACTCAGGAATGTGTTTTAAATCCAGTGCTGGAAATAGTGCAGCAGAACGACTATAGATAGAACGAGAGGGATGCAATCTCAGGCAGTGACATCATCCGCTGCATCTAAATTATTAGTGTGTGTACAGTGTGTGTACAGTTTGTGTGTGTGTGTGTGTGTGTGCGAGTGTGTGAGAGAGAGACTAAGTGATGGTGTGTGTCAGTCCGCAAATGGGAGGTCTGGGTTTCGCTTCCGAAATTCCAAAATAATTGAGAACACATCTCAGTGGATTTTCACCTCCACACACACCCTCATTACGGTGTTATCTGGAGCTCATTGACTGCTGTATGCCACTGACCTGTGCAACATTATGAGGGAAACAGTGAAAGTGAAAGAGACGTTAAAAACACTGGGTTGAGTTCAAAGAACAGGAAGTTCTCTGCATGGGGCGTCACCGCTGACCAATTAATGCCACATTCACAGGGTCACACACACTAGGATGGGTTTGTGTGTGTATGTGTGTGTAAAACTGGTTCTCAGCCAACAGGGAACCAGGCTTCAGGGAAGAGCCTTTAATAGTGAACAGGCAGAACTAGTGACTAGTGATGTTTAAGAGACTGGGGCAGATTTACCAGTAAATGTTCCCATAAACAGCCACTTCCTTCAGTTAATTTAGAGCTATAACGGGATAATCCAGGAATCTCGTGCTTTTTTACCCACTTCCTGTACTCTCACTCGCTCGTTCACTTGTTTAACTACTCTACAGAGGGTTTCCTTTTATCTTAGCCGAACTTTTGAAGAATACGGTTTGGAGTGGATACGATTTTTTGAAAAGTCTCCCCAAGGCTTTAAATAAAAAAATACAGTAAAACCAGAAATATTGTGAAATGTTATTGTGATGGCAAAGCTGAATTTTTAGCAGCCATATTAGTCTTCAGTGTCACATGATCCTTCAGCAATCATTCTAATATGCTGATTTGCTTCTCAAGTAACATTTCTTATCAATGCTGAAATAATTTGTGCTGCTTAATATTTTTGTGGAAACCAGATTACAGGATTTGTTGATCAATAGAGCATTCAATATAGGCAAGTTGGTGGGTTTCCTCAATGACCAGGGGCCTCATTTATAAAACTTTGCGTAGGATTTGCGTCAGAAGTGGCGTACGGATGAAACATAGGACGTGCGTACGCACAGAAATATATAAAACCGTGCGCACGCATATCCTACGCCGTTTTCCCTTAATAAATCACAATCAATTCTAAATGTAGCGCAGCTTTTACGGCTTCATGTCACGCCCATAGTTGCCCATAAATAGTCCGTGAAACGCCCACAAGTTAATATTCATCGATTGCGAAATCATGGCAAATACAGAGAGGAAATCAAAAAAACTTAACTTCACTCAATGTGAAGTAGAAATTATCGTTGGCGAGGTGGAAAAGAGGAGAAAAATATTTTTTGGAGTGACACAGTGTGGGCATTACTAATGCCAAAAAGGCACTTGAGTGGCAAAAGGTTGCAGATGCCGTAAATGCTGTAGCCTCACAACCTCGGACCATAGCCAAAATAAAAAAGAAATGGTCGGACATTAAAGTCGAGGCAAAAAAGCGTCTAGCGTTCCATCGGCAGAGTGCCACGGGTGGGGGAAAGGGGACACCGGAGCTGACCCCTCTTGATGAGAGACTGGCGGCAATTATTGGGGAATCCCTATTAATCCCTATCCCTATTATCTACGTGGAAATGGGAAATAGTTCAGTGCAAATGTAATTTCTTGCAGCTTTCTGAATGGTTGAGACATACGTCATATGTTATTTTATCGAAAATAAAACAAACTAAAGGCATTTGCATGAATACCATGATTCCGTAGCTGATGAAGAAAATTTTACTATGAAAACAACTTTCCCCAGTGGACAATTAATACATCTATCTATTTATTTATCTATTTATCTATATATCTCCCTAATTATCTATCTATCTGTCTATCTAATTGCATCTATATCTGCTCCGCCAGACGGACACATTGACGAGAATATCAGTTTTGTACATTATTTCGTTCTGTTTACCATATTATTTATGAGGATGAATTGCATAACATGGCAATATTATTGCAGAACATATTTCACTTTTTTTTTTTTTTTTTGCATTTCTTTTGTAATTTTCGTTTGATTTCGTTTGTTTTACACTGCAGATCGATCAAACGGGTGTTCGTGTAGGCTGTTAATTGTAATACTTGCTTTGTGAAGTCTTCATGTTATTTATGAGAGGCAGTATTGCCATTTCTTTTACACAACGGTCAACAGTTTCACACTTTCACGTTTCTTCCATCTGCCGACGGTGTCGCCATTTCTCATTTCACCCGTTTTTGTGCGTACGCCTGGGTCAGAGCTTGCGTGAAGGACCGCACATTTTCCCGTCAAGTTTGCTTTTTATAAATACCAATTATTGCGTAGAGAGCGGCGTACGCCTTCTTTTGTGCGTACGCAACGTTTATAAATGAGGCCCCAGTTGACTAATTGGTCTTTAAGGGATAATTGACCCTGAAATTAAATTTCAATTTCAAATCTGGCATTACTCACCTTCCTGGCAATGACATCCCTGTATGATTTACTTTCTTTTGCAGAGCACAAAAGAAGATGCTTTGAATAATGTCTCAGTGTTTATTGTCCATGCAATTAAAGTTAATGAGGCTTACTGACTTTAATTATATGGACAAAAACAGGTCAGATATTCCTCAAAATATCATCATTTGTGTCCCACGCTTGCGCTACGTCCGATGTCATTGTCGCGCCAGTTACGCTTTTTTCATAAGTTGAATACGGAAGGCGCTCTGCCGGAAGCTTGATATTTTACTTATAACGTGTTAAATATGGATACTTTTCTGACAAAAAACCCATCAATTCACTTCAGAAGGCCTTTATCAACCCCCCGGAGCCGTGTAGATTACTTTTATAATGGATGGATGCACTTTTTTGGTCTTCAAATTTTTGGGCTGCCATTCACTGCCATTATAAAGCTTGGAAGAGCCAGGGCATTTTTTAATATAACTCCAATTGTATTCGTCTGAAAGAAGAATGTCATATACACCTAGCATGGATTAAGGGTGAGTAAATAATGGGTTAATTTTCATTTTTGGGTGAACTATCCCTTTAACTCCTAATGCTCGTAGCCAGTTTTGTGCCTGATTACAGTGCCATTATTCATCATTTGATCCTCATTTGATGAATTCCCACCGCCACGCCCTGAACCACAGCACGAATCTGAATTATTTCTGATTTTTTTTGCTCCCACTGAAAGAGATGCCCACACAATGATAGTAATTAAAAAATAAATGAGGAAATCCAATCTGCAATAGTGCTAAATAATTGTTTCCTATAGTTTAGGAGTAGAGTGTAGTAATTATAATTGTCTCAATAGAGGCCAGTTGGAGGTCTTAACCTTGCTAAAGTGTGTGTGTCATTGCACTGCCTGACCGAGTAAGATGTGTGTTTCTTCCACACCCTGCCAGGTCTGTTAAGGGCGACTTGTAACAAGCCCCAACATAATAACAGACCGAATCTGCCTTATCTTACCTCAGATACACTATCCACCCTTTAGTCACCCCCTCCTTCTGTTTCATCCCATCATCCTCTCTCCCTGTGTGTGTGTGTGTGTTTGCATAACATTAATGGGGAGACTTATTGATATTGCACTCAATAACACACAACACGCATATCTGCTGCTGTTCAGTGCGGAAACATTGACGCTTTGAGCTGTGTGTGTGTGTAATGGATTGACCTCAGTGCCATATCCTTTTCTCCTGAGGAACAAGCCACACACACATACACACGATGCAGCTGTTGGCCACATGGGCATCTGTCCCTGCCACTGGCAGCCACAGTCTGCTTTCCCATCATCCCTTGGGGCGGCAAGCTTGGCTCGGGCTCTGTTCTGTGGTTTATCTCCACCATTTGCTCGTCCTCTCACACTCCCTGATCTTTCCATCTCTATAGGATTCTTTCTCTTCACCTCTGTCTATTTTAAGCATTGTACGTCTTGTTTTATTTGGCTCGTCTCCCGTCTATATTGATTGGCATCCGTTCTCAGTGCAGATGTGTGTCTGGCACTGCCTGCAGGTCTGCCTCTGAGCCTAAAGTGTTATTTATGGATTTAAACAGACATTCTTTAATTCAAACCTCAGACTTGTGACATTTCCTGATCCTGTTGGGTTATCTTACCTGTTTTTCTTCATCAGAGATTCACCAAATGTCTTGAGTTTCTTCTGTGAGTCTGGGCATGGCACAAGAGATTGGATCCAAACAACCTTCCAGTAACCAGATGGTCACATTAAACAACACAACGACCAAGTCATTAGCAGGCCGCGAGCTAACTCTGAGCCACAGCCTGAGATCAGTGCGAAAATTAAACTGAGGCGTAAAGATTCTTTTGATTGGGATTCTTGATAACAATAATTGTTTTCACGATCATATATTCATCTGAGATTCATGACCTGTGTATTTGGAGTTCCTGTATAAGTCAGTGCTGTGGTAAAACTACCTGACCCGATGCTTTCTCAGTTTAACCTGAGGCTGTGTTTGTGTTTTCTTGGACAAACCTATGGCATGAAAACGGAAACTTCTTTTCAGTTGGGTAGAAAGTTACATGGTGTTGAATTGTAATGAAACTTGTTTGCGCATGATGTTGTGTTTATAAAAAACAGAGGGATATTGGATCGGCTCATTATCACTGCTGATAGATCTTTGATTGTCAAGTGGTTGATGTCAGTTTGTCTCACGCAGATATTGCAAATACAGACAAATATTGTACATTGTCACATTTTCTAGTCTTCTCCTCCGAGCCCCTTCTGTCTCGTGCTTTGATTTATGATGGGCAGCATATGCTGCAAATGCGACCGTGTTCCCCTCTGTCCCAAACACACATGCATATAACTTGTTGTGTATAAGTAGTTCACATGATAAATGTAAGTTAACACTAAAGTGAATATATGCTTCTAGTTTTAATCATTTAAACAGGCTTTTGAAGTTTGGGCAAAAACTTCTGGCAGTGTTGTGTTTTAAATTTTTTTAACAGCTCTGGATGTCATATGGTGATTGTGAAACACACGGGGCACTTCACTACATGATTTCATGGTGAAATTTGTTATTTTCCATGTTAATCTGGTCAGTTTTGATCAAGAACAATCCACTGTGTCTTTAAATCAGCGTGAGCAGCGCGGCAAATATAGACTCGGCGGCGAAACGATCGCGGCACTGCTGCTTCTGCTTCTGCTCCTGCGATGCACTGCCGTGCCGCCTCTGCTTGCGATGTGAATGCTCTAATCTGTTAACATGGGCGCCGAATAAATATGTGCTGCTTACCCCCTGCTAACGCGCCTGCCACACTAAAATCAAGCACGAGAATTGACGAGTCCCTAGTGTCAACGTTACTGTGTGTGTTGCACTGAATATTTTTATTGCTGGGTGCCTGGGTGGTGGTTGTTGTTACAATAGTGTGACTGTAATTACGGATTAATATTTGCACAGGAGTTCATGAAGTGCCCTGTCTTAGAGCTTTTTACTGTGTGTAAAAAAAAACCGACTTATGTTCACTTCTGTAAAAAGTTGGCTTAGTTGGTTATTATTGCTCTATATAATTCAAATGGTTCTAAAGCAGAGAGAAGAGAAACATTTCTCATTCAAAGCACTGAAAGCAGTGATTTATGTTTTCTTTTTCAGGTTTGAAAATGCCACATCTAATACCCTGTACCATTCAATTTTATTTTATTTAATGACATTTATGTCAAAGATACAGGAGAGTGATAATACACACATAACAGCCAATACAATCTGTTGTTCAATATCTGACTGCTTGTATTGCCTCATGACTGATTAAAAATTTGCCTTGTTGTGTGCAGTAGAATTTTGCTGCATCGCAATGCATCGTAGAATCTAATTGAATCGAATCGTTACCTGGTGAATCGTAATCGAATCGAATTGTGAGGGCAGTGCCAATGCACACCCCTAACAACTCGTATTCTTTCGGAAGTTTCATACGCAAATGTTTTAACAGTGGCTATTGTGTTGGGTCCTTGCCACCACGAGATAAATCGGCATTGCAAATTGAGCTTGACTTGAATCGCCTTCTTTTAACTGAAAGTACTGCCAAGCAACACGTTTTCTGTTCACGAGTTCCATTTTCACCTTCTCACAGTCTGCATTCGAACGGTCCACTTAAGCCGCGTTTCCACATCAGGAACTTTCCCCAGGAACTAGGGACTTTGAGCTGGTACTTGGTGTGTTTCTATCGCAGGAACCAGGGTCTAAATGAAGTTCCGGGTAAATATTTCCCCCTCCGATAGACCCTGCTCATGAGGTAAACACTAGTAAACACCTTCCCTTAATCAAAAGCTGGCGTAATTACGTCGACCAGTGTAGCGCGTAGCTACGCAAGTCTAGGGTTGGGTTCGGTGGAAAAAAATTCTAAGGTTCGGTAGAAACCGAACCCTGTCAAAAAGCCCAATATTCGGCTGAATCCGAAACCGAATCCTGGATTCGGTGCATCCCTAGTGATTATAAAGGGAGTGTTCTTTGATCTCTTTCTGTATATAATGGCTCTATATATGGCTTGATTTACTGACGAATAAACAGCAATAAACGACCATCTAACTGTACAGGAATCATTACATATATATAAAAAAAACCCGGATCACAGATTAGGCATTAGAATTAACATGGTTACTTACATACTTCCTACTCACAATTCTGTTTGTGGCGAAATTGTGACTGATTTACCAAAGAATCCACAGTGAAATGTATATAAATAATACTCTACTAAGACATTCACATAGTTGAAAATAAATATCCACTTTAGCATTGTTATTTTTAGTCCAGTGATCCTGTATCTCTCTTCTCATCTCACTAACTCGCCAGTGGGCGGGGCCAAAGATGTGATGATGTAGAAGAAGCATAGACTGTAAAAAAATATGGACATAGTGTCCGTGACGTCACCCAGAGGTTTCTGAAGAGCGTTTCTGAAGCCTAAAGTGTGGCCGTTGCCCATCTTGACAACTGAAAATGGGCTAAGAGGAGCTAACAGGTGGAGTGGGTGGAGCTAACAGATAGCAGACAAACGGCTAGTAGGGACAGCAGCGGCAATACACCTGTCACTCAAGTGACCACGCCCTTAATTATGCAGAACTTTAAGGCTTAATATAATTTAAACGAATGAGTTATAAAAACATTCACCCCCCTCACAGTTGTCATGACGGGCAAAATTAGCTGTAAAGACCAAAACCACAATTTGTACCTGGCTGTAAACATGTATTTTTCTGCTGTAAAGTTGGGCATTTTAACATGGAGCTCAATGAGATTCTGCTCCCTACTGGATCCTGTCCCTAGCGGCCAGTCGATGAATTGCAGTTTAAGTTACTTCCATATATTGGCTTCAAGAGAAACTGGGGGAGGTTGCCGCTTGACGACATTGATCTGATTCTGCAGAGGCAGTCTTTTGTCACTCTATTACGTCATAATGTGACAAAATCTGAAACTAGTTGTTTTCGGAGCTTGCTTTCAATAAAAATGTTTTTGAGCTAAAAGGAAGTTTTGAGTTCGGAAACTTACAGTGTTTTTATAGTACAGTGACCTCTTACATGTCAAAAGATCAAGGAAAATTTTATTTCTCAATTCATGACTTGACTCATGATGGATGGATGGATGGATGGATGGATGGATGGATAGTTTGGTAGATGTTAGGTACACTAGAGGATTAGTTATAGGATGAGATAGACGATTAGAAAATATAAGGATGGAGATATATATATATATATATATATATATATATATATATATATATATATATATATATATATACTGTATATATATGGAAAATGTAAAGATGGATAGGTACTGTAGACGGTTAGTTAGATGTTTGAAGGATAGATGACAGACAGATAGAAAATGTAAAGATGGATGAATGGATAGATTTTGACTCTTTATTCTGCTATCAAGACTTGACTTTGACAACTCACTTCGGATGAATGACACCCTCTCGTACAAATCTAATCAAAGCAGCTCATCCTCGGCAGTGTGTGATTACTGTTTTCTGTCTGGTTTGTCCTCATGCAGGCAGGCTGCCATTGTGTCTCTGTTCTGAGAAAGATGTAAGGAGGACAATAGAGCTGTCCATTCCACAAGCAGCAGAGCAGCGTATTCTGAGAAAGTTAGAGAACTCCGAGCTTGTAATTTGCATGTCTGTGTCACGGCCCTCTCTGCCAGTTTATCGCGCTCCAAACCTCTAATTTATCCAGATCAGATTTGCACATTCTAGTGGTTCTCATTCACTCTGCCGCCCCATTAATTACAGAGCAGCTCTGCTGTTTGCAATCTAAGATCTCATTTCTGTTTCTCTTCCCTCTCTCACACAAATACTGTCACGTTGGGACATTTTTTTAATATATTTTTTTTTGTTTGTAAAACATGAGAAGATGGATTAAAGGGTTTTAATGGTTCTTTGCAGCATTTTGGGTGAACTATTTTTTGCTATGTAGAGTTCTTGAATCTTGGCAGTTTAGTTTTTTTGAGACTAAAAACTTGAAATGTTATAGGTTCTAGATCAGCAAAGAAAAGTCTTCTGGTGTTTCAAAAGACCAATAGAACCTAAAAAGTTTCTTCTCTGGCATCATAGGAACTTAAAAAACAATTCTTGTGGCATCTGTCGCATATGCTCTGTGTCTGTCCTTGGACTTTTATGTTGAAGTGTTTCCTGCGCTTTATTTTGTAGTTCTTTGTAGTTTTTCTTGTTGATTAGACTCCCCAGGTTTCCCATTTACCACTCCCCCTTGGTATCTCGTTAACTTAGTTTCCCTTTGTGTTTATATACCCCAGTGCTTCAGTTGTTGGTTGTCAGTCGTTGTTCCTGTATGTGACTTGTCGTTGGTCTCCTGTTGGTTCTCTGTGGATTATGCTCTTGTTCCCGGATTATCTGTGTTTATGTTTTTGAATAAATGTTTTGTGCTGGCATTTGGATTCTCACTGTGCCTCATCCCTTCTCTCACGTAACCGCATCAGGCTTTTAAAACATTTTTGGACCCTTAATTTTTAAGAGTGCAGATGAATCTACAACAATTCTCAAAATTGTTAGCTTTCATTTCGCATGTCTCATTTATTTCCTCCTCCTTACAAATACCCTTCAACCAGAAGCATTTACACATGCTTTTCATGCTCAAGCTCAACCACCATTATTTTCAAAGCTTTTGGATCGTCTCTGTTTCCATGGAACTCTGGGAACGCAGTGATTATAGGATGTTTGTAGGGCTTCATGCTGGGAATAAGACAGCATCCTGTCAGAGATGCTTTTAATGTTTATTTTCTGCAGTTTTATTCAAAGTTTGTTCTTATTTGCATCATTGTTTGTGTGTATTCATATAATTATGTATATAGGGCTGAGACCTTTTTTTAATTTAAAATGTATTTTCCATTTGTTTAGTTTTTACAAATTTTCACTCTTTGACTGTTAATTTCTATAGTGTTTTCTACTTTCCGTTTAGTCTTAGTTTTTCAGTATATTTAGTTTAGTGCATTCACAGCTTAAAACTATAATTTTTTTTAAAATACACTTTATTTTTCAGGTGTATTTATTTTAAGGTTTTATTTTATTTACGTACTGATTAATATTAAGTAAATACATGTACTTACTATAGGGTTAGGGTTTGTTTAGGGTTAGTTGCATGTAATTATGCATAATTTATAGTTGTTACAATATTAACTACATGTAATGCGTGACAATGACACTGTAAAATAAAGTGTTACCTTTTTTTAGAATTCAATGGAGAATTTAATTTTTTTTATATAGCTGCAAGCAGCGATGACGGGCCCAAGCTCTGGCCCCACTGTCAAAAATATGCTTTGCAATTTAGCATCCTCAAGTTTGGTGGCGATCAGATGAGTATATCTAGGAGGAGTATATCAAATTCCAGGGCATGCATTTTTTAAACAACTCTAAATAGCCAACTTACATTTACATTTACATTTAGTCATTTAGCAGACGCTTTTATCCAAAGCGACTTACAAATGAGAGCAATAGAAGCAACTACAACAGTCAGAGGCTACAGTATGCAAGTGCTGTAACAAGTCTCAGTTAATCTAACACAGAACACACAGGATTTTTTTTTTTTTTTTTTTTTTTTTTTTTTTTTTTTTAAATAAATTAGACAGACAGAAAAATGAATAGAATGTTAAGTGCTATTCTTGATTGGTCAGGTGCTGCTGGAAGAGATGCGTCTTTAGATGTTTTTTGAAAATGGCTACAGACTCGGCTGCTCGAATTGAGATAGGCAGGTCATTCCACCAGGTGGGGGCAGTCCAGGAAAAGGTCCGTGACAGTGATTTCATGCCTCTCTGGTATGGCACCACAAGGCGTCGTTCACTGGTAGAACGCAAACTCCTGGAGGGTGTGTATGTCTGAACAAGCGAGTTAAGGTAAATTGGTGCAGAGCCAGTGGTTGCTTTGAAGGCGAGTACCAGTGCCTTGAATTTGATGCGAGCGGCTATTGGTAGCCAGTGGAGTCTGATGAAGAGAGGCGTGACGTGCGCTCTCTTCGGCTCGTTAAAGATCACCCTCGCCGCTGCATTCTGGATCAGTTGCAAGGGTTTGATAGTGCATGCCGGAAGGCCTGCTAGAAGAGCATTACAGTAGTCCAGTCTGGAGAGAACAAGAGCTTGGACCAAGAGTTGTGTGGTCTGCTCAGATAGGAAGGCTCTAATCTTCCTAATGTTGTATAATGCAAATCTGCAGGACCGGGTTGTTGCAGTAATGTGGTCAGTGAATTTTAGCTGATCATCGATCACAACTCCAAGATTCCTGGCTGTCCTGGACGGAGTTATGGTTGATGATCCTAGCTGAATGGAGAGATTGTGATGAAGTGCTGGGTTGGCTGAGACCACAAGCAGTTCAGTCTTTGCAAGGTTGAGTTGCAGGTGATGCTCCTTCATCCAGGCAGAAATGTCTGTTAGGCAGGCAGCAATACGAACACCAACCGATGGATCATCTGGTTGAAATGAGAAGTAGAGTTGAGTGTCGTCTGCATAGCAGTGATAGGAAAAGCCATGTTTCTGAATGACCGATCCCAGCGATGACATGTAGATGGAGAAGAGAAGTGGTCCAAGCACTGAGCCCTGTGGAACTCCAGTGGCTAGATGATGTGACTTAGACACTTCACCTCTCCATGACACCCTGAAGGACCTACCTGACAGGTAAGACTTGAGCCACTGGAGAGCAGTTCCTGAGATGCCCATCTTCATGAGAGTTGACAGGAGGATCTGGTGGTTAACTGTGTCAAAAGCAGCAGACAAATCCAGTAAGATAAGTACTGTGGATCTGGAAGCCGCTCTTGCCTGCCTCAGTGCCTCCGTAACTGAGAGCAGGGCAGTCTCAGTTGAGTGGCCGCTTTTGAAGCCTGATTGGTTGATATCCAGGAGGTTGTTCTGTTCAAGAAACGTAGAGAGCTGGTTAAAAACACGAGGTCAAACAATAACAAACCAGACTACAACAAACAGCCAACTACAGCAAACAGACAGCGTTCTAAAGAACAGCTGAACTACAGATCAAATGAGGAAAATGTAAACAGAACTCACACACTAGCTGTTTTCCCTGATGTTCGATGCTTCTCTCTGACTCAAAGTAAACAATGAACGCTCTATATAGCACGCTGGCTTATGGCCACGCCCAGTGAAACGCGTTAGTTCGCACGAGGTCAAACAATAACAAACCAGACTACAACAAACAGCCAACTACAGCAAACTTACTGTTGGGTGGAGCTAAAGACATAGAGTGCGAAAGATGTTCAGCCCGATGAGATCTATACATGTACCGAATTTCATTCATATATGTGCTACTATGTATCCAAGATTTCAGATTCAATTCTGGGGGCACCTTAGAGCCCCCCTGTCATGCCCGTTTACCAGCTTTGGCCGGCCCTAATGGCCGCATGCACATTTTCAAGAGTTTTGGAGCATGTTAAGGGCCCCAAAAGCATCCGAAACCTTGAAGAATAAGAAGAAGAATCCTAAGGAAAACAATAGGGCCTTCGCCCTTTTAGGACTTGGGCCCTAAAAAAACTCCCAGATCCAAGGCTGCTGGAAAGTGACTGGCTTCTGTTATCACAATCTTTAGTAGTAGATTACAGTAATGAAAAATAATCCTGCAATAAAGGATGTCCAGACTAGAGCAAATATAGATGTTGGAATCTTTATAGAGAGCGAGAGGGGGAGTGTGTGTTCAGAAAGGTGGATTCTAGGATTCTTGCTCTTCTAACTCTCTCCTCTGGTTCACACCCAGGGATTATGGGCTTTCTTAGTACACCATCATTAAGAGAGAGAGAGAGAGAGAGCGAGAGTGAGCCTTTTTCTTTGAGACATTGTATTAAAGAGGTAAAAGATTGCCTGTGTATGTTACTGCATGTCTATGTATGTAAGACTTGATGAGTGTTTTGTCGTGACAGTGTTTGGAAAATGAGGTAAATGTCTAGATTCTAGCCGCAGTGTAGCTCTGAAATCAGGCGAAATTCATTTTCAAATAGAAAGACTAAAGACTGACCATACAGAATGAGTTCAGAATTCACATTTTAATTTTAATTGTGAATGTTTCTGAGCTGCTATACTCTTGTTTTTATAATACTAAGATTATCAGCATGTCAGGAATATGTTTCCATATTTTTCACAAGATGGTGCCATGTCAAAGTACAGGGATCGTTGTAAAACAAAATAATCAGATGAGACGATGCATGAGTCTGAGAGGTATGATATTAGATACAACATTATAGTCGACAACCAGCGGAATTTTATATAATAAATGCATATCGGAATCAATTTGATTTTGGATTGCAAAATGTTTACAGCACTGAAATAGATTTATTGAAAAACTTTGGAAAGCTCAACTCAACTCAATTCAGAGCCATAAACATTTGACCAAAAAAAAAAAAAGAACTAAATATTGTTGGTCAATGCTATGGCGTTTGAAGTGTCTAGTTGTAGGGATGATTCATGATCAACCTCCATTGTGCCCTTGGGTTAGACACTTTAATGTTAGTTTGTGTGGCGTCAGACCATAACATGGGTTAATTTCATGCATTAGGAATCCTTTTAATAATTTTTATCTCTGTAATCCAATATTGAAAATAAGAGCACCCACACAACATTCAGTCAACGTTCACAGTCACAAACAACCCCATATGCATATTTCTTCTATTTGTGTTTTGTGTGTTCTCGTCACATCTTAAAATTGGGCGATGAATAATGTATTTTTAGTGTGTGGGTTGAAAATTTACCCTTTCAGAAATAATACTGGCAATTTTTTTGTAACAGCATGATAATAAGAGAGCGAGGTGTACTGCACTTGTAATTAGATGGCTTCTGTGTGTGCGTGCATGTTTAGGACTTGCTTGTTGGGAAAGGAGTGAACTTTCCATTATGAACTGATAATTCCTCTTTTTCTGTCACTTGAATTTTCCTCTCCACCTCTATCCTAATACTTCCTTCCTCTTCTACTCATCCTTTCACCCTGTGGCTTGTCCACTGCAGTAATTGAGTTCTGAATGGACAGTTCATTAGTGCAGTGGCTGCTCCAGAACCCAGAGGTGCCAAGAATAAGTGCGTCTGCTCAGTCAGCACTTCAGTTTATCCTTCAGTCTGGTCTCCAAACAGAACTGCCCGATTGATAATGTACTGCTTCAGCTTCAATTTTCCTCAGAACTGACCATGCTGATTCAAAATGTACTTTAAGACAAACCTCAGGAACAACATACATCAACCCAAACCTTCAGGATCAATGTGCATCAACCTCACTATCAAGAACAATGTACCTACTGTACTATTATATTATTTATTAATATTTTGAATTAGCTTCTCTGTTATTGAAAAGGATTTTGAATAATAATAATTAATAATAATTTGTTACATTTATATAGTGCTTTTCTGGGCACTCAAAGCGCTTTACATAGAAGGGGGGAATCTCCTCATCCACCTCCAATGTGCAGCATCCACCTGGATGATACGACGGCAGCCATATTGCGCCAGAATGCCCACCACACACCACCTGATTGGTGGAGAGGAGACAGAGTGATGAAGCCAATCGTGTGTATATTATGGGGATGATTAGGAGGCCATGATGGACATGGGCCAATGGGCAAATTTGGCCTGGATGACAGGGTTACACCCCTACTCTTTATCGAAGGACATCCTGGGATTTTTAAAGGGTAACTAAACCCCTGCTCAGAGCTTAACTCCACCCACTGGCAATTTTCAAAAAATGCAGGAAAAAGGGGCAGAGCCCGGCGGACACAGAGGGGACGAACCGAGGGCGGGGCTGAGCGGAGGGCGTGCACCTGAGACCCGCAGGGACGGGTTGATTGACAGCTGTCAGACTCGCGAGTCGCAAAGATGGAGAATGACTGGAGTGACGCCAGCTTTGCAACAGAGCGGTCATTTCTCCTACCTTCACCTGAAGTGGAGGAGGGTGGATTGTCTGTAGACATAAACCCGGAGCCTTATCAATGCGAGCCGCTGCTCAAACTGCGTTAACTCCCGATGCAGACGATGCTAGTGAAGCAGCCGCGCAAGAGAACCGACCTAATCTATCTGCGTCCGCGGCAACCGCTTGCGTGTCAGGGTTTGAAAGCGCGTCTCATGTATGAAAATTATCTGTACACATGACGGGCGGCAATAAAATCGCAAGAAAAGCCTGACGTGTACTGACAACTTCATTATTTAACCGTATTTTCTTCAATACAATGTTAAAGCATGTGTCAAGTGAGTTTCATTCATAATGTTTCCACTTCATGTAATATGACAGTTCATACTGGAGTAAAGCCGTTCTCATCATGTGATTGGGGGAAACATTTCTGAGGGCGTGGTGAGCTCGTGCTAGGGGCGCGGATTGTGAGCCGTTGGAGGTACCATCCTACGTCACGATGTACCACAACGTCCAATAGGAAAATTCAACTGCAGTAGCCACCGTTCAACCTTAAGAGGGCAGCACTTTGGCGGTTTTACACCATATTTTATAGAATTAAAACACTTTATACTCAAATGTCAAAACATTTACTCGAATCAATGAACAGCATTAATAAAGCCCCAGTATTACAGATCATTAACTAAAAAAAGTTGGTTTAGGGTTTAGTTACCCTTTAATGACCACAGAGAGTCAGGACCTCGGTTTATAACGTCTCATCCGAAGGACAGAATGGACAGGATTAATAGTTGCAGGATTAATAGTTGTAGTTTGTTTCAGTTAACCCTTGCATGAATGCTTCACCAATCGTTGTTACATATTCGGGTCTTTAGTGACCCTAACACAATATCTAACACGGATGGATCTCTACCATCCGTCGTGATAATATGAAATTAGAGTAACAATTACAGCAGAATAAAATAAAGCATATTTTCTTATATTTTGAGCTTGGAAGGGCTCAGTTTGAGCTGATGTTTTATACCATCATCACTGTCCTCGTCAGAGCTCATTTCCCAGTACATTCAGCGTCTGGATCATATTCGCGATCTCAAAAATATTCTCAAAACTATCATTTTCAACTACCTATTTAATTTTCGCTGACAGCTTCTTCACCAGATCCACCGTCAAGTGACAGTGACACTAATATTTATACGTTCAGTGCTTCCTCTGCAGTAAATCACTGAGCCATTTCAAGTTTTGCTGATGATACGTCTTATTCATTTGTTTTCTGCCTATGGTAACTGTAACGAGGTTTGTACGTTCGGGGAAGAAGGAGGCGGGAACCGGCGAACAATACAACAAACTTTAATCAAATGAACAAACAAACAAAGTGAAAATAAAAGCGGCAGCCCCTCACGGACGACTGCCGCACACATACATAAACAAAACCATAAATAAAAATACAACTTAAAATCCAGGCCTGGTCCTCTCTCGTCCTTCACTGTCGTCGCTCCTCCTTTATACTCCCGTCACTCCTCCGCGAGAGACGAGGCCAATGCGGCACGCAGCTGGCGCTCATCATCATAATAATGACCGCGGCCTCGTCCCGCTCTCACGGTCCCTCAGCCTCGCTGCTCGCCACATACCCCCAACGCCCTTCGCAGGCCGGGGGGTACCCACGAGCCTGCGCTCTACTCCCCCCCCCTCCCCGGGGGGGCGATCACGGCGGCCGCGGCACCTGGGGGTAAGGACAGCGAGGTGAGAGAATGGAGCCGGGAGCACGAGGAGCGACAGAGACGAGAGAGTGGAGAGAGGAGAAAAAAAAAAAAAATTGTCTGGTTCCCTGACACACTGCCGCTCGGTCCTCAGCCCGCCGAGAGGCTCTTCCTCGCGGTGCTATGCGATGGCACTGGATGCTCGGTGGACGGCTCGATCCTCCTCCGCCCCCTGGCGGCCGGTGGTGGCTCCTCCTGTCGAGGGCAGCCGGAGCGAATCCCATTCCCGCGCTCCCTGCTCCTCCCAAACATGGCGGATGGCAGCAGGCTCCGGCTCAGGGCAAGCGCTGGCGATTCCTCCGCTCCCTCTCGGACGGCAGCCACCCCACCTCGACCCAGGGGCACGGCAGCGAGTTCTCCGTCCCACCGGATCTTAATTCGCTCCAGCACCACCGCCTCGGGCAGCTCCTCGCCCAGTCTTCACGCATCCGCGCTGCCCGACCTCCTCAGCACCGCGATCCCCCTCAGCAGCGAGGGCTCTTCGACAGCATGTCTCTCCTTCCTCCCGGGCTTCGGCACCAGTGTAACGAGGTTTGTACGTTCGGGGAAGAAGGAGGCGGGAACCGGCGAACAATACAACAAACTTTAATCAAATAAACAAACAAACAAAGTGAAAATAAAAGCGGCAGCCCCTCACGGACGACACACATACATAAACAAAACCATAAATAAAAATACAACTTAAAATCCAGGCCTGGTCCTCTCTCGTTTACTGTCGTCGCTCCTCCTTTATACTCCCGTCACTCCTCCGCCAGAGACGAGGCCAATGTGGCACGCAGCTGGCGCTCATCATCATAATAATGATCACTGCCTCGTCCCGCTCTCACGGTCCCTCAGCCTCGCTGAACGCCACAGTAACTATGCGTGAAACGTCACTTCATCATTGTGTTTCAGACTTTGCCACCTTTTGGAAAAAATGTGAATTGCACTTATTCAGTCATCAAAGATTCAAATTTTGTTGTGCAGAAAAAATATACTGTTACACCCCTCGGGTCATTAGCGACCCTATACAGTTTTTGCAAAAAATGAATGGGAAAACAGGCATTCTTTTATAAAAAAAAATTATTTATGTTGTTTATAATGAATTGATTGAAGACTACTAAAAAGGTTGATGTCTAATTTTTTTAAATTAATGATGAGCAGGGTAATAAATGGCGTCTTGGGTAACTAAAGACCCGAGGTATACGTTTAAGGGTTAACAATAACAACGCTGACCTCAATATAGACCTTAATCATGTATTGTCAAACCTTTCTTGTTATTGTATCTCCACTATATTTTTTCTCTTTCTCTTAGTCTCACTCTCTGTATCAATCACTTTTCATCTGAGTAAATTGTTTTGTTTATTGCATCTCACTTTCCTTCTGAACTTTCTTTTCGTCTGTCCCATTTGGCAATTAGCAAATATTCTATGGTAATAAGAGATCTCTCACCCCTGTTTCTGTAGTATTTAAAGGCTGGCCCATGCTAAAAGATTTTTTAAATCTTATCAGATTTTCAAAATGTGAGGGACCACAAATATGATGATAAAAAAATAATACATTTAACGGTTTTGTTCGTATAGTGTGTGGAGTGTCGCAAAGTGACTAAGACAGCACAACACACACTAACAAGTTCCATTCACAAACAATAGGGGTGTGACAAGACATTTATCTCACGAGACGAGATACGAGATTGGATTCACGAGAACGAGACGAGATGTATTTTTAAGAAATACTCAATGATGAAATACATAACTAGACAAATAGTTTGCAGGTGCATTTGAAATGTTTTAACTCATCATCTTGTAATGAATGTCATTTCAGTTCTACTTGAGTATGAATTATCATATGCAGTAAAAGACAACAAGCACTGTAAAGGTTTTGCCAAAAACTCAACTGACTGGCTTCTTTCCTGTATGATTGTCTCTTCGCCTTAGAACTGCACATGAGCTTCTTTTGACCTCCTAACTGAACTCCTTCCCACAAATTGATCATAGATGTTAAGTGCAAAAAATAACCATAATACCATAATCAAAGTACTCAATATTCAAAGTGCAAATAGATACCACATTTTTCTCCAAGCATGATACAGAGCTACGGTATGGTTACAACAAGATAGCCTATATTGGGAGATATTTTTGTACCTCAGGGAGCTGCTTTCAAACAGCGGTAACGTATTGAAATCGCGTTTGAATGCGCGCTCCCTTTTATTTTTATTTTCTGCTGCGCAGCGAATCCTGCGCCACAGTCCAGTCCACTAACATGTAGGGCTGTGCTCAGAATATCGATACAACGATACATCGTCATGAACTCCTGACGATGCGCGTATCGATACAGCAGCTGCCGTATCGATACTGTGTGCTTTTGAATGTAATCAACGCGGCGCGAGCAGCAGTCATTCTGCAAATTCGACAAAATGGAGAAGAGGTTTTCAGTTAATGAATGAATGGAACATTGCGCCGCCTCACATCCATTAAATAGCAGTACTCTTTGTGCTTTGTTGCTATTGATATAAAACAAAGTCTCTGATTTCAAATTATGTCCATTTTATTACGAAATTCAAAAACATAAATACCGTTTTGGCGCTGTGGCGTGAGATCACTTTGGCACAGCTCAGCTCTAGAGAAGCGGTCACGTCACGCGCAGTGCACGTGAACGGATCTTCTCTTCTGCTTTAATACTAAATACCAGTTACAGCGTGAAATAAACATGAATGAACATCTGAACGTGTGTTAGAGTACAACTTACCGAAAATCCGTATCATGTCACATGGAATCACTCGATCAGTGTTTCAAACGCGGAAAGGCGTCAGTAAAACAGCTTGTAAACAATGTCATGTAACGTCACATTTACAAAAATACATATCCAGTGTCCATATTCGTTAGTCAGCTAGAAAAATGTATTTTAGAGAGGAGCATTTTGCTAAATAAATGCCCCATATTACATATTCATTATAATTTTTAATGTTCTTCAATATTTAATGCATGTTTGAATGAATCTGGCAAGTTTTTATGACAGCCACCATTTAAATGTTTATATTTCAAAAAATATGTTTATGATTATGTAATTTGTAAAGTTAATATTATAACTTTATAATTATAAAAAACATTGTAATTTAGTGTTTGTACAAATCAGTTCATTTTTACCTTTAATATTATAGTACAACTGACTCCAATAGTTTACAGCATTAGTTAATAGATTTGTTTTCCCAAATTTGTTTTAGATTTTAGATTTATCGCGAGATTTGTTTTACATTCCAAAATTTGACATGTATTGTACCTGGTATATATACAAAATAATCAATATTGAATCAAGCCTTTGGGCCTTTCCAAAGTCTTTTTGTGACAATGTATTTATTTCATTTAACTCATTGTTTTTTTTATGACAAAAACAACATTGTTTTTCAGTTATCACAACTGTTCTAACACTGGTTATTCAATAAACAGATATTACTGTTACTAAAAGAAATTTAATTCCAAATTGATCCATATCGTGATACTTATCGTATCGTGACTTCAGTATCGTGATGCGTATCGTATCGTGACATTGTTGGTGATACACAGCCCTACTAACATGTAACACACACTCGTAACACATGCTCAATGCGAGCGCTTCACTAACACACACACTCAATGTCTTCTTGTTACGTGATCAGTGGCAGTGCTGCGCACTATGGTCGACTCGAACAGCTTGTGTTGGATAAGCTGATGGAATTGAAGCCACTGTTATCCACCTGAATTAAATTGTTTTTATTTTTATAAAAAGCACAATTAGAGTGGAGGCGTAATGTAAAGGTAGCATTGGCATATTCTATCCTAACTTCACCTTCACTCTCCGTCAGATCAGGTCATGACAATATGACACGAGACGGCTTTTCACCTCGACGAGAAATCTCGTCACAGTTTAGTCTCGCGAAATCTCGAGGCACGAGATCTCATCACACCCCTAACAAACAACCAAAGTCCCGACTGTGAACATGGGAAATCTCGCAAAATATCTTTAAAGAAATATTGGGGATAATGGTGTTTGTACTGCTTTTTACTGAAAACTTATGTGGGGAAAAGAAAAGGGTTTGGATGCAGTCATGTTATGCCTTTCGTCTTCCGTCAGCTCGCTTTCTGACAGGGTATTGTTTCGTTGACAATCTACAGATTGCATGCATGTTTTTCTTTGAGTTTCCCCCAAGCAACAGGGGATATTTAACATGTTGGATATTTACAATTTGAGATCGGTGCGGCCCAGACATTCTTCCAAGCAGATTCAATCACACCACAGGAAAATCAAATCAAATAATCTGTAGAACCATCAAGATAATCGAGAGAATTGGGTCCAAAATCGGCCTGGCTATCTTGTAGTGTGTGGGTGCCTTTAGCAGTTCAGACACATTTCTCTATGGCCTCTTACAAGACTCTAATTAGCCTCATTTCTAACTTTTAGTTATGGCCTTTCTTCTCTTTTTATTATTCCAAAGCAGTATTTTCTCCCCCACTGTCTCATCAATACGCTCACATACTTCCAACCAACACCTCCCACAGCACACACACCAACAATTAGACTTTATAATGCATCATTTCTGTCAGGAGATCTAGAAGTCCAAGCCATATTGATCTCCTAAGCTGTCAGGACAGAATGCCGTCCATATCATGGAAAAGCCAAACAGTAGATTGAAGATTTAAGCTTCCAAGGGACCTCAACCAAAGGTCGATTTCTGCTGGGGCTTCATGGTGCAAATAACAGCGGACCATCTCTTGATGTTTTTGTTTTTGTCTCTTTCTCTTTCTCTCAGCTATACTGCAAGAGTGGCGGGCAGTGGAATTTGTGCTCAAAAACAGAATCCAGAAGTAAGGGTCCGAGATGCTGACCCTGTGCTTATGGATGTCAAAACCAGACTCGAGCTCTTCAACATGGTAAGGCATTTTATGATTTGGTGATGGTACTGCACATATCTGCCACATCTTAACCCCTTGCTTGTCACCCCCATGGCAAGTGGGGCATTTTGACATACCCATAATAAAAAGGCTGCTGCTCACAAGTTATTCTGAATAGACACATAACCGATATATTTCTAGAAAGCCAACACTTGAGAGTTTACAGCTGAAGACTCAGAATTACTCAGACAGTTATTAATATGGAGATAGGCTCAAACATAAAAACAAACATTTTAAATATTAAGAATATATTTTTAAATGTATAACAATTATTATTTGAATGTAGTATAACAACTTATAACCACAACTAAAGTGAAGCCACAAGTGTGGGCATGCTTAATTTCAAATCTGAGGCCGTTATGTCCAAAACTATGAATTTTATGAAACATTTTCTAAGACTACCTATACGTGAGTAGAGTTCCTGCAGAAGAGCGACCTCTGACCTGCCACTTGACGTAGGATGTAGGAGTAGCGTAACCTTTGGTGAGAGTAGATGCCTCTCACGGTTAAAACAAATAGCACTGGGCAACAAACTCAAGCTCCTCCGACATTTCTCTTTAAAAAAATGTGTTTTAGACTTCTAATTCGTGACCGGTGTTTTGTTTTGCTCTATCCTCTGCACTTCCACATTCGTCAAATATGTGATGTGTCGGGTCAGAGGTCACTCGTCCACTGGAACTAGACTCATGCACCTTCATTCTTTAGTGACCTTCGTTCTTCTTCGAAACACAAAATAAGATATTTTTGATAAAATCCAAGAGGTTTCTGAACCACCCATAGGCAGCAACATCACTGCAACTTTCAGGGCCCAGAAAGACATTGTTAAAATAGTCCATGCATGTGACTCCAGTGGTTCAACCTTAAATGTTATGAAGTGACAAAAACGGGCTTCCAGGCCAAACAGACCAAAATGTATTCTCGTCGCTTCATAACATTAAAGGTGGGATAAGTGCTTTCTGGGAACCGATGTTGATATTTCAAATCACCAAAACAAACACGCCCCTATCCCAACAGGGTCTCGCCCCTATTTTGATAGCTCCAGGCAACGACTATGGCGGAATCTGCTGTGCCAGCCGGCCGAGGGTGTGATGCCATCAATAAGTGAAATAGTGTGTTGCTATGGTAAATCCAGCAGAAAACGCATTCGCCGTGTTCAGAGGGTTAAAGCTACACTATGTAACTTTTCCGTCCGCTAGAGGTCGCCTGTTCAAAACAAAGGCGTAGTTTGATGACACTACGTTTGAGCGCAGAATCTTGGGACATGTGGTCTTCACCTCACAGCCGGTGGAAGAGAGTCAGGATAGGACTCAGGCAGAAATCATGTTCATGGATGCGATTATTAACATTACTATAGTATTAAGCAGAGCAGGACCGAGTGTTGTGGAGCTGAGCAAGGCCGCAGGAGCGATTGAAGAGCGGGAGCGTGTTATTATGGCATAGTCGCAGGTGGGACTTTTATTATGACACGGTCGCCGGCGCCACTTCCACTTTTCCAGTCATGAGTATGAGGTAACGCAGCTCTGTTTATAATATTAGATACATCTGTGTGTTGAAAAGGAAGTTATGACGTTCGCTCAACGGCTGCTATGACACTTGTTCACACTGCAGTGAGAGTTAAGCAAAAATAAAATAAAACCGGAAACCGAGGGTAACGCAGATATGACGCAATCGACAGGCGACTCTATCAAACGCATAGCTGACACGTCCCGGTTCGTTGGTTAAAATAGCAATTTCTCACGATTTACAAATAGTTGGAAACATTTGGGATATTCTAAGTACTCAACTGAACAAAATATATAACACAGGCCTAGTGGTTTTTGGATATTTTACTGCAAAAATCTTACGTAGTTCACCTTTAACAGGACTGAATGAGAGGAGGCGGGTGCGTGTCAACTAACTGTCGGTCGGAGAGGAGAGCACAGCTGGTATTGATACTGTAGAAAATTAGTATCGTATCGTTTCAGACATTTCAGTATCGATCAGTGGTGGAAAGAGTACTGAAAAAGCATACTCAAGTAAAAGTACTGTTACTTGTCAAAAAATGTAGTGCAAGTAGAGTAAAAGTAACTGTCCTAAATACTATTCAAAGTAGGAGTAAAAAGTAGCCCTTTTAAAAGTACTCAAGAGTAGTGAGTAGTGAGTGTATTATGCTATGAATGTTTTTCCACCTTATACCCTGCAAATTAAAAATGTAGCTTACTCTTTTAAGAACAAAAAAACATAAGATCAACAGTATTTCAATATTTCTCCAAGTTTTATTTTTGACTACTAGAACTAAAAATACAGCCATGTAATATTTGAAAAAGCAACCAATAATCTGGTAACATTTATGACAACCAGTCTGTAGAGGTTTTCTTGCGGTTAATTAAAAAAGGTTGCAAAGCATTGTACATTAACAATTTTATGTTAAAAAAGCAGTTCTTTCTTTTCAAGACGCATTCATTGTACTGCTGTAATTTCAATGGATGTTTTCTCTGTTAAAAGAATTGACTACACTTCACTAATCAGAATCGAGTAACTCACAATTTTCACCACTGATTATTTTTGCTTGTAATTAAAAACATACACCTGATTTAAATATAAATCTGATGTTTTATGAAAGTTATTTGCTATATACATGGACTACAATTTTAAATCGCTATGAGAACACATTACATTCAAATATGCACTTGTAATGAGTATAAAATCATATATGATTTGTTTTTATATATGATTTGTAATGAAGTGTACCGCCCCTTTAAGAAACACTCTATCCTCGCTCAGTTGATAAGCTATGCTGAGATGAGAATGTATGTTGGCTCACGGAGCAATTTCACGATTTAAAGGTAGGGTAGGTAGGATTTGGTTAAAAAACTTTTTTTCCAAATTTGTTTAAACTTTCTTTATATATCAATACATAATTAAAATGTAAGTACTCTGAAAAAGAAAGTATGAAAATTGAGTGTCTGTAGACCTCTCACGACTGTTTTAAAGACAGCTCATTATTTCCATTCACTCCACCTTCTCCCTTCTGGGCTCTTTCCAAAGCCACGCCCCCAAAACACATGAACGCGCCATGCCGACCGTCAGCTGAAAGACGCATTATTTACCTGAGGCGAGCGGTGACATCATGTCAGAATCACATGTAATAAAAAATCTAACTTTATCATTATGAATATAAACAAATAAAATGTCTTTTAGTACTCACTATCAAGCTAGATTAACGATACTGGTAAAGTTTAAAATACACACACAACACAGTGTCTACGACACACACAGATACAAGATAAAAGCATCAGTAAACATTGGTAGAGAATATAAAAACAAACCGCGGAAATAAACGTGCAGGTAAAGTTCCCGGTGAACATGGTAAAAGAGTTTAGACAGAGGGTAGTAGCTAAAGCTAACTTAGTTCTAAAAAAAAATCCTGGATGCGGTGTACTAGCTTTTACACATGCATTTTGTTATCATTTTGGTTTTCACAACAAAATCCGCCCAATTGCTACTCAAAACTAGCCCAAAACAAACCCAATCGTGTTTCTCCGGTAAAAATTTCTTTTGGGGGGGTAATATATGTGTCTTTTTGGTAGGGCTGCCTGCTAAAATTCGCAAATCTCGGGGCAAAATATCACATAATTGGGGTCGCTTCAACCCGCGGACATGAAAAACAGCCCGCGGCAACAGTGTTTGAAGTAGCCCGACTTGGCAACACTGGGGTGCGCGCATGTGGGCAGATCCTGGAGCAAAAGCGGTGGTAGCCATGGTAGCGAGAGAGAGTGACAGTCGCCCAAGCCAATCACTTGTTTTGGCCCGAACGAAAATAATGAGCAGTGTTTATTGCAGATTAAAAAGTCTAGAGTCACTCGATTTTTATACTCTCTTTTTCAGAGTACTTAAATTTTAATTATGTATTGACATATAAAGAAAGTTTAAACAAATTTGGACAAAAGTGTTTTAAATCATTCTGACCTACCCTACCTTTAAGTCATCATACAGTAACCAGCAACAACCCCCTTTCATAAAGCGCGCGTGCCTCTCACTCAAGGCTGGACGCTATGGTTGATATGACGGGAGTCACACGCGTGACTCATGGAGACAGGACTTATTATTCGCCTTGGCCAATCACGTTGACTGGACAAAAATAAGCATAATGTAGCGACTGCAGGTTTAGGGAAAATAGCGCAGTAAAAGTACCGATACAGCACTTAAAATGTACTCAAGTAAAAGTACACTGTTTTTAAACTACTTAAAGGGTTAGTTCACCCAAAAATGAAAATTCTGTCATTAATTACTTACCCTCATGTCGTTCGACACCCGTAAGACCTCCGTTCATCTTCGGAACACAAATGAAGATATTTTAGTTGAAATCTGATGGCTCTGAAAGGCCTCCATTGGCACAATGCACGGTTCACTCTCAAGACCCTTAAAAGGTACTAAAGACGTCGTTACCAAGTCCATCTCACTACAGTGGTTCTAAAATAACTTTATGAATCGGCGACAATAGTTTTTGTGCGCAAAAAACCCCTAAATAACGACTTACATAGTGATGACGATTTCAAAACACGGCCTCATGAAGCTTCGAAGCGTTATGAATCAGTGAGTCGAATCAGCGGTTTGAATCACCAAATTTCAGCAGTTTGGATCGGCAAATTTCAGCAGTTTGGCGGTTTGACACGCGATCCGAATCATGATTCGACTCACTGATTCATAACGCTTCGAAGCTTCATGAGGCCGTGTTTTGAAATCGTCATCACTATATAAGTCGTTATTTAGGGTTTTTTTGCGCACAAAAACTATTCTCGCCGATTCATAAAGTTATTTTAGAACCACTGTAGTGAGATGGACTTTGTAACGACGTCTTTAGTACCTTTTAAGGGTCTTGAGAGTGTAGAGTACCATTGAGCCAATGGAGGCCTTTCAGAGCCATCAGATTTCAACTAAAATATCTTCATTTGTGTTCCGAAGATCAACAGAGGTCTGACGGGTGTCGAACGACATGAGGGTAAGTAATTAATGACAGAATTTTCATTTTTGGCTGAACTAACCCTTTAATAAAGTACAATTCCTGAGAAAAACTACTCAATTACAGTAACAAGAGTATTTGTGATTCGTTACTTTACACCACTGGTATCGATACATATCGAAATATCGATATTTCGGACAACACTAATTAGCTGTTTATTGTCTTCCTTTTCGGACACACTGCGAGCTGACGCTTGAAACAGACAGTGGTTTAACATTATAGTATGTGGAAATCAATGCGTCTTTATCATCGCTGAAGTGAACGACGTCGTTGATTTCTCAACTCATGACCCCTTTAAGACCGCAAAACGCTACCTTGGTGAGGCCATACATTGTTTAATTTGTGAATATATTTGAAAAGAAATCTCAACTTTTCCAATGATAATCACATCGGACAGTGTTGTCGGCCCTCTGTAGGCAGTCTGAAGAAATGTGCTGAAACTTCAGAAATGTCTCGCTGTTGTTGCGTTGTGATGTTCTCTTCTCGTTCTGATAGACCTGATGGAGCAGCCATGCATTAACGGTGTGGCAGAGAAAGCAAGGGCAGATGGCTCTTTTTCAGATGTGAATTAAAACAGCTCATCAAAGTGATCCTGATGTTCTTCAAAATGAACTAACAGATGAAACCTCCACCTAATTAACGGCAGCCAGTACAGACTCCGAGAGGCGTTTTACAGCTTTGGCTGTGGAGGGAAGGGAGTTTTGCATGTCACATGTGGAAGTAAGGCTGATTGTGATGGGAAGTAACGGATTAAAGACTGGCAGGGGCTGTAGATGTAATCCGTGCAGACTGACCGAGCGGAGTAGTCACCTGACTGCCTCAAGAACCGGTGACCTCAGTAAACAAGTGTGAGAACATCATGGACTAATACACACGTACAGTATATACACAATTGCTTTAAAACACATGCATATTTGTGTTCAGTTTGATATTATAATGAAAATAATCCAGTGCGTCAAAGCGATCATGAACTGTAAATTGATGTATTATTTAGTCTACTCCAGTTATGTTTATTAATGATTTGAATTGACAAAATACTGTAAAGTTCCATTAATAATAATAATTATTATCTTGGATAAGAAACATACGTAGAACATACATACATAAAATGTATTGCTCTTTCTTTTTACTCTTTTGCGCTTTCTTTTGCTTTTCCTTTTGCTGTTTCTTTTTATTTCATTCCCTCCCTCGCTCGCTCTTTTTCGTTCACTCTTTTTTCATT